>NC_073386.1:15672378-15999462 GCF_028641065.1 Leucoraja erinaceus | reverse complement strand
ATGCTCATCAATGACATGATGCAAAATGTTTGTACACCTGCAAACCTAACTCCTTTGTTCAGTATCTTTTTGTAAATGTCTGAAGATTGATATCAAGGATTATTCCCAATCATATCTGTTTGTGGTCCACGCGTTTTTTTGTTGTTGCTAATCCAGATCAGCCCATTTCCACACCATGAATCAATCCTTTGTTAATGTCCTCCTCTCCCTTCTCACTTATGGAAACATTCAAAGGTTCAAGGATTATACTCACCTGAAATACAATGGCGATTAATTGGCGACTAATCCCCAGACGTTGAATAAGAACACACTCGTAGATAAAAGAACTCTTGAATTTTGAAGAGAACAGCAATACAGTCATTTTAAGTCATACTTCCATAAGTAGGTTATGTGCATATGTCAGGCAACCCTCCCAAGCAACATCAAGCAAATGGCTTTAGGGGGAGAAAGAAACTATCTTCATAAAGTTTTCCAGATCAACACCTTTGACCATGTTCATCAGGCAGTGGTCAGCAGTGAACATATTGCAGGCACTGCAGGAGAAGGATGCAATGGATCCTGTGGCGTGGTTCCCTGCAGTTTGTCTGACAGTGCCTCATTGCCAAAACTCACCAACAAACACCAAGATCTCTCTTGGCTGAAGGTGAGAGCTCCCTCCCAGCAGATCCTTCCTGTACCATCGGAATCTTACTACCACTGCACGCTGCTCTCGGGACGGTGAAGGTTTTGAATATTCAAGGTATCTTGGCAGCTACAATTTTCTCCCATTGTTAAAAGGCAGTTCTGTAAACTCACTTGTCTACACTCAAAATGTTAATGTTTAGTAACCTTATATAGCAATTGAAGCTGTAATTAACCGTTTATTGTTTCTTTGGGCTTAAAACCGATGGTAACTCAATATATTTTGAGTTTGAAAATTCTACCAAGAGGGTCTTAAAGAGAAGGTCTGTTTCTCTTGATCAATAAAGCCATGAATCAACTAGCTTCAGCCTCCGAGTCCTTAATTCACAAGTCACAACTGTTGCTTTGACCCTATGAGTTTCCTCTCGGTGCTCAGGTTTCCATCTGGTGCTCTGGTTTCCAAGGACATGCAGATTAATAGACCACTCTAAATTGCCCCCACTAAATAGGTGAGTTATAGAATCTGGGGGTGAATTAATCAGAATGTGGGCAGAATTAAATAGGATTAGTGTCAAAAGAATACTTGCTGGCCAATGCAGTCTCGCTGGGCTAGAGAGCCTGTATCCAACCTATATGACTCTATAGGAAATATGCTAAATGTTTTGTACTGTAAACAATTCCCAGGGTGTAAGTGCATTGAATCATAGTACAGATGGGGAAAGCAGATGTAAAGAAGCCTCTATAATATTGATATTCATTTTTCAATGTATAAAACAATGAAGCTGTGATTTCACTTGCGAAGCAAACTTATTACAAGACCCCAAACTTGGAGAAGGAGTTGAGATGGGGAAAGTGGAGGGTAAAAGTGTCATGTTCAGCTACCACCCAGACACTGAATAGCACCTGAGAAAACGGCAGGAGAATTCTCCTTTGTTTTTTGTGGAACCCCCTAGTGGATGTCCAGCAGAAGGTTCCCGTAGGTAGGTAGCAGAAGTGGTTATTCATGCTTTTTGTTTTAGAATCAATGATTGGAACGATTGTGGAAAGATTGTGAATGTGTTTGATCTCCTAATGGTTTGAAAGAGCCGGGGGTAAGGGCAAAGATAATGTGGCTGCATTGCTGTCGTATTCAGAAGAAGATGGCAAGCCCAAGGTGGGGAGGAAGGTTGTGGGCAGTGGCTCTTCTATTCATTTTGCCAGTAGTTTGGTGGTCCGTCAGTGAGTGACCCTAGGCCCTGGAAACCCAACTAACTCCCCGTGTTATTCTCGTTATACACCAGCATTCTGTTATCCTTCCGCAGCTGGTGGTCGAAGTCCCTGCATCTGGGCGGTCAAACCTCCCGCATTGGGGTGATCGAAACTCCCGCGTCGGGGCAGTCGAAGCTCCTGCGGCTTGTAGTTCCCGAAGTCGGTCTCTAGACCAGAGACCGCGGGCTCCGTAATGTTAAGTCTGCAAGCACCCACCATTGGAGCTCCGGAGTCGATCCCTGGCAAAGGAATCGCGGGCTCCGCGACGTTAGTCCCGTAGGCACACACGGTGGAACTCTCCAAAGTCGGTCTCCAGCAAAGGCCGCCAACTACTCGATGTTCGGCCGCAGTGCGGACGGAGATACAATACGGAATAAAAATCACATCCACGTCAACGAACGAGATTAGAAAAAAGTTTCCCCCACCCTCCCCCCCCCCACATAAAACAAGCTAAAGAAATCTAAAAACATACATTTAACACATACTCCTAAACACAAAAGAAAGAAAGGACAGACAGACTGTTGGTGAGGCAGCCATTGCTTGCGCTACCCGGTAGCAAAAAGTAATTTGCATTGAATTCATGTAGATCCATGATAGGAAATAGCACAGAGGCTCGTCTGGTGGAGCTGCTGCCTCACAGTGCCAGAGATCTGATTTTAATCTTGACCTTGGATGCTATCTGCATGGAGTTTACATATTCTCCCTGTGACAACATGGGCTTCCTCCAGCAGTTTCGCCTTCCTCCCGCATTGCAAAGGCACAAGCGTTTGTAGGTTAATTGGCCTCTGTAAATTTCTCCTGATATGTAAGGAGTTGACACAAAAACGAGATAACATTAAACTAGTGTTCGATGGTCAGCAGAAACCCGGTGGGCCAAAGGGCCTATTTCCATGCTGCATCTCTAAACTAAAATGCAGAATAAATCCTGCCGATCTTGCCAAGGATGGCACACTGAGAAACATTGAAATCCCCAAACATTTGGCAGCCATATATTATTGATGGTGCGACTGGCACAGGTAACCTTTCCAAATTGCCTCTTGACTCTAAAAATGGAAGAAAAAAAACACCTTATAAAATCTGCCACACATTAACCGCATTTTATGCAGTTCTAATAGGTTAAATGCAATAAAACAGTGCAAATAATTGAGACACAAAAAATAGTAGATGTTAGAATCTTGAGCAATACACAAAGTACTGGAGGAACTCATCGGGTCAGGCAGCACCTGTGAGGGAATGGACACACGGGACTCTTAAGACTGAGAAACCCTTTTGACACTTTTTTGCCTCCTTTTCATCTCCAGCCTGTGCCACTTGCTGCCATCTGCCAATCTATTCTCCTTACCTATATCTGCCTGCTGCTTGATGTGTAGGAAGGAACTGCGGATGCTAGTTTATACCGAGGATAGCCACAAAGTACTGGAGTAACTCAGCAGGTCCGGCAGCATCTCTGGAGACAATAGACAATAGACAATAGGTGCAGGAGTAGGCCATTTGGCCCTTCGAGCAAGCACCGCCATTCAATGTGATCATGGCTGATCATCCCCAATCAGTACCCCGTTCCTGCTTTCTCCCCATATCCCTTGATTCCGTTAGCCCTAAGAGCTATACGGACTCCGCTATTTTTAAGAGCCCTATCTAGCTCTCTCTTGAAAGAGAGAAGGAACAGGTGACATTTCGGGTCGGAACCCTGAATGTCTGATGAAGGGTTGCCACCCGAAAAGTCACCCATCTTTTTTCTCCAGAGATGCTGCCTGACCCGCTGAGTTACTCCAGAACTTTGTGTCTCTCTTCGACGTATCACTTTGCAAGGCTTTGCCCCGAGCTTTCGAAATCTTTTCTATCCCCCCCTCCCCTTGTTACTCCTAGTTTCAGTCTGGCCAAACAAAGCCACGAAGGGAAACGCTGCCTGTCCATTTCCCTCCACAGATGCTGCCTGGCCCACTGAGCGCTTTGTGTTTGACGGTGGAAATAATTATCAATCAACCATCATTGCAAACTCTGAAGACACCAATGCAGGGGCTCGGCCTCACCGAACATCATCTCTCCACACTGGCCTAATTTAAATAGAACCAATCTCGCTCTCCATAATCTGACTCATCCAGCCACACACGACCCGATCAAAGCACAAAGCGTGACTGGCAGAAGGTTACCGCAGCCAACGCTTCCTCCAATGTGCGGTTGAGATGTCATCGCTGCCAACCTGGCCCGTTGCAGGTTGCTTTGTTCGGCGTTGAACACGTCCCCTTCTGTGACCGGGCAGGCGGCTGGACTGCCACACTCGCACCTAGTTGAAGTATCTACGTTGAATTATAAAGTGAGCAATTCTGATTCGATCAGGCGAAAACATCTCCATGATTAAACCAAACATAAACACAAGTAATAACTCCTCCGACCAGTTCGCGGAGCTCCAAGTGTGTGCGGTTGACTTCATGATAGGATCACGTTGCAATCAATTGCTGCTAAAAAAAAATCAAACATTTGGACTTACCGCCCACATTTTAAAATTCACATGATAAATGAATTAATGATTCCGTCAAAATGATTCCAGTTTATAAAACATTTTATTTTGGCTTTGCAGGTTATTAATCACAAGATTAAACCATGGAATAAAAACCAAATTATATAATTGAAAACAATAAGGATGGCTGGTCGAGTTGCTGCCTCACAACGCCAGACACTTGGTTTCCATTCTGACCTCGGGTGCTGTTTGTGTGGAGTTTGCAAGTTATCTCCGTGGTCACGTGGGTTTTCTCCGGGAACTCTGGTTACCTCCCACATCCACTGATTCTGCCTGGCCCACTGAGTTCCTCAAGTATTTTGTTTTTTGTAAAAACAAAAGTGGTGTAATGTTGGTGATGTAATAGGGGGGGTTGCACGTAAGGTCATCGGGTCAAAGGGCGTGACGCACAGAGCAGCTCATGGCGGCCTCAGTAGACGCTGTTAACACACGGAATGCGTACTTTCTTTCCTGTTAAAAACTGCCGAAATGCATCTCTCGGGACAGCCCCCACTGCTCCTCCCTCCCCCCCCGGTGTCAGCGCTGTCCGGCCACTGCCGCCCTCTGCCTCGTCTCCCCGTGGGCCGCACTGCCACGGGCTGCGGGTCGGCAGCGCCCACACACGAGGCCGGGGCAACGTCAGCTGCAGCAAAGTTGGGGACGGGTCTGCTCCCTCCGCCCACCCAGAGTCACTAACTGCTCTGCACCAACACCCCAACCTCATCCTCCCCACCCCCCCCCCCTGTCCCCCGACCCCCCGATCCCCTCCCCCCCCCCCCCCCCCCGACACCCTGCCACGGGGATAGACAGCCCAGGGTCTGCGAGGGTGCAACCAGTCCGGATGCTGGGCCAGAAGAAGGGCCCGCTGTGCTGGCAGCCCTAGCAAATGCTTACCTGCAGTTCATCGCGTGTACTCCAGTTGGCGTTGCTTGGCAACAGTACGGGTCACGGGTCATGCATCCTCCCTATACTAGCACTTTATTGCGAGTTTTGATTCAGCATTTTGGAGGTCCAATGAATCTGGCAACTGTTCATCTCTTTCTCAAATCCTCAGCGGGTCTACACAAACATGACAATTGTTGCCCATCTTGCCTGTCATTTGGATTTGATTAAAGGCATTTAACAAAAAAATCATGACTGAGTAAGGAGAGGGTCAATCATGAGATTTCCTTGCAGTGCCATGAAACTGAAGCTGTTCCAGTGATAGTTTTAGTTTTAGAGATAAAGCATGGAAGTGGGCACTTCAGCCCATGGAGTCCACACCGACCAATGATCACCACAACACCGGTTCTCTCCTACACACTAGGGACAATTTACAGAAGCCAATTAACCTAAACACTTTTGGCAAGTGGGAGGAAACTGGAGCACCTGGAGAAAACCCACAAGGTCACAGAGAGAACGTGCAAACTCCATACAGACAGCACCAGTAGATAGGATTGCACCCAGGTTTCTGGCGAATGTAAGGCAGCAAAGCCAGATCAGCTGGTAAAAGTAATTTAAGGCTGTGTCTGTTCACACTCCTGATGATGTACTGGGGTTATCTTGTGGAATCTGCCTCCAGTTGATCTTAAATTAGAGTTACACTGCTACTAAGAAGCAGAGGCCATTTCAATGGTTAAGGATGCAACTTTGGAACCCCTTCTACATGAGGTCCTCCACAACACAGAAATATAGTAAATTCTGTCAAACCTGTGCTTGGGAGTAAAATAAGGATGTTCCTGTGATAATTGTTCTAGAAACTGACCTTTTTTTACATAATGTTCTAACAAAGAACACAATCGACATTTTGTTGGAAGTTTGATTTAACGTTATAGAGGTCCAATAAATCTGGCAACTGTTCACCTCTTTTTCAAATGCACAACAGGACTATGTGAATATGCTTGCACTCATGCTTGCTTATTTACTCCATGTGAAGCCTGTATTAAAAACAATCTCCTGGACTAGCTCCGGGAGTCTGGCCAGCCATCTCTTTATGAATCTTACTCTCCACGTGGAATGCTAAAGGTTGGTTAGGGAAAAGGGTAAGGAGCTATTCAGAGAAGTGTTTCTTAATTGGAGGAGGGTAACGTTAAATAGGAAGAGGGAACATCTGCCTAGTTGAGTGTAAGAGAATGAGCATGAGAGAGAGAATATGAATCTATGCTTGGAGGCATATTCCATGTCACCAGCATAATCAAGGATAAGTCTTCAAGCCGGTCACCATCTTCTCCCCTCTCCCATGAAAACACATGCCATCAGATTCAGGGATAGTTTCTTCCCAGCTGTTATCAGGCAACTCAGCCATCCTATTACCAGCTGGAGAGTGGTCCTGAGCTACAATCTACCTCATTGGAGACCCTCAGACTTATCTTTAATCAGACTTCACTGGACCTTACCTTGCACTAAACGTTTCTCTTTATCCTGTATCTGTACACAATAGATTTCTTGATTGTAATCGTGTATAGTCTTTCCAATGACTGGATAGCACATAACAAAAAGCTTATCATTGTACCACGGTACATGTGACAATAAACTAAAATAAGCTAATCCCTAAAAAAAATAATACCTTGTACCATATTTAAGAGGAAGCTGCCAAAGTCTCCGTTTAAAAGAAGCTATAATCAAGACATTGGATGAGTTGAAAGTTGATAATAAGAATATATTAGCAAGGATGGTTATTCTTAAAGTAGACAACACACCCTCTCCTGGGTTGCTGGGAGGAGTGAGAGGAAACTGCATAAGGGTTTGGCATATTCTTCCAATGCTCCCTAGGTACAAGGAAGGTGTCAGAGGATGGAAAAATGGCAAATGTTCTGTCCATAATCAAAAAATAATGCAAAGACAAATCTACAGGTCATTCAAAAACACTCTTCAGTCGCCAAAGTCTTTCCAGTAATGCCAGGAATTGGATCTGAACTAACCATTCCACCTTATGATTCAGAAATAATAAAACAGCCAAACTCTTTGCATAGTATCACAAAATTTATTTGAAATATCTTAAAATACTGCTTTGGAAAAGCTCTTTGATTTACAGAGGTTTAGTGTTGACATTCTGTATGGTTGAGATTAAATTACATTATTTAAAAAAAAAGCTGTCAGAGACATGGCCCCATATTTCACTTCAAATAAATAGGATCTTATATCTGAAAAGGATGAGGTTGATAAAAAATAAATAAATAACTTAACTATAATAAATATTTTGCCTAATAAGTTTCTTTAATGCATAGAGATGCATAGCATCCAACATGGCTGGCTTGCGCTCAAGACATCTATCAGAACGGTTTGTTCATGTGAGTGAATTTACTGGCGGTCCTTTGGATTAGTGTTGCTCACAGGCCATTCACTTCAATGGAGCCTTGATAAGACCAATCCCCTTCTGTTGGGAGTGAACTGACAAATACCATAATTGAAAGTCTATAGAGATGATAAGAGTTTGAGTTTTGGATTCTACTGTTAACCTGTTTCACTTGTACATATTCCCATCAAACAGGCAAAGGTCAAGATCAAATATTGGGTATAAATTTGCTTACATTTTGCCCAAAATAGTATTGAGCTCTGTGAATGTGGAAATGCCTGTAAGTATTTTATCTTGTACATTTGCACGCTACAACAGTGGCATGAGCTTCTATTTATGGAGGGTGGAAACAGAGTTGATATTGTGATGTTGTGGTCCCTTGTGGGGTAAGACTTTTATTCTCCTCCACTGTTGGTTCAAAGTCCATCATGTCTAAGATTCCCAGATTTGTCACCATGGGACTGCGATATAACAGCCAGTAAAATGTGTCAGTGTGGAAAATATGAGAGGAAGAAAGAGAGGTATATCTAAAGCTGGGACACGTATTCTTTTGTACAACTGCCAGCTACTAACCAATAGTAACATAGGCCATGAAACAGGTGCATCCCCAGAGCCAGAAGTGAGAAATCAAATAAGTAAAGAACAAAACATGCAGTCACATTTTCAAGTGGACCAGTAATGAGAATTCCCTTTGGTAAATATCACATCACTAAATTGTGAGAACAATAGCACCCATGTAACTAATATGGTCAGTATTAAGTCATTGGGATGGAATGCAACTTTGGCAACAGCTCGAGAGGGTCCGTAACAGAGCAGCCATATTACACATCTTTCCTAAAGTCTTTTTCATGATTTGATGTGATGGCCATTTCTTGCAATCTTCCCTGCACCACAAAGTTAAGTTTACACCCCCAGTATTGTAGATCAGATTTCCCTCATTCCTTTGCATCTAGCTCCAGGTGAAATCAACACTTGGGTTTTTTTTTTTTTGCCATTAAGATTTCCTATCAATGTTACCAAAAACATTGAGCAAGCTGCCTTGCTGCTCAGTCAAATTACTGAGACACACATCAGTTTTTTCGGAGTCTGTATTTGTCCAATATTCTTTGATCTTTGGTCTTTTTAACCTATCAGCAAATCTCTTTATCTCTTGAACCTCCACTTGCTTCTTTTAAAAAGCAGAGATATTTAATGTCAAACCCATCTGCTCTTTCTCATTCCATATGTGGTTTATTTTGTTTTGGAAAGGTTCATTTTAATGAGGCAGAGGCTAGGGGTGGAATAATTGTGACAGCTCAACTCTGTGAAATGTATATCTGTTGTGAGAATCTTTACCTGATTTGTTGTTTGTGGAGACTGGCTGTATTGTAAGTAGCTGCCACAATTAACATTGTTACGCACCACAACTAATTCATTACATGTGATATAATGTGGGTATAAGGCACTATAAAAAAAAGTTTGTGTTTTTTTTTTACCATCTCATACTACATAAAAGCTTTACTTGGCATTTCCTTTTTGTCTATGCCGTAAGTCAAATTTATATGACAGAAAAAGAACTTGAAACTTGATAACATAAAACATCATAGTCATGAATGCAAAAAAATCTGAGTCAAAGGCATTTATATGGAATATAAACGAGTCAAAATATGAAGAGCCACTTTAATCACTTCACTGCTGCCAGTCTAAGCCACAAGGTCTGGATTTTCCTCCTCTTATCTTCCCGTTCCTTCTTTAAGCCACTCCTTAAAATCTTTCCACTTTGACCAAGGTTTTGGTTATCTCCCAATATCTTTTAGTTTGATAACATTACTGTGAACTGCCCTGGAATGCTTTACTGTATTGATTACTGTAATAATGCAAGTTCTTTTTTCCCCATGTTTTTTTATTCATTTACTCTCCTTGTTCCTTGGAAGCATGCCACAATAATGCCAAATAAAAAACAGAGCTGATAATCATGAGTGAATATAAAGGATTGATGTGCACAAAAGAAACTAATAATGCTTGGCAAACCATTAAAATTGTCCAATGTGGCTATTTTACTAAATAAAATCTTACAAAAAATTCATCTGCACTGTTCCATATAGCCCACAAAATGGATAAATTGTGTGGGGCAGAGGTTTGTCATTAGTTGCTTAAACCTGTAACTATAGGATTGTATTCACCTTCTGACTGTATTCAGTTCTGCTGAACTCAATGGTACCAAAAATCATGAGGGCTCATAGGATCAGATGACAATATAGCAATGTTCAGCACTATCAACCAAAGATGATTTTTCTAAGCCAAAGATATTGCACCTGAAAAACATATATTTGTTTTGGACTTAGTTCTGACTGAATGACAACTTTATTCCATCAAAGTTCCATCAAGGTCAACAAGATTACAAAACTGTTGATGATCAAAACTGTTGATGCCAAATGATCAAAGAGCCTTGTAGATAAAGTTTGCATTGGTCTGATGTTTATTCTTCTCAGACAGATTCTCAGAATTGAGGATGGCTTGTTTCCACTCTATTTTTTGGAGGTTCTGAAAGTGTGTGGTGGGGCCAGATTTGTCCACAGATGGGGCAGGAAGTGTCTAATGCGCTGGGGGAACGGGTTGTTTGCGATGTAGTGCGCTTCTTTTCGGCTATGACGTGGGTGCTTCTGATTGCTCCTGAAACATGGCAAAATCCAAAAGCTTAGGTGAACCAATGTCAAATCCCTTTCACAGAACAGAGGCCCCGACTACACTCAGAATCATTTTCATGCCTAGCATCAGACTCCACGAACAGTGTCTGTTTTGAGCTTGGTCAGGGAAGTGATTACCAGTCTGATAGAGAAAATATTCAAGAATCTGCTCAAAGCTTCCTGGAAAAAGAATAACATACCCATTTACTCCTGGGAATCTCCAACCAAAGGGGAAGCAGGGGAAGAAGATTTGGAATTGTTGTATTAACAGCTATTAACAGCTAAGAGATATGATAAGAAAGGATTGAACCTATGACTAATGATTGCAATCTTCAGCACCATGCATGCAGTGCTTGTTTTTGAGATCTGGGCTGCACACTGCATTGTCAGAGAATTGTATTTTGTGACTGAAGTTATATCCAAGGAGGACAGGAAGCCAACGCTACCTAATTTGGAATTAACAGAGGGAAATAATTAGGGGACTTCTTTTTCACATGATTTGTTTCCCACTAACGAGCAATGACAAGGCTTGCTGGGGAGATAAAATCACTGACTTCTAGTCAGTTATAAAAACGAAGGGAATATCATATAACTCTCACAGGGCGATACACAGGGTCGAGCTATTGCCTCACAGCTCCAGACACTCAGGTTCAATCCTGGGTGTGGTCTATGGTGTTTACACATTCACACAATGGACATATGGGTTACCGCCAGGTGCTCTGATTTCCTCCCACATCCAAAGATTAACAGGTGAATTGAGCACTATAAGTTGTCCCTGCTGGTAGAATCCAGGCAGAGCGGACAGGAATGTCAAAGGAATATAGAAATTGGTACTAATTTAGGATTAGTATCAATGGGTGGCTGATTGTCAGTGCATTCATGGTAGACTGAAGGACCTGTTACTGTACTACATATATATTTCAGTGACTCCTGAAACTATTTGACTCTTAGAGGAAAATGATCCAGCTGACAGGCTGCCTCTAATTACTTGACTATAATCCAGCTGGATCACAGGGAGAAGGTTTAATTTCATACATAAGTCGCCCCGTTTAAAAGAGCGAGGTCAGAGGACTGATGTACACAGATGTGCACAGGGTGCTGTATTCAGACATTTACTTTACTGTAATCTGCATACTCAAGAACAAAGTAGAATATTGTATAGAAGGTCTATATTTAACAGCAATTACCACTGTTTATGTTCTATCCGATGAAGAAATGCTGGCTATTTGAAACATGTTCTTGTCATTGACACTCAGAGACTTTGCTATTTTTGAAAAACAACTCTCTTGGATGTAAGCCATTGAAAGCTGGAGACTGACAGATTTTTGATCATAAAAAGTCAGGAAACAGTGCATTATTCTCCCATAAAAAAGATCAACTGAACCCACCAACTGTCTTAATATAATGGTGGGGGTGGGGTGGAAATACCCTAACTTTATTTTTTTGGTAATGTATTCTGCACTCCTGTGAATGGTAATCGAAAAGAGTGGTGTAATATGTGATAATTAATGGGTCTGAATGATATAAATCATACTGCCATGAATTATAACATTCAGCATGATGCTGCAACATTACTATTAGTTTCAAGGTTCAGATTGTAATCTGCTGGTGTCTTGCAGGAGAGTTGAATTAAATGTAGGTTTAAACAGAAATAAATCTTGAATGTGTGGACGCAGTCCATATTATGGAAAACAAGATCTAAGCAAGAGACTCAAGAGATATGAATTTCAACAAAAAAAAATACAAAAGGAAGACTCTGAGAGTATAATATACTGTGAGAAATCTCATTTGTATACGTCAGTTGAACGGTAGGAATAAATAGGCCAGCGGATGAACATTTGGAGTTCACTTTAAAGGAGCATGGTGAAGAATTGGAGATAGGTCAAAAGGTTCAGGGTGAGTTGAGCAAATATCGAAATGGAAGAGCTTCTCAATTTAACAGCATATTGTTGGTCCCATAAATATGTTCCTGAAATGGCCCTGTTTCCAAGTGGACAACATTCACCATGGCTCATTAACAGAAGCAGGAATTATGAATGCTAGAAACTCTAACAAATAGCAACCTTCTTAACCAGATGATAAGCATTAATAATTAATAACATAGCTTAAACCCCTTAAGTTTCTCTGGGGCGCAGAAGGTTAAGGGGGGACTTGATAGAGGTCTTTAAAATGATGAGAGGGATAGACAGAGTTGATGTGGATCAGCTTTTCCCTTTGAGAATAGGGAAGATTCAAACAAGAGGACATGACTTCAGAATTAAGGGACAGAAGTTTAGGGGTAACATGAGGGGGAACTTCTTTACTCAGAGAGTGGTAGCGGTGTGGAATGAGCTTCCAGTGGAAGTGGTGGAGGCAGGTTCGTTGGTATCATTTAAAAATAAATTGGATAGGCATATGGATGAAAAGGGAATGGAGGGTTATGGTATGAGTGCAGGCAGGTGGGACTAAGGGAAAAAAGTTGTTCGGCACGGACTTGTAGGGCCGAGATGGCCTGTTTCCGTGCTGTAATTGTTATATGGTTATATGGTTAAGTAAATGAATCCTCTGCCTTTTACATTTCAGGCTAAACAGACTTGAAAGTAAATTTGAAATTTATCATTAGGAACTGTTGTTAGAATTATCATTAATTGAAAATTCAGACATACCACGTCAGATTTAGGTCCACTGCAATCCCCAAAACACTAATCAGTATAATAACATCTGATAACAATATTATCTTATATCTTTTCCTATCTGTTCATTTGATGAAGCAATCCATATCAGTACTATTTTCTCGACATAATTGGAGTGTACTCATGAGCACAAAATAACATGTTGAAAGTGAAATAGTCCTGGTAAAAAAATATTTTGTTTGGAAATGAGAGTTGACCATTTTTGATTCAGTTGTGTATTGCACACCTTGTAATTGATTTACCATTGCCTTTTTTTGAACTAGCATTGTATTGAAAAGCAGCAATGTGGTTAATATCATGCCAGTGGAATGATTATTAATGTACTATTGCATTAAGTTGCATCTCTCCAGCCAAACAATGCATGAGATGCAAACAGTGCGGAGTTCCACATCACATTCATCCCACTATATGGTCCCTGAATAAAATGAGCCTGGATGAATTATGACCTAATGGTTTGACAGAGGACAATCCCAGCACACTCTGGTCTTTGGACATTCTTTTTGGGAAAGTAGCAGCTCTCCAGCCACTTGGAGAGGACAAAGAAACTAAATAAACCAATATCCAGGGAGCTTTGGTAAGTTTTGTATGTCGTCTAAATATATATGGATGTACATATGCATATCTACTCTTGTTAACAGGAGTATTACTGGCTACAGATGAGTACACTGGAGCTGAATCCAAGATGCACAATAAAAGTACAGTGTTGGGGGATGCGGTGATGAAATCAGTGTTCAGGAACATTTTCTGTTCCTTTGAAATAGTACCATTTCTTTAGTCCTTTCTATAAATTCCCTATGCTTTATTTTACAATTTCACACGATTTCCTCAGTAAGAACCTTGAGAATTCCACAGAGTCTTCCTTTAGAAGTTAGCTCAAATTTATCAAGGTAACTGTGCTTTTGCCTTTTACAACACTTGATGCTTTCCATTAAGCAAAGTGTTGGGCGTTCATTTTGCTAAAGTCATTTTGTACATTGCAGGTAAAGTTGTGCCATTTCCCCAGCTCCACCTTCGGGATTACTTTATGAGCGTTTTTGACTATAAGATATTTGTTATAAAAATATCCTTTCCTTGAGGATAATTCTGTTTTGCTTCTTGAGAAACACTTTACAACTTCCACAAGTCATTAATGCGCCTTTGCATAATCCCTTTGGAAAGCTCAACATTGATATGTTTGGTTTTGAAATGTTGCATGTCCTTCGACCAACAAAAAAATGCTTACGTTGATTTAACTCCAGACAATTACCATATTTCACATTCCTTGCAACAACAAAAATAATCAAGGGTCCATTCCTGTCATCCTATTGAGGAGAACTTTTGGCAACGTTTTCATCGGAACTGTGTCACGTACTCCCAAACTGCTGAAAGCCCCCAAATTTCTGCTTGAAAAATGAATTCAATATCAGATTACTTCTGGATGATTAAGCAGCTTCAGAAATAGTGGCACGAGACAGAGCTAAGTGTTTTTTTTTGGTACATTTGATTCAAATCAAATTGATCCTGTTGTTTCATTCAAAGTGAAGTGCAGATCCCACACCTATCCCCATCCCTCTTAATGCCCAAATATAGACACCGTCTTGTTATTGTCCAGGTAGTGTTGTTCAGCCCTGGTGCCTTTTCTGGCACATTGTTCCTTTACCTCAAAAAACTACTGTATTCCTTTTCGATATTATCCATCATCCTAAACACTTGCATGCAACTGCAGAAAAGTTCGTGAGTGTGTGCCACTGGTTTTTCACATCCAGAAAGGTTACATCGTCATACTTGGTCGGTCGACAGCATGGGCTGCGGGGTGGTTTCTCGCTTTTATTTAAACGGATCTCTTTACTTTTGAGCATATGGGACAGTGTGAGGTCGTAGTTTGTCCGTGAGCGTGCGCAGCTTCCACTGCAGTACTTGAAGAGTACAATCTCTTCTGATTCGTACCCAAGCCCCAGGTTTCCAACTTTGACTGTCTGGCTGTTAATCTGACATCCTCTGTTCACTCTGCTGGACTCTCTCCCTCTGTTTCTGCGCGAGGATATCTTGCCTTGGTGTGAACTCCCCGGCGAACGTTGATGTCGGTTTTGCAGATCCTCGACGTGTCCTCCAGCTCTGACTGTGGTTGAAGTCGCATCTGCACAAGATAAAACATCACATCAGTACACAACCTTGACTTTCTCCTCTTCTGGGAAAATTCGCATTGATGGTGCCGAAATAGGGATGGTCAAAAGCTTCAAGTTCCTGGGAATAAATATCACCGGTAACTTGTCCTAGACTAGCCACATCAAAATTACACAAAAATGCTGGAGAAACTCAGCGGGTGCAGCAGCATCTATGGAGCGAAGGAAATTAGGCAACGTTTCGTCCCGAAACGTTGCCTATTTCCTTCGCTCCATAGATGCTGCTGCACCCGCTGAGTTTCTCCAGCATTTTTGTGTACCTTCGATTTTCCCAGCATCTGCAGTTCCTTCTTAAACACAACAGCTACATCAAAGTTATGGCCAAGAAACGGCACCATGCATCTACTTCCTTACAAGGCTTAGGATGTTCATCATGTCCCCAACAACACTCACCAACCTCTACATAAGAGCCATAGAAAACATTTTATCGGGACGCATGACAGCCTGGTTTGGCAATAGCTCCATCCATGGCTGCAAGAGATTGCAGAGTTGTGGACGTAAACCAGACAATCACACAAACCAGCCTCCCTTCCATTGACTCCATCTACACTTCATGCTGCCTTGTCAAGGCCACCAGCATAATCATCCCGGCCACTCCCTCTTCGCCTCTCTCCCATCAGGCAAGAGGTGCAGAAGTTTGAAAACACAAACCACCAGATTCAGGGACAGTTTCTTCCCTGCTGTTATCAGACAACTGAATGGTCCTATCATTAGCTAGAGTGTGGTCCTGACCTCCCATCTACCACATTGGAGACCTTTAAACTCTCTTTAATCGGACTTTATCGGACTTCAATGTTATATCTTGCACTAAATGTTACATCCTTTTATCTTTCAAGGATCAAGGATAAGGATAAGGGGGAAGTCTTTAGGGACCGAGATGAGAAAAACATTTTTCACACAGAGTGTGGTGAATCTCTGGAATTCTCTGCCACAGAAGGTAGTTGAGGCCAGTTCATTGGTTATATTTAAGAGGGAGTTAGATGTGGCCCTTGTGGCTAAGGAGATCAGGGGGTATGGAGAGAAGGCAGGTATGGGATACTGAGTTGGATGATCAGCCATGATCATATTGAATGGCGGTGCAGGCTCGAAGTGCGGAATGGCCTACTCCTGCACCTATTTTCTTTGTGTATGTTTCAACATTGCACTGTGGACTGCTTAGTTTTATGCACATATAGTCTTTTCTTTACTAGAAAGCACGCAAATGAAAAGGTTTTTCACTGTACCTTGGTACATATGACAACACTAGAGTAAACTTAACTAAACTGACAGCATGGTTACACAATACCCAGACATGTTTGTTTAGATAATGCAGCGTATTGCTGCAAATCAGTACAAATTTAGGGTGGCACGGTGGCGCAGCGGTAGAGTTGCTGCCTTAACAGCGAATACAGCGCAGGAGACCCGGGTTCGATCCTGACTACGGGTGCTGTCTGTACGGAGTTTGTACGTTCTCCCCGTGACATGCATGGGTTTTCTCCGATACCTTCGGTTTCCTCCCACACTCTAAAGACGTGCAGGTATGTAGGTTGATTGGCTTGGTAAATGTAAAAAATGCCCCTAGTGGGTAGAGGATAGTGTTAATGATCACTGGTCGGCGCGGACCCAGTGGGCCGAAAGGGCCGGTTTCCACGCTGTATCTCTAAACTAAACTAAACTAAACAAATGATTAAAATAGAACATCGCTCTCTTAATAGGAAGGCTCCCAGGATCTGTTTTGCAAGTGGTTTAAAAGTCAACAAAACAAAAATGTTTAGAAGAATCACAAATGGGCTGTTCTAAACATTAATGACCTAATTGAGAGCATATTCATCCTGCAGCCCGCAAATACTTCTGCTAAGCAGCCCGCAAATACTTCTGCTAATTTTGATCATGTTTTTTTTCTTCAATTATTTGTTTATTTCATATTTTTTGTAATCAGCTTTGTTATTTCATGGCTGAGAGGACGGGGTGACAAACCTTTTTGGGTGTCTGGATAAGCTGCTTTAGTCAATTCCCCAAATAGTGACCAAAGGATTGTTTTCCTCTTACTTGAACCCAGTGCTCATGCTACATACAGGTTTGTATATTGAACTTTCTGATACTATGCGACTGTTAGCAAAATGTAATTCCTTCATCCATTGCATCGTTCAACTCTACTCCATCTGTAGAACCGATAAAATAATAATTTGCCAGTTTGAATAATCTGTGCATTTGGAAAGCAGTGACAGGCCTTCATAGCTAGAGGATTTGAGTATAGGAGCAAGGAGGTCCTCCTGCAATTGTACAAGCCCCTGGTGAAACAACACCTGGAGTATTGTGTGCAGTTTTGGTCCCCTAATTTGAGGAAGGACATTCTTGCTATTGAAGGAGTACAGCGTAGGTTCACCAGGTTAATTCCCAGAATGGCGGGGCTGACGTACGATGAAAGAATGGATTGACTAGGCTTATATTCACTGGAATTTAGAAGGATGAGAGAGGATCTCATAGAAACATATAAAATTCTTAATGGGGTGGATAGGCTAAATGTAGGATAAATGTTCCGATGTTCCAGAACCAGGGATCACAGTGTAAAAACAAGGGGTAGGCCACTTTGGACTGATGTGAGTAGGTATGTTGCAAAGCGTACCTGAAGCGTCGCTGAAAATCTGTCCCAGCCCGTGTGCGCGATTTTGGCGCCGTTTAGAGGGGGGCGGGTTTAAAACGCGATTTTCTCTAGGCTGTTCAAATCGAGGATGTTCAGCCTAGTTAATTATTAACGAAAATTCGCTGGCAGATTCCCTCGCTTGAGCTATTATTAGTTTTACGAGCTTTGGCTAAGTGTTATAGTAGTTTAAAAATTAACCTCTAAACCCCCGACCCCCGGCAACCGGCAGGGTCTCATACAGCAAACAACAGGAGGTAGGCTGTTTATTTTTACATTAAAAAGGGCTTCTTAAGATCCCTTTATACAAAGTTTAATGTTGCGAGTAGCTAATTTTGGGCCCATTATATCCCGCACTATTTTTCTGGGCATTTGAGGGCACAAATCTAGCGCAATGTGAACGTTCTAAACCAGCGCGTTCACAGGAACCCACTAGAAAGCTGATTTAAATGGACTTTAATTTACAGCAATTGAACACTAAATTCCTTCCATTTGGCCTATAAATTAATGTAAATGAGATTTAAAAATCATGTTTTATTGTGAATTATTTGTGAATATTATTTGGACACTTAGGCTATTTAAAAATGTTAATCATTTATTAAGAAATGGATAGATGTTTAGATCTAGTAATTGAAGTTTGAAATTAGCTACAATTGGGTAACTAACTAATTATATGCTTTAATTTCAGATCATCCAAGTAAGATTATTTTATATTTATTTCAGAATGGTTAAATCTGTGAAAACTGAAAATTTCATTCAGTTCTCTTAATTTTTAAGAAGGTTATGGGCTTTTGACTGTCCACGATCACAGCTTTTTTGTTATGTCCAAAGAAAATCAATAGGGAACAAGATGCTAATTTCCGAGTATGAAAATGGCCATAACATTTTAAATACTTGAGATATGAAAGTGAATTAGGTGTCAAATTAAACTTCTTTTTATGCTTTATCTGATGGGATAAATTGCAGACTTGATTTTTTAAATCTCAAAATTTTGTAACATTGCTAATGTGAGGTAAACATTTTTCCCCAGAGTTGTGAATCTGTTGAATTCGGTGCCACAGGCAATGGAGGCCAATTCACTGGATGTTTTCAAGCGAGAGTTAGATATAGTTCTTAGGGCTAATTGAATCAGGGCATATGGGGAGAAAGCAGGAACAGTGTATTGATTTTGGATGATCACCCATGATAATATTGAATTATGGCTCAAAAGACTGAATGGCTTACTCCTGCACCTATTTTCTATGTTTCTATGAATGAAAACTAGACCATTGGACGTCTTAAAATATTGTCAAAATTGAAAAACCTTAAATGTGGAGTCGCAGGTAGATAGGACGGTCAAAAAGGTGTTTGATATATTGTCCTTCATCAGTCAGAGTATTGAGTATTGGGTGGGAGGTCATGTTGCAGTAGTATAAGATGTTGGCGAGGCCGCATTTAGAATATTTTGTTCAGTTCTGGTGACCATGTTATAGGAAGATGTTGTCAACCTGGAAATGGTACAGAGAAGAGTTACAAGGATGTTGCCAGAGCTAGAGAGTCTGAGCTATAGGGAGAGGTTGAGTAGGCTGGGTCTCTATTCCTTGGAGCGCAGGAGGATGAGGGGTGATCTTATTGAGGTGTATGAAATCATGAGAGGAATAGATCGGGTAAATGCACAATCTCTTGCCCAGAGTAGGTGAATCGAGGACCAAAGGACATAGGTTTAAGGTGAAGAGGAAAAGATTTAAAGGAATCTGAGTGGTAGCTTTTTCGCACAAAGGGTGGTGGGTGCATGGAACAAGCTGCCAGAGGAGGTAGTTGAGGCAGGGATTATCCCAAAACTTAAGAAACAGTTAGACAGGTACATGGATAGAACAGGTTTGGAGCGATATGGACTATAAGACGCTGGTAGATGGGACCAGTGTAAACATGTTGACTGGTGTGGGCAAGTTGGGCCGAAGGGTCTGTTTCCACACTGTATCACTCTATGACTCTGACCCTATATCAATCATGTGTCTCTACAGTAACCTGATTTTAAACCAATCAAATATAATTGATTTACCTATTATTTCTACTTACATTGTTAATATTTTTGATTTCTCAATACTAAAGGTTTGATTTTAACTGATGCTAGCAGATACAATGCACCCATCCATTTTACCTCCTGTCCGTCATACGTACCCATTATGTAATGTATCCTGCTATACGGTTACACATTACTCTATACCTCCATTGGTAACTCTATGATTTTCTTAACACTTTAATAATTTCTCATCTTGACTGAGCAGTGGCATGCACAAGCCAAAACCTTTGTAGGCCTGATGAAGAATGTGTTGCAATATATGCTGAAAGGCTACAGGCTACCAAATAGCTGTCCCAATCCAACCTGAGCATGGGACATTCCCCAACATGCTCCACCAGTTATAGGCAAACATTGTGTGGAGGAGGAGTTGGCAAATCTTGGCTAGGTCACCGGTTCCAATTGCCTGTGGTAATGGGAAGAATCCACATGGTGAATGATCTGATCGCTTTGTATCCAAAGTGAACCTTCTGGTTCAGGGATCCAACTTGTATATTACAGGAGGGACAAGATCTCAGAATGTTTGTGTTAAACGCCCTCAAATTTTGTTTTAGAGATACAGCATGGAAACGGGCCCCTCTGTCCTCCAAGTTGAGGCTGACCATCGATCACCCACACACACTGCTGTTAATGCACTTTAGCATCCATTCCCTGCACACTAATGCAATTTACAGTTAACCTACCAAACCGCATATCTTTGCGAAGTAGGAGGAAACCAGAACACTGGGAGGAAACCCACGCAGTCATAGGACCAACATGCAAGCTCCACACAGGCCATATCCAATATCAGAATGGAACCTGGGTCTTTAGCACTTTGAGGTAGAAACTCTACCAGCTGCACTACTGTGCTGCAATGTTTCTTTCTCGTTTAATGGGACTAGAAAATTATTTACTCTAGTTTGATTGAAATCTACCTCCCACGATAAAATATTTACAAATAGCTTCATATTTTTGGGATAATGTACTGAATGGTCCTTCCTCTACAGATGCAATGATCTTTATGGTGTGGTATGAGCATTAAAAACTAAGTTAAGACTACTTCTGCCATCTTAGGAAAGTACAAAAAAGGTTATTGAATTAAAAAAACCCAGTTTTGGTAAATGAGACTCCAGTCACTGATGAATGCATTAATAATTCAGTATTGGGCAATTCAAAATATTCTCATGCCTTACTTGATCTAGCAGATTTTGAACATTCTCTCTTCTCACTACACAGAACTTAACTAAAATGCATTGTAATTGGAGTTAACCTAGCTCCAAATCATTGGGTGAGTTCACTAGTCCCCGATAGTGAGTAACACATTTATACAGAGAGTTTATCATAATCTGCAAATTTAAAAGTGAATGTTTATATATATAAATTTCTAATAATCCACCATCCAATTATTCCGAAATTATGATGGTTCAGCATTTTGCTTTGTGTGTTCTGTTCCTGTACTCCCTTAAAACTCAATGGGACTCTGGTTCCCTTACACCACTCAAATTTATCAGGTTTGCTGAAAAATATATTACACTACATATTGTCACAAAAAGTTAATTAAGAGGTTATTAGAGTATTAATAGGAATAATAACCAATAGTTTGGAAAATCTGCCAGTCCGCAAAGTCACAAGTGTGTCAGATTAATGGAGTTTTACTGTATTACCCCTTTAATGGAGAAGAAATGATCACTGAGCAAAGCAGAGCTTCTTTCCTACAGTAACCCCTGCCACACCTGATGTGGAAATGCTTGATGATCCACCACGATTGATGAAAGGCAAGAATTTATTTCTAAACCATGACTGAGTTGCCAATTCAAGACAGTTTGGTTGAAGGGTCGTACATGCTGAGTGAAAGTAAACAATTTAATTTGTGAAAGGTTTCCGTGTGGCCAGATGAACTGCAAATCATCCAGCAGGTGATTATAGAGCAGTTCGGATAAGCAGAATGAATTTCAGTTGAAAGCTCACAATCTTAGGAAATGCAATGTAGACTTTATATCTTAAAGATACAACGTGAAAATAGGCCCTTCAGCCCACCTAGCACACTAACTTAGCAAACTAGGGACAATTTACAATTTTACTGAAGCCAATTAACCTACAAACCTGTATGTCTTTGTAGTGTGGGAGAAAACCTGAGCACCTGGAGAAAACCCACACTGTCACAAGGAGAACATACAAACTCCGTACAGACAACACTCATACTCTGGGTCGAACTCAAGTATATGGAACTATAAAGCAGCAACTCTACCACTGCACCAATGTGCTACCCCAATAAATCTAAGAGAATCCAAAATTGGGTTAAATAAATTAATCTGTTCTTTTAAAAAGCTACTTCCACTGTTTTAAATTCCTCATAACTGTTGAATGAGTAATATGCTGTACTTACTGTAATCAGCAGCCCAGACTGATTGTGTTGGCAATTCCCTTCTCTCTTCAGTCTTACTCTTGGGCGTTGCTTGGCTCTCCATTGAAGTGCTACTCTTGTCCTGGACTAGTATCTTTCTGGAGCGCGGATGATATTCTGGAAGCCTGTTCTCCTCTTGGGAAGAAGCGATTGTACTAACAACCATGGACAGAATGATGGCCAGGGTCCAGGAAGTAGCCTTCAAGACAAGAGCCAAAATAAATAACATAGACAAAATCAGATTAAACAATTTCTCATCGGCTCTGATGTGACAATCTTCAGAATCATGACCCAGCTTTAAATTGGGATGCTTATTCCTAAAGGCCAAGTTCAAGACAATTTGGAAAGGCACCAAAGAAATGCAAACAATCTCCCTTTCAACATAACCCATCACCAACAAACAGAATCAGTTGGAATTTTACACTAGTTTGAGGCTTAGTTATTATATTGACTAAATGACTACCTTAGACAAAAGAGATATACAGTTAAAAGTAACAGGTAACTGCACCACTGCTAATGAAGACACAAGGTGGGATTGCATACAGAAGATTTTGGAAGTTCAATAAATTGAGAATCAATAAACTTCAGTATAGTGGGTAAATGCTGGAGTTCTGGTTTGGGTGGGTAAATGTATAGACATTCACAGATTTCAAAGCATTATTACAACACAGCCCGCAAAGATTTGAGCTTTTATTTTAAATTAATGGTCTGATTCAGTTACTCACCTTCCATCTCCTCAAGGGTTTTGAGGGTGAATCAGCCAGACCTCTTCGAGCAGTCAGATGAATGTCTTCACTCACTTGCTTGCACCTGTCTACAAAATACACAATTTAAGTTTTAGAAAAAGGTTAAAGCCATCGGTTCTGTTACAGTTCCAAGCCTGGCGAGGTTTGTTGAAGCAACGAGCCACGTCTGTGCTCATATAACAAATAATGAAGGAGTTGAGTTTTATTACTTTATGAACAGTAATCTCTCAAGGAGATAGATGAAGAGTCAGATCATGTGATGACAAGTAACCAAAACAAGATTTGACATCACTTATAAACAAAGCAAAGGTTATTAAACTTGAGAACACAGATGATGATTGAAATGGGTTCAGGCAAAGGCCTATGCAACTATCACAATGGTCCAATTCCTTAGTTACCCCCATATACTGAATTAGTGGGCAAGACACGTTAGACACTTAAAAGGAGCAGATGAAAGTCAAAGAGTGTCAAATCTAACCAGGTAACATGCTTCTGGTTCATAGTCAAATATTATAATTATTTATGAGGTGTGGGGCAGCATGGTGGGGCAGCAGTAGCGTTGCTGCCTTGCATGCTGTCTCGATCCTGCCGATGGGTACTGTGTGTAAGGAGTTTGTACGTTCCCCCCGTAACCACGTGGGTTTTCCCTGGGTGCTCCGGTTTACACTCCAAAGACGTGCAGGTTTGTAAGTTAATTGGCTTCGGTAAAATTGTAAATTGTTCATAGTGTGTGTGAGTAGGATAGTGCTAATGTGCGGAGATCACGGGTCGGCGTGGACTCAGTGGGCCGAAGGATCTATTTCCGTGCTGTATCTCTAAACAAAATCAGACATGTAATTGATTCTGATCGCTTAAGTATTTCATTTGAATTTATGTTGGATTCTTACAGTCTAAAAGAAACATTATACTTTGATTGGGATTGCGCAATCTTTAGAGGCTCCGTTCAGAGAACATAAACCAGGCAATTTGCAAATGATTCATTTCGCAACTAGATCTCAACAATAATGAAAGAAAAGATTGCAGAAAAAAGAAGTCATCCAAGAAGGGAGAAATTAAGTTGATTTATTGTGTGAAATGCCCAGTGGGGATCCTGTTCTTTGACCTGTGTTTAAAGTACTTCTGATAAATGGCCATTGATCTGAGACATTCACAGTTTAAAGGGGCTGTCCCACTTGGGCGACCTAATTGGCGAGTTTAGAAGAGTTTGAAAAAATGACATGTTGAAGACCTCCATAGACTATGTTGAAGACCAGCTTCGACTAGCTACGACTAGCTACGACTAGCTACGACTAACTTCTGGAAAATTGGACACCGAATAGTGGAAAATGAAGACGACCTCCTTCGATCTCCTTCGACCTCCCTTCAATCTCCCTTCGACTATGATGAAGACTATCTACGACTACCTTCGACTACCCTCAATTACCTATGACTAACATGCCGACCTACTACGACCTACTACGACTAAACCTACGAGTAAAAAAAAACTTGATTTTTTCCATGGCAACCTTTTTTTACTCGCGGGCATTTATTAACATATTGAAAAAAACGCCTCGACCTAGCTGAGGCCTCAAGTACGCGGAGACCACTCTCGAGCATGAAGGAGAGTCACGAAGACCTCCTACGACCTTGTGTCGACCATGCTGCGAGTATGAGTCTAGGGCAAACTCGCCAGAACTCGCAGATTAGGTCACCCAAGTGGGACATGCCCTTTACCCTCCATAGACATTGCCTGACCTACTAGGTATTTCCAGAACTTCTTGTTTTTGACCAGATTTCCAGCATGTGCCATGTTTGTGCGTTTCTGATTTAGAGATCACTAGGTAAACACTAATATTGGATTTAGGTGCTTGTATTTACATGTTCAAGAATTCCACAGCAAAAGAGCCAACATTAAGTAATATAGACCATTGAAATGTAATATTTTGGAAAATGCCTTTAGAATATAGAACAGTACAGCACAGCGCACAATGTCTGTGCTGAACATGATGCCAAGACCAACTCCTGTCTGCCTGTACATTTTCCATATCCTCCATTCGTTGCATACGCATATGCCTATCAAAAAGTCTCTTAAATACCACTATTGTATCTGCCTCAACCATTATCTGCAACAGGATTGTTCCAGGCTCACACATCTCTGTGTAAAAAAGTTGTGCCACGCATCACCTTTCAACTTTGCCCTCTCACCTTATAAGCTATGCCATCTAGTATTTGATCTAGACCCGAAACATCCCCAGAGATTCCGTCTGATCTGCTGAGTTACTCCAGCATTTTGTGTCTATTTTATGTATCATCCTGGGAAATGTTTTTGACTGATTTTAACTTCTGGACTTGGAGCCTACATAAAAACTACAACTGCAATGTCTGCAAAACAGCCAATCCAGAATCTATCCACTGACTCATGCTCAAAGTACACCTGAACATCAACCGAGGGCAAGGTCATGCTCATCTGCCACACATTCCACAGTTAAGATCCTGCCAACATTCACAGCACAGAGTTCACACTGGATATTTTGGGATTGTAATTATGAATTATTGGTCATTAGTAACAACCCTCAGGAGTGGAGAAAAGAAAAGCGATTTACTAGCTGTAATGGAAATTTCAAACCTTTCCATTGTCATTACTATGCAGGCAGGGAGAGTGAAATGAATTTACACAGTCGATAACCATATAACCATATAACCATATAACAATTACAGCACGGAAACAGGCCATCTCGGCCCTACAAGTCCGTGCCGAACAACTTTTTTTTTCCTTAGTCCCACCTGCCTGCATTCATACCATAACCCTCCATTCCCTTCTCATCCATATGCCTATCCAATTTATTTTTAAATGATACCAACGAACCTGCCGCCACCACTTCCACTGGAAGCTCATTCCACACCGCTACCACTCTCTGAGTAAAGAAGTTCCCCCTCATGTTACCCCTAAGCTTCTGTCCCTAAACTTCTGTCGATAATAAAAACAAATCTTCCAGTCATTATTTCCAGTTTCATTGATTTTAATTGAAGTTGTTGTAAATACAAATAAATGAACATACCCAGACCCTCTTTATTCTTATACAAATTGTAGCTTTCCGTTCTTATTATCTGAACTGGTAAAAAACCTCTCTCCTGCTCGCTCAAGTCGATCTGACCACTCCCAGTGGTTTTGCTAGCCTCATCCAATGTATGTCACGCACATCTACGTATCAAAATCCCACCCCCAGCATACAAATCAATTCTGCAAGAAATATCTGGACAAAATAATAAAATATGCTAACAGTAACTAGCCTAAGCAAGAATGGCTCCTACACTAGCAACAAGCATAAGATGCAATAAACATTATTTCCCATAATAATTGGAGGTTGAAGTTCTATTGAACCCTTGAAGAAATGCTTCAGTTCCAGTTGCAGAGAAATTCTGAAAAGAGCAGAGAAATCTGGAACTTACTAGTTCCTCTTCAATTTAATTCTTTAATCTTTAATTCCAACTGCACTCCAGTGTTGGACTTCTCATGGTGTCCAACAACACAATGTAAACTTAATGGCAATGTCAGCACTTTATATGCTGTGAAGTCGGTCTACGGGTACATAATTATTTTCATTTGAACGGTGAGGAGTGGTCTCACGGAAATAAGAGTAAGTTCATTTATATTAGTTTTGCATTGTTTGAATTCAGTTAAATGTTTCAACAGATGAAAGATAAAAGTCTGTTTTCCTGTGAATAAATTTCAATTTGACAAAAACTAGATCATTGACTGGTTTGCCTGCAATGAAAAACAGAGATAAGAACAGTGGGTAGCAATCAATTTAAATAATGAAGATTATTTCTTCGAGATTTTCTACTAAAAAGACCCAAAATAACAAGCTTTCAACGACTTAAACATTTCCCAGGATGTTTTATAGGCTCTTGGTAACAATAAAAATAGAAAATGATAGAAACACTCAGCAGGTCAGACAACATCTGTGCAAAGAGAAGCCTCTACAAATATTAAGGTGATTCACTTTCCATAGATACTGCCTGGGGGTAGTTTGCAGCATTTTTTTTTGCATTTAAATTTCCGGCATCTGCAGGATATTTTTCTTTTTTTTTTAAATCGTTGATATAAAATCCTCAGTTAGAAATAAAACCAAAATCTGTGATGGTACACAATATATGGACAAGAGTGCAAGAAGGCATTTAATGGATATGACAAGATAATTCTAGTGTATTAGAATCTATAATGTTTAATCTTGAACAGATCGGGAATACACCTGGCCTCAAGCCTTCTCAAGGAAGCAACAGGAAAACTAGCAAAGATTCCACATTTCCCACCTCTTGAGGCTCCAGATGAAATTGACCACTTTGGATTCTGAGGTGCCTTATTTACTCTTCGGTTTCCCTTAATACACATAGTAAATCTCTTTGGATTCTCCTTAATCATATCTGCCATCGCTATCTCATGCCCCACTTTGCCCACCTGGTTTCCTTCTTAAGTATGCACCTCAATCCCCTATAATCCTCCAGGGATACACTTGATCCCAGCTGCCTATATATAAGTGATCCAAGCCTGCTTCTTTTTCCTGACCAGAGTCTCAATTTCTCTCATTATGCAGGGTTCCTTACTCTCACAACCTACTGTAATCAACGATTGCAAGTTCTTGTCTGACATCATCAAAGTTGCCCTTAGCCCAATTTAACCTGTGGAGTGTAGACAAAATTGCTGGAGAAACTCAACGGGTGCGGCAGCATCTATGGAGCAAAGGAAAGAGGCAACGTTTCAGGCCGAAACCCTTCTTCAGATGCGGAGTGCCTGTGGAGTGCCTTATCGTTATTCATAACTAATTTAAAGCTAGTAGAAGTGTGGTTGCTACACCCAGAAGGCTCAACCACTGACACTTTAGTCACTTGTCCTACCCAAAACAAGTAACGTTTTGCATCCTCCTTGTAGGACACTATTGCCCGAGGAGACTATCTTGCACATTATTGACAAGTTCCACCCCATCTAAGCCCTGTGGCAATGGCAATTCCAGTCTCCATTGGGAAAGTTAAAATCCCCTACTATGACAAACCTATTAATCATGCAGCTGCCTCCAATTAAATAGCATATTTGTTCCTCTAATTCCCGTTAACTATTTAGGGAACAATAGAAGATCCATGAGTAGTTAATAGGATTTAGAGAAACAAGGTGATCTCAAAAAAGTGATGTTCTACACACATCGTGAGAAATTAGAGGAATTGCAGATTCAAGCAATTATTTCTATTTCTGAGCAACGTGTGAATGCAATTAGAGATTTATACAAGAATAAAATGTACTCTCAGCAAAACAGGGCTGACATTCCAGGCATCCTACCCTAACGACAGGTAGGAGATGAGGATCGCTATTTTTACCACTTACGAAATAAGAAATTTAAAGATGGTTATAAATTGACTTTTACTTGTGCAATATTTTTTTTTAATCGGTTTGGGGGATTTCATTGGAATGTTGCATGATTGCAGATGATTGCAGATGAATCAATGAGATTGCAATGAGATTTTGCTTTCGAGCAGCATCTGTTCCAAATTGTAAAGTTAGTTCCTCAAAATACCAGTTCATGCGAACCAGCAGATATAATTGGCATCTTCAAGCAGTGAGGCCTAATGAAACCACACGCAATCCATTAATTGTTCTTTGCAATAAAATTTGTCCATATCTTGTACCGAAAAATGAATTAGTAAAGAGTAATATAGGAGAGGATATTTTCATAAAATGAATTTACTGGTGCATAATGTGATTATTTTCTGTTCCTGTGGCAGTGTTAATAAATTACATTTCACTTATGTGGTTTAATTTTTTTTTAAATTTTTTTCAGGTGACAGTTCCATAAAATTATATTTATTTTCTTAAAATCATGCACAAAACAATTTTCATATTTGATAATAGTATTGCTGTGGAATGATCTTGATTCCTAAAACTGGGCAGTTCACACTTGTAAGATGGCAAGTTAACAAATATTCAAATCAATCCATTTGAGATGAGATTAATAGTTTAACTTGTAGTAAGCCAAATACAAATATGAACCACAGTAGTAGCTTCCATAACATTAGATCAATTTGACTTATTTTCAAGGGAAATCAATCTCCGCAATGACATCAAATGTCTCCTCTTCATCTCTTAAATTTTAACGGGAAAGTTATGAAGCCAGTGGTCAAATGTATTTATAAATATTAAGCACGGTTTTATGAAGTTCAAAACTTTGTTACAAAAACAACGTTTAAAAAAAAAAAATCTGAAACTGATTTATTTGATACTGTATTATGTTTGATGAATCATATTAACAAATGAATCACAATAAATGTGATTCATTTGAGAGTCACTGATTTATTTGAGATTACTTTTAATTAAACACATATTTAAACATTAAAAACAGAGATCTGGTTGTAAGATCCTCGTTTACAAAACAATCTCACAGTCTACATGTTTGCTGGTAAAAGCATATTATTTTCCACAGAATCCAACCCACCATCTCTCCTATATTACGCAAAATTCTCTCAAGATGGAGATGATGCTATCATATGCTCCAGCCTATAAATGACAATCCCCTATTTGCACTAATCATTCAGCCTGGGTTTGCTGGATTTGTGGCTGGATGTTCTGGTTTTAATGAAGGATCCTCATTACCTTCATTAAATGTATTCAAATATTTTTGTGTTGGTTTCTCTCATCAGTCCGCCAGCAAAATAAGTGACAAAAACCAGCAACAGTGGTTAATAAAGAGCACAACTTTCTTTCTCTCACTTTCTCTACTTTCTTTATCTATATCTTTCCTTAAAGCTTAAAAAATGAAGGGGTACAATAAATGTAATAAGATATATCTGGATTGTACTATTGTAATTTACTGTACTTCTAATAAATAAAAATATTTAAAAAAACAACAACAAAAACAGTGGTTAATAATTCCTTTAACCAACAGGACTGCACTATCAATAAGTACTTGCATAGAAAATAAAGTTGAGAACATCAGAACAAATATTTCCCCTCCCATCCGTGACCTAGTTGTCTCTTTGGTCTGTTCTTCTAAATTAGACTGCTTCCAACCCGTTACTCTATCCTCCCTTGTAAACCTTGTCTCCATTATGAAACCTGCAACCTGCCCCCTTGACGTTGTTCCCACTGCCCTTCTGAAGGATGTCTTTGCAATGAAGGATGTCTTTTGCGGTTGAAGCACCTAAACTGTGGAATAGCATCCCGCTCCTCATCAGAACTGCTCCCACCAGCGACTCAAAACCTATTTCTACTCCCAAATGTTTTTGAGCCCCTCTGAGGGGGCACTGTAAACAGTTTATGTATGTATTGTCTATATGTCTGTCTGCATGTCTACCGTTGTATGTATCAAATTAAATGCTGCCTTCTTGTAGATGCTTCTGTTTGTGAGAAGGACTATGCCCATGATGGGCCAGGTTAGGTCCACTACCTTCTGTAGCCTTATGCATTCCTGTGCGTTGAAATTGTCACATAATGCAACAAGTTAGGATACTTTCTACCGTACGTCTATCGGAGCAGGTAAACTATTCAGTGACATACCAAATTTCTTTAAACTTCTAGGAAAGTAGAAGTGCTGATGTACCTTTTTCACGATTAGATCTATATGCAGGGCCAAGGATAGGTCATCTGAGATGTTAACACCCAGGATATGAAACTTCTAACTCTCTCCATTGCCGACCCACCAATGAAAACTGGCACAGGGTCACCAATATTCCCCTTCCTAAAGTCAATGATTAGTCCCTTCATCTTGTTGACAATGATCGAGTGGTTGGTGGAACACCACTCGATCAGGTATTCTATCTCTCTCCTGCGCGCTGACCCATTAGTGCTGGGTGATTTGGACTACTACAGTCGAGTCATTGGCAAATTTATAGATGAGATTGGAGCTGTGCTGAGCCACCCAGTCATAGATGCAAAGAGAGTAAAGGAAGGAGCTAATCAGTAGCATTATGGCGCATCTGTGTGGATAGTCAGTGAGGAGGCAACGTTGTTACCAATCTGCACTGGTTATGGTCTGCCGGTGGGAGTCAAGACTCCAGTTGCAAAGACACATAGGCCCTGGTCCTGGAACTAGGTGATGGGTTTGGAGAGAGTGATAGTGTCGATTCCCCCCCCCCCCCCCCCCCCCCCCCCCCCCCACCCCCCCCCCTCCGCAAAGGTAAACTTTATTTAGAATAAAAAATAAATACAAAATAAACACCGCGCAGCAATTCTTCGGACATTCTCAGTGTTGATACATTTGTGAGCGTCATACTCAGTAGCGTTCACACCTATCTTTAAACAAAGTAAAACACCCTTGCCGCTCATTCAGCCTCCTGGGTGATATCCATTCCCTTGTTTAAGGGATGGCCCGACCAGGGGGGTTGAGGCGTGCAACAAGAATTGGCAGTAGTGGATAGCCAAGGTCAAGCTCAAACTAGGCCTGTAGAAACAGCGAGCAGTAGACAATGAATAGCAGCCTGACGTATGTGACCCTGTCCTCCAGATGGCCCAGGGCAGAGTGGAGCCAGTGAGATAGGACCTGTTATTGGCCGATAATGACAAATTGTATTGCAAATAGGAATCGAGTATTGTCAATGTATTATAATTAGAAACCATGTTTTCATTATCCCACACAATAGGCCAGGCCTTGCTGGAAAAGTAATGAGAATCAGTAGAATTGGGAAGATTTCCTACTTCGCCATTAGTGAATCAGCAGTTTCAACCAGCCAGTAATAGAATGTAAACTGGAAAAATAATTCAAAGACATGGCTTGAAAAATTTTCACATAGCAATAAAAAATATTCACATTTTTATTGGGATTAGAGAAATGGATGTAACGTTGTCAAGTGAAATGAAACTCTGATATTATCAGTGATTCATCCACTACAGTATCCATCTGTGATATACTGAAGCATGTGTTGGCTTCCCATCCAACCACCAAAATTCTCTTATTTTTCTTAACCACAGAATCCAGAGCATTCATCTGCTCTGTTTTAGGATCTGCAGTTGTTCCAAGTGAAGCCTTGCAAAACCAGTCATAAAGTGCAACAAAAATGCAGTAAAGTTGAAATCAGTTGACGCATTTGTGAGAGAAAAAGTAATTTCAATTTGCATAAGGATTGTGTCTCCTGCAGCTCAGAGTAATATTGTACACAACGTATAAGGGAATACCGGAGGTCTCCTGGTAGTGCAAAAATATGAGAAATGTAGTGCAATATTGTTCCTCAGTAATCTAGTTTGAAACTGAGTGTGTTAAATGGTAATTACAACACTTCAAAAAGACTTGAAAGACTGATTCAAATGCAATGCATTCTTTCTTATGCATCACGCCACCCAGTAAGGTGTAAATTGCAAACAATTAAAAAATGGTAGTATAAAAGAAGGAAGAAAACAGTCCACACGGTGGAACAAAGCATATATTTTAGCTTATGTCATGTACTCTTAAGGGTCAATGAGGTACAATTTTATTATCAATGCTCTAATTACAAATTATAAGCATCTGGCTTAATGTGCAGTCCATGCAGAATCAGCTATTTTCAGTGGCCAGGTCAAAAGGGAACAACAGATGCATAGCGCTCAATGGTCAAATGATTGTTCAAGTATTGCCAAAATCCAGAATTTAAAGAAATACAAATATCTCAGAGGGTTACAGAGTAAGAGGAGAGTATAACGATAGGAAGTGAGGAAGCAATGGGACAACGGAAGGAGTTAAAAACAAAGTCAGGCCAGGAAGTTTGAAGTAAAAAAGATATGGTTGAATGGTTCAGCAGTTGATAGAACATGGAAGAGCACATCACAGTAACAGTCCCTTCAGCTCCCAATGCCCATGCTAAACATAGGGGCACAGCAGAGTATTAAGTGCCTTCATCACTCAGGGTGTTGAGTATAGACGTTGGCAGGTCATGTTGCAATTATATGAGATATTGATGAGGCCACATTTAGAATATTGTGTTCTGTTTTGGACACCATGTCACAGGAAAGATATTGTCAAGCTAGAAGGCATGCAGAAAAGATATATGAGGATGTTGCCAGGACATGAGGGCCTGAGATATAGAGAGAGATTGAGGAGGTGAGGACTGGATTCCTTGGAGCACAGGAAGATGAGGAGTGATTTTACAGAGTTGTACAAAATCATAAGAGGAATAGATTGGGTAAATGCACAGAGTCTTTTGCCCAGAGTAGGGAAATTATGAACCAGAATACATAGTTTTAACATGAAGGGGGAAAGATTTAATAAGAACCTGAAGAGTAACTTATTTACAAAGAAGGGTGGTAGGTATATGGAACGAGCTGCCAGAGCAGATAATTGAGGCAGGTATTATCCCAATGTTTAAGAAATATTTAGACAGGTACATGGATAGGGTAGGATTAGATGGATATGGGTCCAATGCAGGCAAGTGGGGCTAATGTAGATGGGGCATGTTTGTCGGCATGGGCAAGTTGGGCCAAAGGGCCTGTATCCATGCCTGTATGACTCTGACTATGTGACTCTAAGTTTAACTAATCTCCTCTGCCAGCATGTGATCCATTTCCCTCCATTCCCTGCACATTCATAAGCCTAACTAAAACCCTCTTAAATACCACTATCATTTCTGGAAAGATACACTGGGTAATGCTACAGCAGAGGAATCAAGTATATTTAAAGCTGAAGATACAACGAGACTGCAAACATTATGGTTCAGTATCAAACAATTGTGAGACAAAAATTGAGTTGTTGGCTGCAGAACAAAATTCACAATAGAGCCAAAGAGTTCGTCTTCCTGGTATTTTTAGTGGAGGATATAAAATTGCAGTCAGTACTGGATGTTGGGCAAGCAACCTGACTAATTAGAGACTGTGGATACCGTATTTTATTGATTATTTTGAGCAGGATAGTGTTTTAAACCAAGACAAAACTGGCCAATGTCAAGAAAGCAACACTCTGCGTTTTAAATGATGAATAAACAGCTGTGTAAAAGTGAAGCACCCAGCAGGATATGAAAACTCCTGCCAAAATGCACATTCCACTTCACAACCACATCAATTAATTATTAGTCTTTCTAATCCACATGAAAATGTATTAGGCAGAGGCTAATCATTTTATGGTACACAATCCAGTTTAGTTTAAGAGCAACACAGCCAAATCATACAGATCTTCATAAGTTCATAAGTTATAGGAGTGAAAATAGGCCATTCAACCCATCAAGTCTACACCGCCATTCAATCATGGCTGATCTATCTTTCCCTCAACCCCATTCTCCTGACTCTTCCCCAAAATCCCTGACACCCATACTAATCAAGGAACTATCAAACTCCACCTTAAAAATACCCAATGACTTGTCATCCACAGCCTTCTGTGGCAATGAATTCCACATATGCTGACTAAATAAATTCCAGGAAGGGAAGAACAATGGAGGACCAGACATGGGGAGGGACCGTCGTGAGGGGGGGAGAACAATGGCGGGCCCGGCATGGGGTGGACCTCCGTGAGGGAGGCGGGGAGAAAAATGGGCAATAGTGGAGAGTGGGAGAACAAAGGACAATGGAGATCCACTGTGGGGGGTGGGGGGGGGAGAAAGGAGGAGCTATGTAACTATGTAACTTTGTGCTTTGTAACTTTGTTAGTGCCCTGTACCAGGTGGCTGATATTTGTATACGTTGGATATGCAGCAAAGAATTTCACTGTGTCTTGTCACACGTGACAATAAAGAATTCCATTCCATTCCATTCTCAACGTTCGTCATTTTATTCTGAGGCTATGACCTCTGATCCAAGACTCTCCCACTAGTGGAAACGCCCTCTCTACACCCACTCTCTCCAAGCCTTTTACTATTCTTATTACTATCTTACTATCGTACTCCGGTAATCCTACTATCTTCGTCCAAACTAATAAAAACACAAATCATCCTCAAGGCGACCTCAAGTTAAGAACAGTGCTGCAGTACTCGCTCTTGCCTTCACAGCAGAACACAAACTAGAACAGGCTGCCGTAACTTCCATAAGGAATGTGATCACCAGAAATCGTCCTGCACTGCGGAAGGACACTTATTGTCAGTGATTCAAAAATGATATCCAGGACATTCATGAAGTTGCGTGTAATTTACATCCTTATAGCAAAGGGTAAACAAAAAAGCCAGTTAAATACACAAAATAACATTACTAAACAGTGTTTCGCAGTCCATTAGGAATTCCTGTGTCAGAATACTGTGTGGGAAAATGTTGCCAATTTCTACCGCCGCATATGTATACAGAAACCAGATTTTTCCCTCTAGGCTTAAACAGAGAACAAATCATATCATTAACAGTAACCAGTTCAGCCCTGGCATTGCTTTACTCTTTGCCATTTTCACCAGATGGCGGGACTGGTCATGATGTGGCCAATGAAAGATTAAAGAATTTATCTTATTCTAATGTATTCAGGGAGAGAAGTTAATGTGAACATTACGAATTATTTTCACCGGAGTCTGTCAAATGATCAGTTCCGAATGCGAGTAGTTCTACATCTGAGATCTTAGTATAATTTAGACCTTTGCCCCATGAAAGGAAAGATATGGAAGCTTTGGAGAGGATGCAGAAGAGGTTTAGCAGTTTTATTTGTGTGGTGAGTGGTGGGTGCCCGGAAAATGCTGCTTGGGGTGGTGATGCATTTATAGACAGTCGCATTTACGAAGCTTTTAGACAGGCACATGGATGTGCAGGAAAAGGTGGTACATGGATCACGTGTCCACTTAGCATCATGTTCCACGAGACATTGAGGTCTGACGGGCCTTATCTAGTTCTATGTTCTAAGCAAAGTCAAGGTGAGATTTTGTGAAATTTGAACTAAGGTTTGTGGAGTCCAGGGAGTACAAACAATTTTCCTGATGTCCATAGGTTTTCACAGATGCACAAATCCTCATGACTCGACATCTTTATTTATGTTGCCAATAATATGTGATCTAATACCAACACTGTTGGCAATCTGCAAGTGCTACTCATCCCTACACTCAACCGGCAAGCCTTCCTTATGTACATTGGGACCCATCCAGATCCACTCCATGTGATTGCCACTCATGTGTCCTCTGAAATGGCTTAACAAGAGTCATAGTCATATAGTAATACAGTGTGGAAACAGGCCCTTCAGCCCAACTTGCCCACACCGGCCAACAATGAGCCAGCTACACTAGACCCACTTGCCTGCACTTGGTCCATATCCTTCCTAACCTGACCTGTCCATGTACCTGTCTAACTGTTTCTTAAACGATGGGATAGTCACAGCCTCAATTGCCTCCTCTGGCAGCTTGTTCCATACACCCACCGCCCTTTGTGTGACAAAGTTACCCCTCGGGTTCCTATTAAATCTTTTCCCCTTCACATTGAACCTATGTCCACTGGTCCTCGATTCCCCTTACTCTGGGCAAGAGACTCCCAGAGTGCATCTACCTGATCTAATGATTTTGTACACCTCTATAAGATCACCCCTCATACTCCCGCACTCGATGGAATAGAGTCCCAGCCTACTCAACCTCTGCCTATAGCTCACACTCTCTAGTCCTGGCAGCATCCTCGTAAATCTTGGTAGCATGGTGACCAGAACTGAAACAATATTCCAAATGCGGTCTCACCAACGTCTTATACAACTGCAATATGACCTCCCAACTTCTATACTCAATACTCTGACTGATGAAGGCCAAAGTGCCAAAAGCCTTTATGACCACCTTATCCACCTGTACCCCTAGATCCCTCTGCTCTACAACACTGACAAGAGGTCTACCATTTACTGTATAGATCCTGACCTTGTTCGACACCCCAAAATGCAACACCTCACACTTCCCTGTTTCAAGGGGATTCCATCAACCATTCCTCCGTCCACCTGGGCAATCGATCGAGATCCTGCTGCGATCTTTCACAACCATCTTCATTGTCTGCAAAATCACTCACTTTTGTATCATCAGCACACTTGCTAATCTTGCCCTGTATGTTCTCATCCAAATCATTGACGTAGATGACAAACAGTAACGGGCTCAGCACCAAACCCTGAGGCACACCACTAGTCACAGGCCTCCAGACCAAAAAGCAGCCTTCCACCATCACCCTCTGCTTCCTTCCATGGAGCCAATTTGCCACTCAGAAGAACCACCACTGATATGTTCAAAAAGAAAAATAATGAAACCAGACAGACCACTTGATATCGATCTAGATACCACTTTCAGACATGTGAGAGTTGCTCCCTACTGAAGTGGCTTTGGGTTCCATGTTGGTTCAAACACTACCTGTTGCAGACTCAGTCTGGCAGTTATGTCCTACAAGACCCGGCCAGCTCAATTATTGATGGTGCTACCAGGTTTTCTGTGGTGATGGGTGAGAAAGTCATAAGGTCATAAGTGATAGGAACAAAATTAGGCCATTTGGCTCATCAAGTCTACTCTGCCATTCAATCATGACTGATCTATCTTTCCCTCTCAACCCCATTCTCCTGCCTTCTCCCCGTAACCTCTGTTACCTGTAGCAATCAAGAAGTGTTCCACCCAGAGTACTGCCTGTGTCATGCTCTTTTCAGTGCTTTGTCCAAATGTTGTTCAACATGGGAGTAGCACTGACTCACCAGCAGTAGTAGGCAGGTTGGAATCAGGAGCAGGTTTATGCAACCGAAGGCAATCTCCTTCACTGACCGGGCATTTTAATTGGCTCATTGGAGTTTTCAAGATCAAGGAAAACTGACTGGTAAGCTAAATGCCCACTAAACTTTATTATATTGTCTGGCGTCTTAAAAGTGGCCACTCCTTCTCCCTCCCTTCTCTCCCCTTCTCTCCCTCCTTCTCTCTCTCTCCCCCTTCTCACCCCCCCCCCCCCCCACTCTCTAAAGGACTTGCCGTACACTGCGCAGCCGTCTTTTACCTTCCTGTTCATCGCGGGTGCGAATTGCAGACAGCGCTCCCCCGCTTTCCCTGGCCCCCACCTTTGCGATGTGTGTGTGTGTGTGCGTGTGTGCGCGTGTGTGCGCGTGTGTGTGCGTGTGTGTGCGCGCGCGTGTGCGCGTGTGTGTGTGCGTGTGTGTGTGCGTGTGTGTAGACGGTCGATCCAGCTCGCGGTTTCATCGCTGACGGTCGATCCAGCTCGAGGTTTTTTAGGCGAGTGCCCTCGAGCTTGAAGGTCGAAGACAGTCGCTGAAAGGTCGCCGCAGTGGGACAGCCCCTGATGGAAGTCGTCTTCACTCTCCACTATTCGGTGTCCAATTTCCCCAAAGCTAGTCGAAACTAGTCGAAGCTAGTCTTCTACATAGTCGAAGGAGGTCTTCAACATGACACTTTTTCAAACTCTCCTAAACTCTTCTAAACTCGTCAATTAGGTTGCCGCAGAGGGACAGCCCCTTAACAATCAATGGATTGGTCTAGCTCTACAATCCTCCCATATCTACTCATGAATTGAGCTGAACTATTAAACAGCCAACAAGGGGGGGGAAGCTGAAAGAATATCCTTATCCTCAACCATGGCAGGGTCCACCATAAGAGTGCCGAAGATGAAGATGAAATATTTATTGTGTAGGAAAGAACTGCAAATGATGGTTTAAATCGAAGGTAGACACAAAGAAAACTAAGGTAGACACAAAATGCTGAAGTAACTCAGCGGAACAGGCAGCATCTCTGGAGAGAAGGAATGGGTGACGTTTCGGGTCGAGACCCTTTTTCAGACTGATGTCAGGGGAATGGGCGGGACAGAGATAGAATGTATCGGAGACAGTAAGACTGGTGGGAGAACTGGGAAGGGGGAGGAGATGGAAAGAGAGGGAAAGCAAGGGCTATTTGAAGTTAGAGAAGTCAATGTTCATACCGCTGGGGTGTAAGCTACCCAAGCAAAATATGAGGTTTGTTCCTCCAATTTGAGCTGAGCCGCACTGAAAATGGAGAAGGCCCCTGGGTAGAAAGGTCAGATTGGGAGGGGGAGGGGGAGGTAAAGTGCTGAGCAGCCTATGTTCAGCGAGGTACTAAATAGACAATCCATGCTAGCTTCCTGCTCCACCCATCTCAGAAGCCATTCCCAAGGCAATTCAGTGTGAACCTTAGGCTTTAGAGATACAGCTTGGAAGCATGCCTGTTGGTCCACCAGATCCGCATCAGCGATCACCCCGTCCGTACATTAGCACTATTCTACACGCTTGGAACAATTTACAATTTTTACCAAAGCCAATTAACTGACACACCTCACTCCACATAATATCAGAAAACAGCTAGGGGCACCTGATATAGAAAAGTCTATCGGACCAAACATTCCATCTGTAGTACGGAAGACTAGCAATCCAAAATTAGCTGCACTGGAGGCACGCTGCTATAGTACAGTTACAACACTGGCATCTACCCAACAATGTGAAAAACTGCCTAGGTATTTACTGTTCACAAAAAGCAGGAAAAGAACAATCAGGTTAATTATCATGTGTTAATCATCAGCAGATTGATGGCTATTGTCATTCCCAGTGCTAACAATTGCTCACAGGTAGCCAGAGTCTATTTAACCAGGACTAATTTAATTTAGTTTAGTTGATTTATTTTCACATGGACCAAGGTACAGTGAAAAGCTTTTGTTGCGTGCCAACCAGTCAGCAGAAAGACAATACATGATTACAATCGAGCCATTCACAGTGTACAGATAAATGATAAAGGAAATAATGTGCATAATGTTTTGTGCAAGATAACGCCAGTAAAGTCCAATCAGAGATAGTCTGTGGGTCTCTGATGTAAATAGTAGTTCAGGGCTGCTCTCTAGTTGTGGTAGTTCAGATGCCTGATAACAGCTGGGAAGAAACTGTCCCTGAATCTGGAGGTGTGCGTTTTCACAGCTTCTGTACCCTCTCTCCAATGGGAGAGGGGAGAAGAGGGCATGGCCAGGGTGCAAATCGTCCTTAATAATGCTGCTGGCCTTGCCGAGGCAGCGTGAGGTAGAAATGGAGCAAATGGAAGGGAGGTTTGATGGTCTGGGCTGCGTTCACACTTCTCTGCATTTTCTTGCCCCTTGTCAATGTCTTCCCCTCCAAGTAGCACACTATCTAGACTTGGTAATACATCACTGGTCTTTAATCACTGCTGTGTCTAACTCCCTATCCAGCAGCACTTTGGAGGCACCTTCACCAGAAGGACTGCAGTAGGTTAGGTTTACTCACTATCACCTCCTCAAGGCAATCAGATATGCCTTTGACTGTGTGTTGGCAGAGGTGCATTGTGCAGCGATTCTTGCAGCCTACGCAGTGCTAGACCAAAGATAATTCAGAGCAGTAAAAAACACAGTGGGGCATCCATCTTGTTCAAACTGGAAGAAAAACTTTATTTACACACTTGCTCACACATCAATTACAGTACCTCTCATTGGCTGTTATCATTGTCAGTTACTATTGGCTGCTATCATTGTCAATCATTCACTACCTGCACCAAGATTGTCTGAGTAACAATACAACATTAAGATTAACTTCTTTACAATTGATAGCATATTTTTCATATATGTCAACACCCCCACTTGCTTTCGCATTGTTATCTTAACTCAAAATAAAACATCCTAAGGTTTTCTACCTTACATCATGTAGACTTTTACATACATGGTTACTCTCCAAACATAAACTTTGCAAACTCCATCAACTTAAATTTTGTTGCAGGTTTTGTCATCACATCTGCTACCATCTGGTTTGTTGGGCAATACTCCAAACTTATTTTGCCATGATTCACAGTGGACCTCACGAAGTGATATTTTATGTCCACATGCTTACACCTCTGTCTACTTACAGGATTCTTTGCTAACGCAATTGTACCCTGGTTATCCTCATAAACCTTGGGTGTTGGGTACTGATGTCCATCAATACCTTCTAGTAGTTGTACTAGGTACATACACTCTTGTAGTGTTGCGGCTAACGCCATATACTCAGCCTCACAAGTTGACAGTGCAACGGTGGGCTGCTTTTTGGTTTTCCATGAAATCTCGCAATCTATTGGTGCATGTAGGTAGGCAGTTTTGACATCCATCTGATGTAAAATCAGGTTTTCCTGTGCTGCTTTTTGCATCATCACTCTGATACTGGTCAGGTTAGCAGTAGGAGAAAATGTCTCCTCATAGTCTACACCCAATATTTGACTGTATCCTTTGGCTACATACCGTGCCTTGTATTTATCAGATCCATCCTCATTGTTCTTGATTGCATATACCCATCTACCCCCCACTGCTTTCTTACCCTCAGGCAAGTTGGTTAGGGTAAATGTGTCATTTTCTCTCAGCGACTACATTTCCTCATGCATTGCGTTAACCCATTCATTTGAGTTAGTTGAGGTTACATCTTCCCTGAATGTTAGGGGGATGTTACACATCAATCTGTAGCAATAATCTATGTTAATCATTACATGATCATCACTCGCCTTGCCAGTTAGATATTCACTTAAGTAACCTGGTTTCTTCCTCAATCTAGAAGAGTAACGTGTAGGCTCATGCTTGGTTTCACCTGGCTGTGCTTGGCTATTCACCTCAGGCCTAGTTACTGGATCTTGGCTCTGAGTATGTCCTGGACTCTCATCAGTATTTTTTCTCATCCTACTGGCCCTATTCTGCACCTCAAAGTCATCGTCACTGGGGGTCATGTCAGTCTGTGTCTGCCTCTCTATAATTGTTTTGGTCACAAACTTCACCAGTCTGTGCTTCTTTACTTTCCCATTGTCAGGATAGTAAACCATGTAAGCTGGGCTATTCTTGTCGTACCCGACAAAGATTCCCTTCTCACACTTTGAGTCCAGTTTTCTCTTGTCCTGTTTATAGGCATAACACTCAGACCCAAATTTTTGCATCCTAGACAGGTTGGGCCGTTTTCTTGTCAGCATCAAGTAAGGCGTCTGCTTTGTGCGCTTGTTAAAGCATCTGTTCCTCACTATAGCTGCTGTCTGCACTGCATAGGTCCACAACTGTTTAGGTAACTCGCTCTCTATTAGCATACACCTGGCCATGTCAAACAGGGTGCGCCAATTTCGCTCAGCAGTACCATTCTGGTGTGGTGAGTATGACGCTGATGTCTCATGTCTAATGCAATTTCTGCTGAGTATTGCCTGGTAATTCTTTCCCATGAATTCAGTACCATTGTCAGACCTCATACATTTAATCTTCCCGTATGGGGCTGTGTCAGCAAGAAACTTCTCGGTGGCTTGCACTGTGTCACTCTTATTCTTTAGAAAGTACACAAACACTGCACTGGAATAATCATCAGTGAATGATAGCGCATACCTGTACCCCCCTCTGGACTCTGGGTCTATCGGTCCCGCTAAATCTGTGTGTACCAACTTCAAAGCTGCTTTGGCTCTTACATCAGGGTCCCTGTTCCTAGTTTGGATAAACTTTCCCTGAGTACACACTTCACAGTGTAGAGCAGGTTTGTCTGTTTTGCCCTTAATTGCCATACCTTCAACAACACTTGGTAATTTTTGAATATCTTCATAATTACAGTGCCCTAGAATCTCATGCCATGTCTGCATATCATAACTGCTCTTACATTGGTCATCACATTCAACGTTTACCGTGTGCAAATAGTACAGTCTGTTGTACTCATGAATGTGGAATTTTGTACCGTCCTTGTGTTGTAGGACGTCTTCCCCGTCCCTGAAGATTACGGTTGCTCCGCTGGAAGTAGCTGCTTTTACAGAGAAGATGTCCTGCGGGTATGAGGGGATGTACAATGCCTGCCTCAGTGTTGTGTTGTGGCGACGCCCTTGGCTGTCGACCAAGCAAACCTCCGCGTCTCCTCTGCGCTCCGCGACTCCATCACACCTTGTTCCATCAGCCAACTCCACGCAGTGTGTCTCCGACTGGAACATAACGTCGAACTTCTTGAACCTTGCTATATCAGTGATGATATGCGAAGTTGCCCCCGTATCGACCATCAGCCCTTTCAACTCGACTCCACGCTCTGACTGGATCTTCACGTCCCTTTCACTCACCAGGAATGCATATTCCTTGTTGTTAGTCTCCCCGGAAACTTGTCGTGCGTCGTCCCGCCGCTGTTTCCGTCTGGAGGTTGCGTCCCGATGTGTGGTGCTTTTACAGTGACTACACCACTGCTTGCGTTGACATGCTCTGGCTTTATGTCCTTTTAGGCCACACCTGAAGCACACAATGTCCGCTCTCTCCGCACTTGTACTTGTCGTGTCGGGTCTCACACTCGGTTGCACACGTGCCTTCATGACATTGTCGTCGGATGCTGCTGCACGCATCTTTTCCGTGTCTTCATAGCTCCGTAATTTAGTTTTAAATTCGGCAAAAGGCATTGCCTGCTCACTTTGCGTGACATGGATAGCAAATGGTTTGAAAGATTCAGGCAGTCCCTTCAGAATCATTGCAATTAACAGTCCGTCACTCAATACCTCACCAGCCTTTCTCAATGCTGTGATGGCTGTCTCTGCCCGTATAACATATTCAGTTACACTCTCGCTGCTCAACTTTTGAAGTGAAGTCAGTTCTGTATACAGACTTATTACACGTGGCTTTCCCTTACCCGCATAATAATCTCTCAAAATAGTTAGCGCTTTCCGCCCATCGTCTGCTGCTTCTCGCATTACCAGCGACAAACTCTTGTCATCCAGAAACTGGATTAGCTCAGCATATGCCTCTGCATTTTTGGCCTTGTTTCCTTCTTCATTGTCGGTAGGCTCTTCCAAGATAGTATCCTTTAGCCCTTATAACCGAAGATGGCCCAAAAATGTCGTCTCCCACAGCTCATAGTTCTTTTCATCTCCGTCAAAAACTAGCCGAGACCAGCAGCTACTCGACTGGGTGCTCCGTCTACTCATGGTGCTATCTTAGCAAGTTAACTCTCACCGGACGTTTCTCTCGGTGGTAAATCCCTGGGTAACTGTCTCTGGGTACCTCTGGGTAACTCTAGGTAAAGCTGGGTAAAGCTGGGCCCATAACCTGTTGGCAGAGGTGCATTGTGCAGCGATTCTTGCAGCCTACCCAGTGCTAGACCAAAGATAATTCAGAGCAGTAAAAAACACAGTGGGGCATCCATCTTGTTCAAACTGGAAGAAAAACTTTATTTACACACTTGCTCACACATCAATTACAGTACCTCTCATTGGCTGTTATAATTGTCAGTTACTATTGGCTGCTATCATTGTCAATCATTCACTACCTGCACCAAGATTGTCTGAGTAACAATACAACATTAAGATTAACTTATTTACAATTGAGAGCATATTTTTCATATATGTCAACACTGTGACATATCCTGATAAATTAATAACGTTAAAATAATAATAGACACAAAATGCTGGAGTAACTCAATGGGTCAGGAAGCATCTCGGGAGAAAAGGAAAGGTTAGGGTCCGAACACTTCTTCAACTAATAAATGTGAAAGCTGCAATGCTATATTTTCAAGTGGCAGCATTTGGAGGTCCATTGTATAACAGCTGTGCAGTAGCTAATATCCTTTTGTGGGTGAACCAGGCAAGGGATAAAAAGCCTCCTGCACATTGAGTGAATGGGTTTCACTGGGTGTTTGAGAGATGAAAGGCTGGTTGCCATACAAAACGAAGTAAAAACAAATAATTTGCATTCAACATAGAGTCCTGATCAAACCTGTATACATCAGATGCAACCTGACTTCTATGTTCTTAACAGCTGCATTGCAGCTAGTATCACCTTGAGCTCATTGTAGTCTTCAGGTTGCCATGTCACAAAGCAAGGAAGCAAAGGTCCCCTACAGTATGTGCTTAGTACTTACATCCTTAATGGCCTCTCCCACTGACATGACCTTTCAGCGACTGTTTTCGACCTTCAAGCTCGAGGGCACTCACCTGAAAAACCTCGAGCTGGATCGACCGTCAGCGATGAAACCGCGAGCTGGATCGACCGACACACACATCACAAAGGGGGGGCCAGGGAAAGCGGGGAAGCGCTGTCTGAAATTCACACCCACGATGAACAGGAAGGTAAAAGACGGCTGCGCAGTGTACGGCAAGTCCTTTAGAGAGTGGGGGGGGGGGGGGGGTGAGAAGGGGAGAGAGGGCGAGAGAAGGGGAGAGAGGGGGAGAGAGGGGGAGAGAAGAGGGAGAGAAGGAGTGGAGACATTTTTAAGAAGCCAGACAATTTTCAATAAAGTTTAGCGGGCATTTAACATTACCGGTCGGTTTCCCTTGGTCCTGAAAACTTCAATGAGCCAATTAAAATGCCCAGTCAGCAGAGGAGATTGCCAATGGCTGCCCTTGACTGCCTATAATTACATAGCGACCCCACTCCACTGCACGACGCGTTCAAAAGAACCATGACGACCAATTTTTACTCACGGAAAATCTTTCAACATTGTTGAAAAATTTTCCTCGGCCAAAGTATGCGGGAACTTCCCTCGAGTATGAAGGAGAGTTCCAGTGACCTCATAGGACCTCCTAGGACCACATGTCGACCATGCTGTGAGTTTGAGTCGAGGGCAAACTCTTCTAAACTCGCAGATTAGGTCACCACAGTGGGATAGCCCCTTTAAACTGTATCATGATGAATACAGCCATTCATATAGCTATAGTCCACAGTATGACACTAACCACTTTTCTGGTGTACTTTGTAAATGAACAAATAAAGTTTCCACTTCATTTTTTAACCTTATCACTCTGTTGAAAATCATGCAAACTTTTTCTACACGCTGTCTTGTTCCTTTTGACTCTCCGTAAAACTTCAAGGAAAGTGCTGGAGTTGTGTAGCCACTTAGCTCATCAATCTTCAATTAGTATTTATGTTTTGCATCTAATTTTACCGAGTTAGCTGCTGAAAGCATTTGAGCAGGTTTTACTGAGAGTCTGCTGCAATGTTTTCTGATTTTATTTTTAGGCAAGGTCAGTTAGAACAGTTCCATGCCTTCCCACTTGAATCGTTTTATACTTTAGCTTTACCGCACTCAGACTAAGTGCCACGGAATCCTTGGTGTACCCTTTAATTCAGGCACAATGTTGATATAATTTTTCTGTGGAATTCCTTCTTCGTCTCCTGTATGTAGACTCCACATTACAGCCTCCACATGAATTATGTAAACACAGTTATGAGCATATTTGGGAAAGAGTCTATCTTCTGCTTGCTGCGCTTGCCAAAACTCTACTTAGTAAAAAGAATTGCACTCCAACAGTGTAGTACTTTTTGAAAGAAGTATATTCTTAGACACGTTTTACCTTTTGGCTTGTGAACATGTTTTGAAAGTTTCTATTTACAGAATTTGGTGGAAAATTGTTTCAACTTTATAGTACAAGACACGAACAAGCAAAGGATTGGTGCGAGTAAAGGCTTCATTTACAATGGTGTCAGAGTTAACTAAATAGAAGTTTCCAAGAAGAATACATCAAACGGAGGCTTATTCAACATTAATTCTTGGGGGCATAACTGCTGACTATGGTCATTGTTTCAGACACACAAGGTTAAAAAATGCAGTCTATGATATTGAGAAGAACCCTCTTTATATTGCTTTGGGCACACAAAAAGAATCTTGCCTGTTAGTTTATGAACAGTTAACACATTCTTATGACAATTTTGCATCAATTAATTTAATTGATTTTTAATCGTATAAAATTAATGAGATAAAATGTTTGCTAACATTTCTTGCATTTATTTGGGGTGTACATGCAAACTTTGCGAGCACTAACACCTAGAAGATGATTCTCAAATAATTTATGCTCCCTATTAGGCCAGGATTTAAAAATAACTTTCCAAGATTTTCCAGACCTGAGTATTATTCAAATGGTACAACATGGGATAAGTTATTTAGCGTTTAATCTCCCTTCAGTAAATGGAAGTATTTGCAAATTGTGTAGAGTTTTGCAAATTGGTATTTTACAGAAATGTTATTGTAATGGATAAACAATGAAAGTGAATTGACGAACCAATGTCGTGGCCCCCATATTATGATCACTATTGAAGCTGAAAACTGTTCACAGTGTTACACAATCCTGTGGCAGGAACATCTCATTTCGCAACAATGATTGCTGGATCAAAGGAGATCTCTGGTATCCAGCTGTTCTGATGTCATTGGAATGGCTGAGTAGTCAAGCACATTAAGGAAAAGTCTCTTAGATAGCTATCCAGGAAGGAAAATAACTCAAATTTTAATTAATTTTTTGAAACATTTTACAGGGTGCTAAATAAAAATCGAAACATGCTTAAGGCTGAAGATCAAATAAAAGCCATGAAACGTAAAAATGTCATACATCATATTTTGAACTATTTTCTTGAGGAAACTATAACTGATAGGATCAGCAAAATGGCACAGCTAGTAGAGCATCAGCCTAAGTATTCCAGGGATTAGGGTTTAATCCTAACGTCTGGTGCTGTCTTTCTGGAGTTTGCATGTTATTGCCATGGGTTTTCGTCAGGTGCTCCAGTTTCCTTCTACATCCTGAAGACATATGGGTTGGTAAATGAGTATTCCACTATAAATCGGCCTTATACACAGGCCAGTGGTAGAATTGAGTGTGTTTATTGAAACATAGGGGGGATGAAATGGGATGAGTACAGATGTAGTGTCAATAGGTGCCCAAAGGCTTCGTTGGGCCGAAGTACCTGTTTCCTTCTGGCCTGTATCACTCCAGGACTCTACATCAATCTACAGATATAAACATTGCTTTAGAGATCCAAATAGTTCATCAAGTAATTATTATACCATTCAAATCTTAAATCAATCCTACATGACAGAGCACAGCACTGTGATAACAATTTGCAGTGAGATTAATTCATTAATATCTTAAATTTAGATGAATGGGTGATGCTTCGGGTTGGAAGAAGAGTCCCAACTCAAAGCATCACCTTTCCATGTTCTCCAGGGATGCTGCCTGACCCACTGAGTCACTCCAGCATTTTATGTCTCTCTTTGGTAAACCGCCAACTGCAGTTTCTTGTTTCAATGTTCTACATTGCACTGATAAGTGGCAAGTAATATTTAAACCACACTGCAACCAGAGTTAAGCATCTTCCATTGATATTCAATGGTGTTACCATCATAATATCCAGCATCATCATTATCTTATGTTATCTTGTGTCAATATATGAATACTTTGACTATTAAGAAAAGTCATGTTTCCATATCTTGTGGCAGTCGGCACACTTCCAATATAGGTTTACAAGGTTAATTCCCAGGATGTCGGGACTGTCATATGCTGAGGGAATGGAATGGCTGGGCTTGTATACTCTGGAATTTAGGATGAGAGAGGATCTTATTGAAACATATAAGATTATTAAGGGTTTGGACACGCTCGAGGCAGGAAACATGTTCCCGATGTTGGGGGAGTCCAAAACCAGGGGCCACAGTTTAATAATAAGAGGTAAGCCATTTGGAAAGGAGATGAGGAAACACTGAGAGTTGTGAGTCTGTGGAATTCTCTGCCTCAGAGGGCGGTGGAGCCCGGTTCTCTGGATACTTTCAAGAGAGAGCAAGATAGGGCTTTTAAACATAGCGGAGTCAGTGGATATGGGGAGAAGGCAGGAACGGGGTACTGATTGGGGATGATCAGCCATGATCACATTGAATGGTGGTGCTGGCTCGAAGCACCAAATGGCCTACTCCTGCACATATTGTCTATTGTCTATTGTCTACCGTTTCGTGATCTCACCTTCTCCATCACAGGAGATAGACTATGACTGACATCTATTATAAACCTACTTACTCCCACAGCTATCTGGACTACACTTCTTCCCACCCTGCTTCCTGCAAAGTCTATATCCCCTATCCCAATTCCTCCGTCCACTCCGTTTGCGCCCAAGATGAGGTGTTCTATACCAGGATATCTGAGATGTCCTCATTCTTTAGGGGATGGGGGTTCCCCTCTTCCATCAGAGATGAGGCCCTCACAAGGGTCTCCTCAGTATCCCGCCGCTACACTCTTGTTCCCCCTCCTCCCAGTCGTAACAGGGATAGAGTCCCTCGTGTCCTCACTTTTCACCCCATCAGCTGTTGCATAATCCTTTGACATTTTAACCACCTCCAACAAGATCCCACCACAAGCCACATCTTCCCATCTCCTTCCCTTTCTTCTTTCCACAGAGACCGTTTCCTCCGCAACTCCCTGGTTAACTCATCCCTTCTCACCCAAACCATCCCCTCCCCAGGTACTTTCCCCTGCAACCGCAGGAGATGCAACACCTGTCCCTAAACCTCCTCCCTCAACTCCGTCCAAGGACCCTGACAGTCCTTTCAGGTGAAGCAGAGGTTCACTTGCACATCCTCCAACCTCATCTACTGTATCCGCTGTTCCTGATGTGGACTCCTACATACCGGCGCAAGCACAGGCTGAACACCTATGCTCCGTCCGCCTAGACCTACATGATTCCCAGATGCTAAACACTTTAACTCCTCCTCCCATTCCCATACTAACATTTCTGTCCTGGGCCTCCTCCACTGTCAGAGTGAGACCCAATGCAAATTGGCGAAACAGCACCTCCTATTTCGCCTGGACAGCTTACATACCAGCAGTATGAATATTGACTTCTCTAACTTCAAGTAATTCTTGCTTTCCCTCTCTCTTCATCCCTCCCCCATCCTACTTCTCTGACTAGTCTGATTGTCCTCCTGATTAAATGTTATCTTTGTATTCCTCGTTGTCACCTTCCCCTAGCTCACAATCTATTCTACATTTTCCTTGATCCTCGTCTCCTTTGATCTCTTGTTTTCATTCCTTACCCTTCCATATCTCTGTGTCTCCCTCTCCCCTGACTCTCGGCCTGAAGAAGGGTCTCAACCCGAAATGTCACCCATTCCGTCTATCCAGAGATGCTGCCTGTCCTGCTGAGTTACTCCAGCAATTGGTGTCTATCTTTGGTGTAAACCAGCATCTGCAGTTCCTTCCTACACATTCCTATTTTCTTGTGTTCTTTAATAATAAACGTAGGCTTTTAAAATTTTATACCACTCTATTCTGTCCATATTTTCATAGTGAGTTATGGAGCAAATTGCTGTTTTTAAATTTTTTAAGCAAAGAATATATGTACAGGATTACATTTAGAAGTAAGTGGGCCAAATGAGACAAAGCAGGTGGCTTAGTCTGCAAATCTAATCTTAGTAAGACACTGCAGAGTGTAGAACCTTCATTTTTAACTCCAAGAGGGAAATGTAATGGTGCATGGTCTCCATTAAGGTTGCATCTCAGTCTCTAGAAATTATTCATCTTAGTCGTTTGGGTCAAACTGATAAAATAATATTGCCATGTCATGAGCAGATTTAATGCTTCAAATGTGTGGATTCAGTCATTACTGGGCAATGGACACATGTGAAATTATATAAAATCCTTTGAGTGAAAATTTGTTCAAATCATCACTTTGCTTTTTACATATGCTTTCTCATTTACACGTAACTTTAAGCAGAAAAGTTCTCGTACAAAAACATGTTCCTCAATCATCAAACATCTACGTAAGTACATTCATTTCAGCGACATGTATTATGGAGAAGCAACCATTAGTTTTCAAAACTTGTGAAAAATATTAATTTACTTTTTTTCCCTGCTGGTTTTGCTCAAACAGAAATTATGTGTGAGTGATTACATGCAAGGCAATGCAAAAAAAAAAACCATATTGTTTCTTCATTTGATGTGAACGGAATCCAGATTCAAGCATAACATTCTTGTCATTTGTTAGGATTTAACTGTCTGACTGTATAGACCTTGAGAGCATACCTGGCACAGTTATTTCTTCTAATACTTTGAGAACAGTCTTTTATTTTCCTAAACTCCAAACACTTTTTCAGGACTGTTGTTGCTCTGCCAGAACCTGGCAGATGGTTAACACCTGCCAAATAAAAGGACTCGCATAGTGATTGTATGTTCAACAGAATTTGAATCTGCATTAGTGTTAAATTAGTATTAAGGCTGTGCAACATAATAAAAATACTAGCATATGTCCAGCCCCATTCATGATTTCAGGACATCCCAAAGCACTTGATAGCTATTGCTGTAACGCTGGAAATAGGTACATTAATTTTGCACACACAACACGTTCTTGTAGGCAACGATGTGATAGTAATAAATGATCTGTTTTGTAATGTTGGTTGAGGGATATGAGATTGGCAGGACCAGAAGATTAACTCAACTGCATTTCTTTGAAATAGTTCGATCCAATCTTTAAAATCGCTTAGAGAGTCAAGAGTGTAGTTATGCCCCTGTCCCACTTAGGAAACCTGAACGGAAACCTCTGGAGACTTTGCGCCCCACCCAAGGTTTTTGTGCGGTTCCCGGAGGTTTTTGTCAGTCTCCCTACCTGCTTCCACTACCTGCAACCTCCGGGAACCGTACGGAAACCTTGGGTGGGGCACAAAGTCTCCAGAGGTTTCCGTTCAGGTTTCCTAAGTGGGACGGGGGCATAAGGAACTGCAGACGCACACCAAAGATAGACATTAAATGCTGGAGTAACTCAGCGGGTCAGGCACACCTCTGGAGAAAAGGATTAGGTAGCCTAAACGCAGTCTGACCTAGACAGAGTCTAAAGAAGTGTCTCGACACAAAACGTCACCTATTCCTTTCCTCCAGAGATGCTGCCTGACCCGCTGAGTTACTCCAGCATTTTATGTCTTTCATCAAGAGTCAAGAGTGTTTTACTGTCATGAGTACTGAAACGGAACAGTGAAATTCTTACTGGCAGAATCCGCATAGCAGATTTGTGACCACAGCAAGCAAGAATTTCATTGTCCTATCTGGGACACATGACAATACACTCTCTTGACTTGACTCTTCACCAATAAACAAACAAAAAGTCACTAGTCCAAAGTCACTAGTGCAACTCAGGCAGTTCATAGTTCGCAGTTGGAGATCATGGTGCTCAGTAGCCTGATTGTTGTACGCTCCCAAGATGAGGTGTTCCATACTAGAACATCCGAGATGTCCTCATTCTTTAGGGAACAGGCGTTCCCCTCTCCCATCATAGATGAGGCCCTCACTCATGTCTCCTTGGTACCCCGCAGCTCCGCCCTTACTCCCCCTCCCCCTAGTCACAGCAGAGACAGAGTCTCCCTTGTCCTTTCCTTCCACATCACCAGCTGTTGCACAACACATAATCCTACAAAATTTCCACCACATCCAACGGGATCCCACCACTAGCTACATTTTCCCAACTCCACCCCTTCCCGCCTTCCGCAGAGACCGTTCACTCCGCGACTATCTGGTTAATTCATCCCTTCCCAACCAAACCACCCCCTCCCTCAATACCTTCCCCTGCAACCGCAGAAGATGCAACACCTGTCACTATACCTCCTTCATCGACTCTGTCCAGGGACCCCGACGGTCCTTTCAGGGTAGGCAGAGATTCATTTGCACCTCCTCCAATCTCATCTATTGTATCTGTTGTTCAAGATGTGGGCTCTTATACATCGGCGAGACCAAACGCAGACTGGGGATCATTTCGCGGAACACCTTCGCTCAGACTGCATGAACCAACCTGATCTCCCAGTTGCTGGACACTTTAATTCTCCTTCCCATTCCTACACAGACCTTCCTGTCCTAGGTCTCCTCCATTGTCAGAGAGAGGCTAAATGCAAAATGGAGGAACACCATCTCATATTTCGCTTGGAGAGCTTACAGCCCTGTGGTATAAATATTGATTTCTCTCACTTCAGGTAGCCCTGACATTCCCTCCCTCTCTATCCCTCCCCCACCCAAGTCACACTAGTTCTCATTTTTCTCAAACAGCTTACAATGGCCTGTTTCCTTTATCATCATTACTTTTTTGCATATATTTAATTCATTGTTCTTTATCTCTCCACATCATCTATATCTCTCGTTTCCCTTATCCCTAACCAGTCTGAAGAGGGTCTTGACCTGAAACGTCACTCATCCCTTCTCTCCAGAGGTGCTGCCTGTCCCGCTGAGTTACTTCAGCTTTTTGTGTCTATCTTCGCTTGTTGGGACGAACCTGTTACTGAATGCTGGACTCTACAGTTTTCAGACTCCTAAACCTTTGTCTTAAACAGGATGTTAAAGTTAACATCTCAACCGAAAGACAGCAGCTCCAACATTAGAGCACTCTGCAATAGTGCACAGCAGTGTCAGCTTTCAGTGCTCGGGTGTCTGGACTGGGACTTGAGCCCAAAACCTGATTCAGCTGCAAAGGAGTTTCCATCTGAACCACAGCTAACCGAGATAATGATCAGGGCATTGAAATAGTGACTCGGCTAATGTGATTAACATGTAAATCAAAGAGTAATTTCCATTGCCTGCACATGCACTTAAATGTGTACCTTATTTTAAATGATACACCAAACTAGTATTTCACTAAAAGGCTCGACACTGTAATGCAATGAACAGCATAGCTACCATATTTATTCAATGCTCACATGAGTCTTATTTGAATAGGTTGGGCATTATCTGTTTCAACTTAAAGACATTTTTTAAAGCATTGATCAATCGTAATTATCCTAAATGGCTTCCAGAGCATTCAGGTGCATTCGGATTGGCACACTGTTGAGATTTCCATGAAATCAATTATTTTACGAACATTTGTTTTTCTGACTTTATTAACTCCAGCTCATTACCTATTATTTTCTTCCCTCTTTTTGTTAAGCGTTCAGTTTTGTCTATCTGACTGACTTCATATTCGAACAATGTTTCGACAGTGCAGCCCATCACCAATTTTTCAATGAATTTGCTTTCCCTCTCAGTTCACAGCGATCTTTGATCTGATATAATAATTGCGTTTCTCTTTAAATAATTGATTTCTAGCCTGCAATTCCAATATTTTAGATCATAAGACCCTGAGACATAGGAGCAGAAATAGGCCATTTGTCCAATCAAGTTTGCTCCTCCATGTCATCTTAGCTGATCTATTTTCTCGTCTCAAATCCATTCTCCCGCCTTCTTCCCGTAACCTTGGACATCTTTGCTAACCATGAATATATCAATCTCCACTTTAAAAATACCCAATGATGGCCTGCACAGCCATCCGTGGCAATGAATTGCACAAATTTGCCACACTCTGGCTAAATGAATTCCTCCTTGTCTCCATTCTAAAGGTACATCCTATTATTATGATGCTATGCCCTCTGGTCCTAGATCCTCTCACTACTGGAAACATCCTTTCCATACCTCCACTCTCTGGGCCTTTCACTATTTGGTATGTTTCAATGAGGTCCCCCTCATCCTTCTAAACTCCAGCGAGTACAGGCCCAGAACCATCAAATGCTCCTCATATGTTAACCTAATCATCCCTGGGATCATTCTCGTAAACCTCCTCTGGACCCTCTCCACCTCCAGCTTACCCCACCTCAGATATTGGGCCCAAAACAGCTCACAATATTGAAACTGTGGCCTGACCAGCACCTTATAAAGCCTCAGCAGTACATCCTTGCTTTTATATTCTAGCCCTCTTGAAATAAATGTTAACATTGCATTTGCCTTCCTTACTATGACTCAACCTGCAAACTAATATTTTGGGAATCCTGCACCAGCACCCCCAAGTCCCTTTGCACCTCCGATTTCTGAATCCTTTCCCCATTTGGAAAATAGTCAAAGCTTTTATTCCTCCTACTGAAGTGCATAACTGTCCACTTTGCTATCTTGTGCTCCATTTGCCACTTCTTTGCTCACTCTCCCAACCTGTCCAAGTCCTTCTGCTTCCTCAACATTATCTGCCCCTCCATCTACCTTCGTATCATCCGCAAACTGGGCCACAAACCCATCAATTCCAACACCGAGATCTTTAACATATCACTTGAAAAGTAGAGGACCCATTACCGACTCCTGCGGAACAACTCTAGTAACCTGCAGCCAGCCAGAAAAGGCTCCCTTTATTCCCACCCTCTGCTAGTCAGCCAAGCTCCTATCCATGCTAGTATCTTGCCATCTTCTTATCGAGTCCTCGTCTCAAGATTAGAAATTGTTCAGCCAAGGCTGAACACACTTCTCGGCATCTGCATGCAATGGTGTCTTGCGCTTCTTGTGCCTAGTGGTGGAAAGTTTGGCGGAAACAGGGCCACGACGTGAACGCTCTTTCCTTGACCCCCTCTAATACCATGAGCTCCTATCTTGTTTAGCAGATTCATGTGCAGCACCTTATCAAAGGCCTTTATAGAAAATCGAAGTAAACAAAGAGTGGTGAATCTCTGGAACTCTCTGCCACAGAAGGTAATTGAGGCCAGTTCATTGGCTATATTTAAGAGGGAGTTAGATGTGGCCCTTGTAGCTAAAGGGATCAGGGGGTATGGAGAGAAGGCAGGTACAGGATACTAAGTTGGATGATCAGCCATGATCATATTGAATGGCGGTGCAGGCTCGAAGGGCCGAATGGCCTACTCCTGCACCTATTTTTCTATGTTTCTATGTTTCTAACATCCACTGACTTTCCTTTGTCTATCATGCTTGTTACTTCCTCAAACAATTCAAACAGATTTGTCAGGCAAGAGCTTCCTTAACAAAGCCTTGTTGAATTTCAGTTTTTTTTAAAGATTTCCAGTATTTGCATTATTTTTTCATTTCCAGTACTTCTCCTTGACTATGTTCTTCTTAAACAATGAATCACCTTATATTGAGGTGCCAACATCCACTGTAGAGAATGGCAGACTTATTCAATATTTGGCTGACATTAATTTACTCTATGCGCTAAACCATTACAGGTTATTTTTGATATGCATTTAAAAATGAAGCTACATGGTATCATTCTTCTGAATATTACTTGAGAGAATACAGTGCAATCTGTATAATATATCTGTTAAGAAATATTTCTTGTTGCTTCAGATCTAACCTCTGATCAAGATATTCTGCTGCAGGAAGAAAGCTGGCTCATGGAAACTTGGAAACTGCCTACAAGTGTATATATACAAAAGCAGGACACATCCAGCTTGATCAATGATTGGCACAGTGGCGCCACTCCCGGGTCCAATCCTGGGTTCAATCCTGATTATGGGTGCTGTCTGTTCGGAGTTTGCATGTTCTCCCTGTGACCGCATGGATTTTTAGAGAAAGTCATTTGTAATCTTTCCTTCTCAATTGCTTTTTGTTCATAGAATCTCAATTTAAACGCATCTCCTTCCACTGGTAATTAAAGAAAGGGTTCTTGAGCTAAATCATCTGTTGAGGAATACCCTTCGTGATTACACTGCCGCAAGGTTGGGGAAAGCAGAAGTTGTAGGTTACAGTGCTCTAGTGCCACATCTTAAGCATTTGGCATTTCATGTGGTATTGAGATGTTTTATTGGAAGTAATCTATATAATATTAATTATCTGATAATATTTTTATATGAAGCAGCTGTGTAATAAATAACATGAATAATGTTTCATTTTCATATTAGAAAAAAATGAATAAAAACATAAGAATGCAGTAGTAAAACAATTAGATAGGCTAATAAACAAATAAATTGGAGATGTTTAAATAATTGTCAGTACTCAAGCTGGAAAGCTCTCCTGGTACAAATGGAATACATTCCAGATGACTGAGAACAATCCAGTTACAACTTTCCAATTCTCCTTTAGTGCCAGAGAGCTGGAGACATCTATTTTCTCTTCTCCCAACACACTTAGCACGGAAGATACAAAAGCTTGAAAGCGCATACCAACTGATTCTGAAACAGCTTCTCCCCCTCTGTTAGAGATTACTGAACAGTCCTTCCATACACTAGGGCGTAGTCCCAATCTTTCAACCTACCTCTTTGATATTTGTTTTTGTTCTGCGTTCTGTTTTTCTTTCTTCTGTGCAATACCTGTTGTACTTGTGTATGGATTGATTGTACACATAATTTGTATGAATTGGTTTGACTGGACATAGTGGAAACAGAAAGCTTTTCACTGTATCTTAGTACATGTGACAATTGTAAACCAAGACCAATACCAGAAAATTCAGGCAAATCAGCCTAATATCAATCGTAAGGAAAGCTTTAAAAAACAATAATCTGTGTTGACCATAATTGCCATGAGAATTTATGGGCTAATTGATGAAAGCCAGCATAGTTTGGTTAAAAGCAAATCATCTATAACCAATTTATGAAGCAACATAGAGAGATGATGGCAGCATCTTTGAAGACATGATTGTGGACTTATTGGGATTTATTGAGGTATCATATAATTAGACTTTGATTTTGAATTAATTGTGAATAATTTCAACGGATAAAATCTATGCTTTTCTTCAACCATTTACTTTAATTTTTATTGCATTGAATATTCAAGATTGCACAATATTCAGTTGTGGATGATCAATAAAGCTTTATTTAATTAGCTGGGTAAATCAATAACATGAATCTTACCTGTTTATAGATATATATATATTTTTGATCCTTGCATTACATTTCTAAGAGACAAAAATAATCAAAAATACAAATATGACTTTGTCCAGAGAGGCCCAGGGAGCCGTTGGTGAGAGGGGAGGAGTACCTGCGACCAAATCGCCAACGTTCCAGAGAAGGAGTCTGGGGGAAGCCTCTGATTGGTTCAGAGGAAGCCTCTGATTGGTTTACTTTTTTACATTTCTGCCTTTAGGTTAAGGATTCTGGGAGTTAAGGATTCTGGGAGTTAAGGATTCTGGGAGTTAAGGGTACAGTATTTATTAGTAAAGTTTAACAGATAAAGTTTTGTGTTTTTTTTAAATATTTAATATAGTTAAATTGGGATTAGGATATGTGGGTGGAGATTGGCCCCGTGGTTTGCTCAGCCTGCAACATGTGGGAGATCAGGGATATGGTCGGTGTCCCTGGTGACTATGTTTGCAGGAAGTGTGTCCAGCTACAGCTCCTGACAGACCGCATTGAACGATTGGAGCTGCGGTTGGATTCATACTGGAGCATCCACGACGCTGAGAAAGTCGTGGATAACACGTACAGTGAGTTGGTCACACCGCAGGTAAAAGGTAAGAGGGCAGAAAGGGAACGGGTGGCCAATAGTCAGCAAAGCAACAGGCAGGTAGTGCAGGAGTCCCCTGCGGTCATCTCCCTCCTAAACAGGTATACCATTTTGGAAACTGTTGAGGGAGATTTTCATCAGGGGAAGGCAGCAGCAGCCAAGTTCATGGCACCATGGGTGGCTCTGCGGCACATGAGGGGGGGGAAAAGAGTGGAAGGGCAATTTATGGGGATTCAATTGTCAGGGGAAAGATAGGCGTTTCTGCGGCCGCAAAAGAGACTCCAGGATGGTATGTTGCCTCCCTGGTGCAAGGGTCAGGGATGTCACTGAACGGCTGCAGAACCATTCTGGAGGGGGAGGGTGAACAGCCAGTTGTCGTGGTGCATATTGGCACCAACGATATAGGTAAAAAAAGGGATGCGGTCCTACAGGATGAATTTAGGGAGCTAGGAGATAAGCTTAAAAGTAGGACCTCAAAGGTAATAATCTCTGGATTACTACCAGTACCACGGGCCAGTCAGAGCAGAAATAGGAGGATATTGCAGATGAATACGTGGCTTGAAAAATGGTGCAAGGGGGAGGGATTCAAATTTTTAGGGCATTGGAACCAGTTCTGGGGGAGGTGGGACCAGTACAAACAGGACGGTCTGCACCTGGGCTGGAAGGGAACCAATGTCCTTGGGGGAGTGTTTGCTAGTGCTGTCGGGGAGAATTTAAACTAATGTGGCAGGGGGATGGGTACAAGAGCAGAGGGGCAGGGGGTGTGTAAAATGAAGGTAGAAGCAATAGGTAGCAAGGTGAAAAGTAAAAGGGGCAGGCAGCCAAAACCAGGGCAAAAATCAAAAAGGGCCACTTTTCAACATAATTGTATAAGGGGTAAGAACGTTGTAAAAACAAGCCTGAAGGCTTTGTGTCTCAATGCAAGGAGTATTCGTAATAAGGTGGATGAGTTGAACGTGCAGATAGTCATTAATGATTATGATATAGTTGGGATCACGGAGACATGGCTCCAGGGTGACCAAGGCTGGGAGCTGAACATCCAGGGATATTCAATATTCAGGAGGGATAGAGAGAAAGGAAAAGGAGGTGGGGTAGTGTTGCTGGTTAGAGAGGAGATTAACGCAAAGGAAAGGAAGGACATTAGTTTGGAGGATGTGGAATCGGTATGGGTAGAGCTGCGAAACAATAAGGGGCAGAAAACGCTGGTGGGTGTTGTGTACAGGCCACCTAACAGTAGTAGTGAAGTTGGAGATGGTATCAAACAGGAAATTAGAAATGCTTGTGACAAAGGCAAAGCAGTTATAATGGGTGACTTCAATCTACATATAGATTGGGTGAATCAAATTGGCAGGGGTGCTGAGGAAGAGGATTTCTTGGAATGTATGCGGGATAGTTATCTAAATCAACATGTAGAGGAACCAACGAGAGAGCTGGCTATTTTAGACTGGGTATTGAGTAATGAGGAAGGGTTAGTTAGTAGTCTTGTTGTGCGTGGCCCCTTGGGCAAGAGTGACCATAATATGGTTGAGTTCTTCATTAGGATGGAGAGTGACATTGTTAATTCAGAAACAATGGTTTTGAACTTAAAGAAAGGTAACTTTGAGGGTATGAGACGTGAATTGGCCAAGATTGACTGGCAATTAATTCTAAAAGGGTTGACGGTGGATATGCAATGGAAGGCATTTAAAGACTGCATGGATGAACTACAAAAATTGTTCATCCCAGTTTGGCAAAAGAATAAATCAGAGAAGGTAGTACATCCATGGATAACAAGGGAAATCAGGGATAGTAAAAGCAAAGGATGATGCGTACAAACTAGCCAGAAAAAAAGCAGCATACCGGAGAACTGGGAGAAATTCAGAGACCAGCAGAGGAGGACGAAGGGCTTAATTAGGAAAGGAAAAATGGATTATGAAAGAAAACTAGCAGGAAACATAAAAACTGACTGCAAATGTTTTATAGATATGTGAAAAGAAAGAGATTAGTTAAAACAAATGTAGGTCCCTTGCAGTCAGAAACAGGTGAGTTGATCATGGGGAACCAGGATATGGCGGACCAATTGAATAACTACTTTGGTTCCGTCTTCACTAAGGAAGACATAAATGATCTGCCGGAAATAGCAGGGGCCCGCGGGTCAAAGGAGGTGGAGGAATTCAGTGAAATCCAGGTTAGTCGGGAAGTGGTGTTGGGTAAATTGAATGGATTAAAGGCCGATAAATCCCCAGGGCCAGATAGGCTGCATCCCAGAGTACTTAAGGAAGTAGCTCCTGAAATAGTGGATGCATTAGTAATAATCTTTCAAAACTCTTTAGATTCTGGAGTAGTTCCAGAGGATTGGCGGGTAGCAAACGTAACCCCACTTTTTAAGAAGGGAGGGAGAGAGAAAACGGGGAATTACAGACCAGTTAGTCTAACATCGGTAGTGGGGAAACTGCTAGATCAGTTATCAAACATGGGATAGCAGCACATTTGGAAAGTGGTGAAATCATTGGACAAAGTCAGCATGGATTTACGAAAGGTAAATCATGTCTGACGAATCTTATAGAATTTTTCGAGGATGTAACTAGTAGCGTGGATAGGGGAGAACCAGTGGATGTGGTGTATCTGGACTTCCAGAAGGCTTTCGACAAGGTCCCACATAAGAGATTAGTATACAAACTTAAAGCACATGGCATTGGGGGTTCAGTATTAATGTGGATAGAGAACTGGCTGGCAAACAGGAAGCAAACAGTAGGAGTAAACGGGTCCTTTTCACAATGGCAGGCAGTGACTAGTGGGGTACCGCAAGGCTCAGTACTGGGACCCCAGCTATTTACAATATATATTAATGATCTGGATGAGGGAATTGAAGGCAATATCTCCAAGTTTGCGGATGACACTAAGCTGGGGGGCAGTGTTAGGTGTGAGGAGGATGCTAGGAGACTGCAAGGTGACTTGGATAGGCTGGGTGAGTGGGCAAATGTTTGGCAGATGCAGTATAATGTGGATAAATGTGAGGTTATCCATTTTGGTGGCAAAAACGGGGAAGCAGATTATTATCTAAATGGTGGCCGACTAGGAAAAGGGGAGAAGCAGCGAGACCTGGGTGTCATGGTACACCAGTCATTGAAGGTAGGTATGCAGGTGCAGCTTGCAGTAAAGAAAGCAAATGGTGTTGGCTTTCATAGCAAGAGGTTTGAGTATAGGAGCAGGGAGGTTCTACTGCAGTTGTACACGGTCTTGGTGAGACCACACCTGGAGTATTGCGTGCAGTTTTGGTCTCCAAATCTGAGGAAGGACATTATTGCCATAGAGGGAGTGCAGAGAAGGTTCACAAGACTGATTCCTGGGATGTCAGGACTGTCTTATGAAGAAAGACTGGATAGACTTGGTTTATACTCTCTAGAATTTAGGAGATTGAGAGGGGATCTTATAGAAACTTACAAAATTCTTAAGGGGTTGGACAGGCTAGATGCAGGAAGATTGTTCCCGATGTTGGGGAAGTCCAGGACAAAGGGTCACAGCTTAAGGATAAGGGGGAAATCCTTTAGAACCGAGATGAGGAGAACTTTTTTCACACAGAGAGTGGTGAATCTCTGGAACTCTCTGCCACAGAGGGTAGTTGAGGTCAGTTCATTGGCTATATTTAAGAGGGAGTTAGATGTGGCCCTTGTGGCCAAGGGGATCAGAGGGTATGGAGAGAAGGCAGGTACGGGATACTGAGTTGGATGATCAGCCATGATCATATTGAATGGCGGTGCAGGCTCGAAGGGCCGAATGGCCTACTCCTGCACCTAATTTCTATGTTTCTATGTTTCTATGTTGTTGCAAAGATCCAGTTAAAAAGGATTGTCTCTGATGGTTGATATAATAATAGTCCACTTATTAAAGAGGAAAATGTTTTGTGCATTTGTGTGTGTGTGTACAGTAGAAATGATACACATCCTACATATCAATCAATCAATCAACCTTTATTGTCATCTTGCAAGCAACAGTTGTACAGTGCAAAATGAAAAGACGTTTCCCAGGGAATACAGGGAGCATCGCACATGAAATTTAAAACATTTCACACATAATAACACTAACAATCCAGTCCCTGATGGAACAGTATAAATAGTTAAAAGCAGGTAAAATAACAACGCTAAAATACAGTAAATGTATTACAGTAAATACACTAAACATGAGTGAAGCACCAAGCTGTGTAACTGTGGCATCCTTGAAGTCCTGCTGTGCTTTTCCTTTGATCCATTGCACCTGAAGTAGCTCTATCTACCTGAAGTGTCTCAACCAACAGTGGGCCCCATTCTTTGACAACATCTGCTGATAGAGTATCTGCTCTGAGGAGGTTTTCCACATGTTAATTATGACAATCACTTTTGAACTTTGACCATATCTGGGGGTTCAGCAAGACCGAGGTTTTTGGTAATATGGAGGCTATGGTAACATGGAGACAAAGTCGTCTGAGAGACAAAAAGCAGCAGTAAATATAGAAATATGGAACATAGGTGCAGGCGGAAGCCATTTGGCCCTATGAGCCAGCACCGCCCCTCACTGTGATCATGGCTGATCATCCACAATCAATAACCCGTGCCTGCTCTTTTCCCATATCCCTTGATACTGCTAGTCTAAAGAGCTCTACCTAATGGGCCTGTCGCACTTAGGCAATTTTTCAGGCAACTGCCAGCGACTGTCAGAGTGAAACATATATACACACATTGCTTCCTTCACCAGCCCGTTATGCAGGCGGGGGACAGGGCAAGCGGGGGGAGCGAAATTGTGAGTGAAATTCACACGGTGCAAAGCCAATGTGATACAAACACACACCGCGATGAGCAGGAAGGTTGGTGCTGTAATTAAGACGGTGGAAGCACAGTGTAAGGGAAGGGTCATGTAAGTCATTTAAAAGAGGGGGGGAGAGGGTGGAGAACGGGGGAGAAGAAGTGGAGACAACTTTTAAGAAGCCAGAGATACACGGCTGCGAAGCTCGGCGGACATTACCATTACCAGTCGGTTATCCTTGGTTCTGAAAACTACTGCTTTCGGTTTTTTTTCCCAATGAGCCAATGAAATTCACCCGTCACCACCGGCTACAACCTACGAGAACCTACGACAACCTTCGACCTTCTGGCTACCCACTACCACTGCACCAACGGCACGTGAATTCTCGCTACTCTCCATGGCGGCTTCATTCAGGTCGCCGCTGATTTTTCAGCATGGGAACTCCTCACGACCATGTAGGCGACTACAGGCAACCACCCGCGAACATGTGGCGTCCATGTGGCGACCGCATAGTCGCCTGAAAAGTTGCCTAAGTGGGACAGGCCCATTAACTCTTTTTTTAAATTCATCCTGTGAATTGGCCTCTACTGCCTTCTGTGGCCGAGAATTCCACAAATTCACAACTCTGAGTGAAAAAGTTTGTTCTCATCTCAGTTTTAAATGGCCTCCCCTTTATTCTTGGACTGTGGTCCCTGGTTCTGGACTCCCCCAACATTGAGACCATTTTTCCTGCATCTAGCTTGTCTAGTTCTTTTATAATTTTATATGGTTCTATCAGTAATTAAATTAAAACCCGAGGAAAGGTGTAGAAAGGAACTACAGATGCTGGTTTAAACCGAAGATAGTCCCAATGTGCTGGAGTAACTCAGCGGGACAGGCTGCATCTCCGGAGAGAAGGAATGGGTGACGTTTAGGGTCATCACCCGTTCCTTCTCTCCAGAGATGCTGCCTGTCCCGCTGAGTTGCTCCAGCACTTTGTGTCTCTCTTGAAACCAGAGAAAAGAATGCTCTGGTATCTTCAAGGATCATTGTTAGGTCTCTTGCTTATTTTGCATACATTGACAATCTAGGAATGGTAACTTTTCAGAGTTTGCAGACAAAATGGAATCTGGAAGAGGAGGTAGCAGTGAGACAGGTAGTCAGAGACTTAAGGAGGACCAAAGCAAGTTACTGAACCGGGGCTTCCAATCTAATGCAGAGGAATGATGCATTTTGGTAGCAGGAATGAGAAGATGCAACATGAAGAGTATGATCCAACTTTGAAGATTGCATTATAGATGGTCCCAGGAATATACTCACAAAAACCATTGGAGCTTTTTCCATTGCACAAGACTCAAGCTGTGACTCAAACTGCATTTAGAAACAGTTGATTAAAAATATAAATCAGTAAAAAAACAAAAAAAAATAACGATAAATTTGCAAACTTATACTAAACCAACATAAGATCATTGAAAAAAAATAATGTTCGTACGTTCTAGGAACATAATTAGGCCATTCAGCTCATCAAATATACTCTGCGATTCAATCGTGGCTGATCTATCTTTCCCTCTCAACCTCGCTATCCTGTCTTCTCCCCCTAATTCCTGACACCGTTATGCAGTACACATTTCACAGTTGATGCCTTAGCTGTGCATGGTTTAAAACTGGGAGCAAGATAGGAAGCATAGTTGGCCCCTTTGCTCAGTACGTAATATAACACCCCTGGACTCAGGAGTGAGTCAGAGATAGAGCAAGGGGTTAGGTATGCCGAACACTACATTCTGCAACAGGTCTCCATGGAACCAGTGACGGTGCTGGAGTGAAATTCAGCCCATTGTTATGTTAATACTTGCTAAAGATTGGCAAGAACTCATCTGGAATGTTGTGGCCACATTCCAACTGTGGCCACTGAATACTGTGGGTTGATTTTAAGATGTGAAAAAGATTGAAGAGAAACATTTTACAATACAATACAATACAATACAGTTTATTTGTCACATTGCACAAAAAGTGCAAGTGAAATGAATATGTCAGCAGCGGTACAATTATAAAGAACACACACAAAAACACAATAAAAATTTAACACAAACATCCACCACAGCATTCATCATTGTGGTGGAAGGCATTCTCCATTTTCCCCCGTGGTCGGGACCTCAACCCTCCGCAGCCGTTGCTGCGGGCGTCCAGATGGTAAAAGGACAAGGTACAAGTCCAGGTAAGTCCAGAGTCGGCTCTTCCCCACTGTAGACCGCGGCTTTAGGTTGGAGTAAGCCGCAGGACGGCGACCGAAGATTTAAAGTCCCCGCTGCGCCGCAGCTAGAAGCACCACAGACCGCAGGGCCGGCGGTCGAAGCTCCCCTCCACGGATGATGGTAAGTCGCCACCGCGCCCGCGGTAGAAGTTGGCCGCGGGCCGGCCGATGGAGCTTCTTCTTCCCCCCGGGTCCCCCACGAGGGATCCCGGGCTGCAGACGCCGCGCCAGCTGGAGCTGTGCAGACCGCGGCTTCAGGCTGCCAGCTGCCCCGGGCCAGCGAAACGGAGCGCTCCCCTCCAGCGAGCCCCAGCGAGGGCTCACCCGCTCCATGCCGAGAGTCCATGCTGCGCCCGCCAATGAAGCCCCGGGCACGCCTCCGGGAAAGGCCGCGCCGATCCTTGCTGTTAGGCCACGGGGGAGGCGACCTGGAAAAAGTCGCTTCTCCGTGGAGGAGGCGACCAAAGCGGTTTCCCCCTCAACCCCCCCCCCACACAAAACCCACAAAGAAACATTAAAAACATACTAAAAAAAATTTTTAAAGTTGAAAAAACTAACGCGCTGCTGACAGGGCTGCCGCCATTACAGCACCCCCACCGCCAGTGATGATGTTTTTTTAATTGTAAAAAGTCATAGAAGCTGAAGTTGATTTCTTTAGAAATTGGGAGACTTGATAAAGGGATTCGGAATGATGAAGGGTTTTTATAAGGGATTTGAAAATAAGACATTTCCCAGTAACAACTTTCTCCCGAGGGAACAATGTAAAAACTGTCTGTGATATATGTGATTTTTCACACAGTATTAATCTGACTCCTGAATGAGTAATAGAAATAATGTCAATAACACGTTTCAAAATGAAAAGATTTAAAAGCTTGAAGGAGAAATAAACATGGCTTCAATGAAAGGATGAATTGGACAGCTTGGTCAAAACCAGTCACCTGCAGGATCTTGCACTAAACGTTATGTTATTCCCATATCATGTATCCGTGCACCGTGAATTGTAATCAAGTATTGTTTTTCCGCTGACTGGTCAGCATGCAACAAAAGCTTTTCACTGTACCTCGGTACACGTGACAATAAACTAAAACTGATGGGACAAATATTCTCCTCCTTAACTATGTTGTGGAATGACTCCGTCATTTAGCACTCCGAGTGTTGCATTATGGAGATGCTCAGTCACAAATCGGGCATAACCCTGGCTACTGTATCTCAGCACTGTTTGCATAATATTAACTTTGCACACTGTGCCAAAGTGCATAACTGCAGCCAACAATACAATCAGGATCTTATCCTAACAACATTTGGGATGTTCAGAGGAATAATTCATTCACAAATGAACCCTGGTTTATGCCGATTCCGACATACACTTTGTCATTAAGGAACAATTCCTCTCTTATTTCTTGTGGTGTTGAAATAACATTTTTTTTTTACTTCAACAAGATCACGTCTAGTGAACGAGTGAACCATTGCACATCACACAACAGCTGTGGAACAATAATTATTCATCCTAAATTAAGTCAGGCTGGTGAATATTCAGCAATGCAATCTTTCAAACAAAGATGTTAAACCGAGGGCCCATCTGTGTTCTCAGAACGGACATAAAAGATCCAAGAACACTTTTTCCCATTTAAACCAATGGTGTTTAACCTCACAGCTTGACCAATATTTACTCCCCTATCAGCACCATTAAAGCAGCTTATTGGTCACTCCCATGTTGTTGTTAATGTGGGACAATGGTTAAGAAGCATATAAGGTCCTAAGTGATAGGAGCAAAATTCAGCCCATCAAGTCTATTCCGCCATTCAATCATGGCTGATTTATCTCTCCCCCCTAACCCTATTCTCCTGCTTTCTCCCCATAACCGCTGGCACGGGTACTAATCAAGAATCTATCTGTCGCTGCCTTAAAAATACCCATTGACTTAAGTATAGGTAAATAATTAAATAGGCAAGGCAAAGAGATCAGCAAGGGCATGGTGGGCAGATGGGTCTGTTTCTGTGCTGCAAGACTATAATCTCAGCTATATGCATTGTCTAAAGAATACTGAGAACTATATTATGCTCTCCGTATCTTTCCCTTTGCTCTCCCTATTGTACTTGGGTTTGACAAAATTGTATTTCGTTATAGGGAGGTTTCACGGCAGTCGGGTCACGACCCATGACCCGTACTGTTGCTAGGCTACTCCAAATGGATTACACGTGATGAACTGCAGGTAGGCACTTACCATTGTTTCCAACGTAGCGGGCCCGTTAAAACCCGCCGAAAATGTCAATTTTTGCGCTGCAAATAATTATGGAAATCGGGATAAGCATGTGAGACATTTAGCCTACTTCAGAATTCCAAAAGTGAGGAGAAATAACGATAGATAAAAGTGAGAGCTGAAGGGACAACAACAGACAGAGTGCTTAGCAGACATTGGCCATTTGCTCACTGCATTTCATCAACTAAGGCATTATTTGTGTTTTTTCTTGATTTCTTTGGCATCTAAAAAGTTTCAGAAGTGATAAATCTGGCTGTAAATTTTTTTAATTCGCCCATGGTTCTCAAGTGGGTTTTTACATACAAAATGAAAACGCATCTGAAGAAAAATTTACAGCCAGATTGATCACTTCTGAGACTTTTCAGATACCAAAGGAATCAAGAAAAAACACAAATAATGCTTTACTGTTGAGCAAACGCGATAATTCCCAATATTTTCAATTACGATATCTGCACAGCCAATGTTTACCAAGAACTTTAGCTGCTGTTGTCCCTTCAGCTCTCGCTTCTCTTTACCTTCATTTCGCTTCACGTTTGGAATTCTAAAGTTGGGTACATGTCTCGCACACTTACCCCGACTTCCACCATTTTTCTCAGCGCAAAATTTCAACATTTTGGCGTTTCTGAACAGGTAGGAAGTACGCGTTTCTAGCATTAATAACATATACCGGAAGTGACGGATGTCCTCCAGATGGATTGAGCGGCTCCGTGCATCAAGCCCTATGACCCAGTGACCTTACGTGCAACCCCCCTATAGTATTGTCAGATCTAATTGGGTAGCGTGCAAAACAAAAGCTGTTCACTGTATCTCAGTATAATTGACAATAATAAACCTGAACCTAAACCTAAGTTTCCAACAGTACACATCACTGTAAAGTGCTTAAGAGCCATTCTGAAATTGTGGAAGCAATAAGTGCAAGCATTGATATTCAGTAAGGTCAACTCTGTTTTCCATTTGGATAGCATCCAATGTGACAGCCAAATTAATAAGGAATAGGCACGAGTTGTTCATTTCTGATCGAACAACAAACTCCTAATTCACTAGTCAGTGTCAACTCCATCTGCCCTTTAAGTAGTGATCAGTAGTTTTTATTTTGCCTTGCATATACACAAAGGTTTACAAATGTTTTACTTCCTTTCATCGTTGCAATGATTGGATAAAATTGTTGCCATATCTGCTACTCGGTGCACTGTCTCTAGTAAGAAACAGGAACTCTTTCAATGGTATTTACGTTTTATTTTAAAGAGTTTATTGTGCCCATTAAGTGAACAATGTCACATATTAGGAACTGAACTTTTTTGTATTTTTGCCATCTTAATTTGTAATTACAGCTTGCAAAGAATAAACCAGTGTTTAAACTTTAATTAAAGGTTTCTACCTGCATCTTCTAATCCACGCCCCCAATTATGTGTTTGTTTAACCATGTGAAAATGCTGCTCTGGCAATGACAGCATTTACTGGTCATCCCGCATTAAACTGAGAAGCGCCAACTTTACTGGTACATTAGGTGTCAGCATTGGCCAGAACAATTATAGTTGGCAGATTTACTTCCCTGAAAAACACACTAGAGAATCAGTAGAGTTTTAATAACAATTAATCTTCGAAATCCCAATTTAGCCTTGAATATGAAAACATTTGCGATATTTTGACCCTGAGCCCACAAAAACAATATCCAGTTTAAGCTAACATCTACTTACAGGGAAAGAAGGTATTCGGTTACTCGCAATGAGCTTAATTCATTTTAGACCACAAAGGAAAAGCAGATATTCTTCTATTTCTAAACATGTGATTTATGAGTGTTCACTGTATCTCCATTCACAAATCTACTTCTTGCTGTAATAAGTGATTCAATATTCTCCACCCATAGGAATACCAAAATATTCCAGCGTGCATTTTACCCAACTATTTCAGATTGTGACATTACCTTTAAGAAAATGTTTTCCTGAAATGTATCTTTTTGTTAAATGGTTAGCTATAAAATGGCTGTTCGCATTCCATACAAACTCATCCACCAGAGGGATAAAAATCAGTACCAAGGCCACTTAGAGCAGCATCAAACCACAGCTTTGTGTAGAAGGGTTTCAACCCGAAACATCACCTATTCCTTTTCTCTAGCGATGCTGCTTGACCTCTTGAGTTACTCCAACGTCTTGTGTCAAGCTTTGTGAGAAGAGGCAGATTGACAATCTGCAGCATTTATGAGGGTCAATAACACAGAAGGCACAAACTTCCTTTGAGGTCCTTGCCACTGTCATTGTGCTTGTTCTTCGATGTTAGACTTCATGAAGTCTCATGGTATCCCGAAGCTGAGCACCCACCTCCTGCAGTTCCCAAGTAATTACTCATGGATATCTGGGAGCTGAACCTACGCCAAATTAGTCTTGGCTGAGATCCATTGACATTTTTATTTCAGTGGAGAGGAATGGCTTCGAAGGAGACATGCATGTTTCAGGAAATACACATTTTAAAAATTAAGTTAAATTAAGCACATTCAATTGCTAACACATTATTTAAATATATTTCATCATTTCTGTACATTCTGCTTTTTGCATTTCTTAAGCATATTAATTTTTTTAAGAATTACGTTAAATAAATGTATATATTCCTCAATGTTTGTAAATGTTTGAGAGATTCACAGACCATTAAAGTTTTCTTGACAAGTTTAACAAACTTATCCAATGTCATGCCAATTTTGCCAGTGGGCAAGTTTTACGTCTTCAACATTAAGACTTTCCACTCAACAGCAGACTCAAAGTTATCAAAGGGACCCCCTCTTCAATTGAACATTTTGCAACACCTTTAATTATAAAACCTGCACTGTTGAATTCCAATAACTACATTCATAATGATCAGTAATTAACACTACAGCTCCTGACAATGAATAATTACATAGGTGACGTTTTGGATCGACACCCTACTTCAGACTGATGTTCCTATTCCTTCGCTCCATAGATGCTGCCTCGCCCGCTGAGTATCTCCAGTTTTTTTTGTCTACCTTAGATTTTTCCAGCATCTGCAGTTCTTTCTTAAACATGAAGGATTAAATGGTCAGGACATTGTGAAACTATGTGTGAAAATTAGCTGCTAAATTTTGTTATGGAAACAGCAGTGACTACACTTCAAATGAAATTAATTTACTGTGAAGTGTTTTAGCAGAAATGAAGGCGTCACAATGTACTGCAAATGAAAACGTTTTGTTACTGGAACAGCATTGAATATTAGTAAAGTGTACATTAAATATCATCTCAGGAAATCCCTTGTTGGTGCACCATGTTGGTTGAAGGACATATTGGTTAAATAAATGTCATTGTATCATTTGTTGCTAAAAAGACAGACACATTTAATTACTACCCTCTGTGGGTTTTCAGTATAGACTACAAAGTTAGTTAAACCACAGTGGTGGAAACAGAGAGAAATATTTTGAGAATAGTAAAATAACTTGGGATCTACGCAATATAAAACTAACCAAGAAAGTTCAGGAATTAGCAAAAGTTGAAATGCATCACACATAAGAATCATACAAGGGTAGGTCATTTGACCCCTTGAACCTATGCCTGTATTTGAAGAGTTCATGGCTAAGATAATAAGATAATAAAAGTTTTAAGAAATTTATTTAATAAAAAGCATCAGAAAGTGGGAAACCATTATACATGATGGCTTGATTTGACTAGATTTTACAAGGAATAAGAAATTCCATTCTCCTGCCCTCATTAAGCAATTTCTTTAGAGCTAGCCAAGTAATTCACCAGTTTCCAAGTAAACATCGACACTTTCTTTCCATGGTCTATTTTTTAATTGACTTTTTTTTCTAATTTCTGACAATATGATCATTTGCAACATCATTTCATTCACATTCTTGATAAGTCTAGATTATGTCAAATGAGTTCATCATTTAGAAACAAACTTCAAATTTATTTTCAAAATCTGACTGTCACCAGATGCCCCTTTCTAGTTGATTCTGGCTTCATGGATTCTCTTGAAGGTTCATCAGAAGATTATACTCAAAACAGCCTTTGTCATATTACTTGTGGTTTGCTTTTCTTTGTATTTCAAACATTCCAGGTCCCCTTTGGCTATGAGTAATGCATGCCACCAAGTACCACAGTGTGGTACAACTCTGCAGTAAGCACTCCATACCCCTTGAACAATATATTCATAATGTGCCAAATAGATGAATCCTATCATTCAGTCCCAATTTACACCACAAAATTTGCCATTATAATGAATATATTTTTAACAACTCCTACCCACTATTATTTAGCATTGATATAGGTCATCTCAAAATGGCATTGAGTAGACCAAACTAGTTCATAGCAATTAGTTGTGAGTGGTGTAATGTGAAATAGCGTATGACATCAATGAATTGCCATTACGAGACACTGCTTCTTTTGTTGCCTCACTTTTGATTGCAATCTCTAGACCGTTTCTTCATACCGGGGAGTTGGAAGGATACAGTGTCATCTGCATTTCGGCCAGTCAAAGTCATTTACACTTTTGAAATGTCACTGTTGCCTGATGCTCCTTCTGATAATGAGACAGCAATTAATTTAGTGTTACTGTCCAAACTCCAGACCTTTGAATCCAAACAAAATTAAGTCTAGATTTAACTTATCACTCACTTTTGACGTTTATACCTGACTTATTAAAGAAAAGAAAGTCACCCAATCTCTTCAACACTTCCTAACTCTGTCAATGAGCATAAATTTTAGAACAATACCACCAGCAGTTCTCATATATTACAATATATTACAATCATATATTATACTGTGAATAGAGGATTAATTATTAAATTGTTCAGAAAAGGGTTGAATTTGTGAAACCTTCCATCTTTGCTTATTAATCCAATTAAAACACATGTTAGGTCTGTGCAAACCTTTGTAAATAATGACCCAAACATTTCTGGAGTAGCTATCTCATGTTCTGCTAGTCAGATAGAGTTCTTTCCTATTCAGCTCATTCACTGTTTACATATAAGTAGCAGGAAATCTGAGCTGAGACAGCAGCACAGAAGCTACCTCCTCGGTGAATGAGATCCAATAGTCTGCCTCTTTTACAATGAAATGTTTGGTTTGAAGAAGAAACAGAGGCTAGAAGAGGGAAATCGTATGAACTGGACTCAAATTAAGACACAGAAAGAGAAAGAAGGAAGGAGAGAAACTCTCAATTAAGACTGAAGGGGAAAAAAATTATTATTTTTTTAAAATTCAGAACTCTCTCTAACAAAAATTTATTCCCTGTTCCAATGAGAGTCCACAATTTCAATTAGTCCTTGGAAAGAGTTGGAAAGAGTAAATATCATTGTCATAATATAAATACTATTTGTAACTTAAATTACACATTCAAATCACCAAAGAATGTGTAAATATAATTTTTTTTTCAATTCACAGGGAGGTTGGGAACAAACTATTGCTTTGCTGGTTTAGTTGCGGGCTTGGGTAAACTAAAATTTGTGGCATAACTGCTGGAGGACGTACATTTTTGGCCTGAATTTTGTGGAAAAATATCAGCAGTTCTAGAAGATTTAAGTTGAAGTCAGCTGTTTGCAACAATTCTGTCAGCAGTTGCCAAAGTATGGGATTGCAAAATTGCTGCAATTCTCTTCCACTTTGGTTGAGAAATCTGGTCAAACATGTGTAATTTGTTGGACCAGATACGCGGACGGCTTTCCTTTCATTTCTGCACACGGGTCCATATGTGAGTGATTAACGTAAATATTAGTTAATTAGACTTTTTTTTGTATTGTTTTCAACTATTTTGCGTTTTTATAATTTTTAACAATATGAATATTCTTTTCATTGTTGTTGAATGCTGCCAAAGGTCATAGAACGAAGAACATGAAACAGTACAGCACTGAAACAGCCCCATCAGCCCACAATATCTCTGCCAAACATCATGCCAAGTTAAGCTAATCTCTGTTGCCTGCATGTGATCCATATCCCTCCACTCCCTACACATCCATGAGCCAATCTGAAAGCCTCGTAATGCCACTATCGTATCTGCCTCCACCACTACCCCTGGAAAAATGTTCCAAGCGCTCAGCACTCTTAGTGTAAAAAAATTGCCCTGCACATCTTCAAACTTTGCCCCTCTTATCTTAAAGCTATGCCTTGTGTTCTTAATATTTCCAATTTTCTGATTGTCTGCCTTATCTATGTAATTCATGATTTTATATACTTTTAACAGGTCCCCCCTCAACCTCTGCCATTTCAGAGAAAACAATCCAAGTTTGTGCAACCCTATACTGTAGGTAGTATCCTCTAATCCAGGCAGCATTCTGGCAAATCTCCTCTGCACCCTCTTCAAAGCCTCCACATCCTTCCTATAATGGGGCAATCAGAATTGCACCCAATACAGTCTAATCAAAGTCTTATAAAGTTGCATTGTGAATTCCTGACTTTTATACTCAATATATGACTGATATAGGCAAACATGCCACATGCCTTCTTCACCACTCTATATACTTGTGTTGCCACTTTTAGGGAGGTATGGTTTTGGATCCTAAGATCCCTCCGTACATCAATGCTGTTGAGAGCCTTGCTATTAACTGTATACTTTTGCCTTAGATCCAACCTCCCTAAGGGCGGTTGGATCTAAACCTTAGATCACAACCTCATACATGCTCGGATTAATTTCCATCTGCCATTACTATGCCCATTTCCGTAGCTAATCCGTATCCCGCAGATTCCTGCGGAAGTCCATCGGTCACAGGACGGCAAAGAAAATTAGAAATGAGACCAATTCACAGCTTGACTCTTCTCTGCCATAAATTGAGAACATGGCTGATCCAATCTTGGCATTATTATACTTTCCCCATACCTCTTGACTTCATCGTGGTTTAAAGGCCCATCAATCCCCACGTTGTACATACAGAGAGATTCTGCCTTCACATCCCAGTGAGGGAATCCCAAAGAATCACTGGTCTTTGAATGAAGAAATTCCTTCCCATGCCCATTCAAAATGCGCTGTCCCTTATTCTGAAACTATAGCCCCCACTGCCCTGTCCTTCCAGGGGAATCAGGGCCGGCTTTAAGCCGATTTGACCGAATGCCCCCAATTGGGCCCCACGCCTAATGGGGGCCCCGCACTAATGTTCCGTATTTCGTACGGAAATACGAATTCTCTTTGTTAAATAAAGATTTTTTTTTAAATTCGCCATCCGGATTTTTTTTTTAAACAAACATGTATAACAACCGCTGCACAGCCATCAGACACAAACGATTTGTTAACTAGTACTGTTAGCACTTCTTAACATGAAGTAGTTAACAAGTTGTTATATCAATCTACATCCATCCACATTCCTCAGTAAATGTTATTGTGTTTTGAATGTATTAATGACGCCATGTTCCTTTGAATAAAATTCACGCGGCGTCATTAATACTTGTTTAAAACACAATTACATTTACTGAGGAATGTAGATCGATGACACATTGAGAATTTCTTTAAACTCACCATCATGTGAGGACCCCGGACCGCGAGAAGGGGCTTCTTCCTGGTGTGCAGGTTAGTCATTCACCTACCGACCCACGTTGTGTCTCTCTGTGTTTTGCTCTCTCCCTCCCTCCCTCTCTCTCTCTCTCTCTCCCGCTCCCCATCTCATCTCTCTCTATCTCTCTCTGCTTGTTGCCTCAGCATTCCCGGAATCATTGACGTTTTTGCGGTAGACAAAAATGCTGGAGAAACCCAGCGGGTGAGGCAGCCGCCTTGACTGCTGAGTTCCTCCAGCACTCTGTGTTTTTTGTTTGGCTCTGAAGTTGAAGGTGGCTCAGCGGGACGGGCAGCGGCTCTAGGGAGAGGGTTGCGTTTCTGGTCGAGACCCTTCTTCAGACAATCACAAGTACTCTCACCGACGCGAGTTCAATTCAGTCTGAAGAAAGGTCTTCTCCCCAGTCGCTGCGCTGCCTGGCCTGCTGAGTTACTCCAGCTTTATGTCTATCTTCAATTTCAGAGAAATACAATTTCTCACGGGGGGCTTATAACGTCTCTAAACCCCTCTGGGACCCTCTGAACACCTCTAAACCCCCTCTATTCCCCCCTATTTCCCTCTACAACACTTCTGAACACTTCTAAACCCAACTGAACCCATCTGAAGCCCTCTAAACATCTCTAAACCGTTTAAACCCCTCTAAACTAGGAGGCTACAAGGTGACTTGTATAGGCTGGGTGAGTGGGCAAATGCATGGCAGATGCAGTATAATGTGGATAAATGTGAGGTTACCCACTTTGGTGGCAAAAACAGGAAAGTAGACTATTATCTGAATGGTGGCCGATTAGGAAAAGGGGAGATGCAACGAGACCTGGGTGTCATGGTACATCAGTCATTGAAAGTAGGCACGCAGGTGCAGCAGGCCGTGAAGAAAGCGAATGGTATGTTAGCATTCATAGCAAAAGGATTTGAGTATAGGAGCAGGGAGGTTCTACTGTAGTTGTACAGGGTCTTGGTGAGACCACACCTGGAGTATTGGGTACAGTTTTGTGCTCCTAATCTGAGGAAGGACATTCTTGCCATAGAGGGAGTACAGAGAAGGTTCACCAGACTGATTCCTGGGATGTCAGGACTTTCATATGAAGAAAGACTGGATAGACTCGGCTTGACTCGCTAAAATTTAGAAGATTGAGGGCGGGATCTTGTAGAAACGCACAAAATTCTTAAGGAGTTGAACAGGCTAGATGCAGGAAGATTGTTCCCGATGTTGGGGAAGTCCAGAACAAGGGGTCACAGTTTAATGATAAAGGGGAAATCTTTTGGACTGAGATGAGAAAAACATTTTTTACACAGAGAGTGGTGAATCTCTGGAATTCTCTGCCACAGAATGTAGTTGAGGTCAGTTTGTTGGCTATATTTAAGAGGGAGTTAGATGTGGCGCTTGTGGCTAAAGGAATCAGGGGGTATGGTTTGCTAGATATGAACTGTTTTGGGAGAGAAAAATGCTCACGGCAGACCAAACGTGTTAAACAGAAATTGGTCAGATATTGAGCTTTATACAGCAAGAAATCATGTGAAATAATCACTGAATTTTATTTTAAATGAATGTACCTGCATGTTATACTGTTTAGATTGGAGATACAACCAGGCAGTCCACTGAGTTCGCACCGACCAGCGATTTTTGTTACAGATTTGACAATTTTATTTGTTCAAGAAGGAACTGCAGATGCCGGAAGATCGAAGGTACACAAAAATGCTGGAGAAATTCAGCGGGTGCAGCAGCATCTATGGTGCGAAGGAAATAGGCGACGTTTCGGGTTGAAACCCTTCTTCAGGCTGATGGGGAGTGGGGGCGAAAAGGATGGAAAAGGAAGGAGGAGGAGCCGAGGGCGGGGGGATGGGAGGAGACAGCTTGAGGGTTAAGGAAGAGGAGGAGACTGCAAGGGCTAGCAAAATTGGGAGAATTCAATGTTCATGCCACTGGATGCAAGCAACCCAGGTGCAATATGAGGTGCTGTTCCTCCAATTTCCGGTGTTGCTCACTCTGGCAATGGAGGAGACCCAGGACAGAGAGGTCGGATTGGGAATGGGAGGGGGAGTTAAAGTGCTGAGCCACCAGGAGTTCAGGTAGGTTATTGCGGACTGAGCGGAGGTGTTCGGCGAAACGATCGCCCAACCTCCGCTTGGTCTCCCCGATGTAAATCAGCTGACATCTAGAGCAGCGGATGCAGTAGATGAGGTTGGAGGAGATACAACTCGCCACATCTTCCCATCTCCCCCTATGTCTGCCTTCCGCAAAGAACGCTCCCTCCGCAACTCCCTTGTCAATTCTTCCCTTCCCTCCCGTACCACCCCCTCCCCAGGCACTTTCCATTGCAACCGCAAGAAATGCAACACTTGTCCCTTCACCTCCCCCCTCGACTCCATTCAAGGACCCAAGCAGTCGTTCCAGGTGCGACAAAGGTTCACCAGCCACTGACAGTCAAACGGGAGGGAGTAGGAGAGATTCACACAGTGTATAATCCATAGCACCTAGTGTACAATTTCATAATATATACTAAATAACTGGGCTGACACACCTTCGCTGGGAACCTGGGGCCCACCAAAATTGTTCTCAATTGGGCCTCGCACATCCTAAGACCGGCCCTGAGGGGAATCCTCTCAGTATATGCCTCTTCAATTCCCTACTTACTCTTCTATGATTGAATACGTTATCGCTCATTCTTCTGTGTTCCAGTGAGTGTAAGCCTAACCCATGTAACCTTTTTTTTATGTGTTTAAGTTAACTCATTCATCTCAGGAATCATCCTAGTGAATGGATCTTTCATTGAACATGCAGCTCTTCATCAGTAAAACACAAAGTGCTGGAGGAACCCAGTGGGTTAGGCAACATCTATGGATGAAATGGACAGATGATGTGTCACATGGGGACCCATCTTCAGACTCCTCTCCAGTTGCATTCTCACCAGCTACTCCGAAGTGTATCAAATTCTCCCCACTTTTAAAGTCTTCCTGCCCTTCTTAGAAACATAGAAAATAGGTGCAAGAATAGGCCATTCAGCCCTTCAAGCCTGCACCGCCATTCAATATGATCATGGCTGATCATCCAACTCAGTATCCTGTACCTGCCTTCTCTCCATACCCCCTGCTCCCTTTAGCCCCAAGGGCCACATCTAACTCCCTCTTAAATATAGCCAATGAACTGGCCTCAACTATCTTCTGTGGCAGAGAATTCCAGAGATTCACCACTCTCTGTGTGAAAAATGTTTTTCTCATCTCGGTCCTAAAAGATTTCCCCCTTATCCTTAAACTGTGACTCCTTGTTCTGGCCTTCCCCAACATCGGGAACAATCTTCCTGCATCTAGCCTGTCCAACCCTTTAAGAATTTTATAAGTTTCTATAAGATCCCCCCTCAATCTTCTAAATTCTAACGAGTACAAGCCGAGTCTATCCAGTCTTTCTTCATATGAAAGTCCTGACCTCACCAAGACCCTGTACAACTGCAGTAGTACCTCCCTGCTCCTATACTCAAATCCTTTTGCTATGAATGCTAACATACCATTCGCTTTCTTAATCGCTTGCTGCACCTGCATGCCTACTTTCAATGGCTGGTGTACCATGACACCCAGGTCTCGTTGCATCTCCCCTTTTCCTAATCGGCCACCATTCAGATAATTCTTCTTAGGCAGTTCCTCTGGCTCCAGGGATGACTTGCTTCCACTATAGTTAGAGGTGTCTGAGGGGCTGATGAAGTCAGCATGAGGACCACAGAAGGTGGCTGATGGACCCAGCAGGTGTACAGTTTATGAGGCAGTCCGATCCTTCCACCACTTATGCAGCATTTCTGTGAGCTTCCAACGCACGGTCTCAAGGTTACTCAACGGGCCAGGCAGCATCTCTGGAGAGCATGGATCAGTGACGTTTCAGCTTGGGGCTCTTCTTTTTTGGGTTTAACACTTTAACACTTCAAGACAATCAAGACAGAATTACTGCAAAGTGCATAGCTGTTCTTTATTATCAGATACTATAGATGTGTTGCAAACTTTCATTGTCTCAGAGTAATTCAGATTTTCATCAGAACTGAAGACATGTTCATTTATATTGTGAAAATGATATCCTATTTTAGTTATAATTACGAAACCAATTCTCATGAAGAATGTGTCTATGTGTTCCAAAGCGAGTCGTTCATAAAATATGGCTACTGTGGTGACGGTGAGAAACATGGGTTGTCAATTTGGGAACAACAATGTAACGTAAACAAGCAATTGAGTGAATTTGCTGATGCTGCACCCATTTTAAGTCCTGGCATTTGTTCTTCAAAAATTGCCATTGGGCAGACAGACTTGCAGTTTCCTTCAAACAGCAGTATCACTGATAATGCAGCAATCTCCCAGTAGCTGTGCTGAAATGCCAGTTAGTACAATCTCGTCAAGACATGCCTCTGAGATAAGAACACTGCTATTGAACTAAAGCTCCTTTGACAGGGTTAATCATAGATATTAACATCTTGTCAATTCCTCTGCATTATTGCACATTTTTAAATTGTTTCTTTAACGTTTCATCAATTAGAGGAATGTCTCACGAACATTCTAACAGTTACATTTCATTGTGATGGAACAATGTGAAGTGGATTTTGCATAGAATTGCATTTAAAAGCAAACGTATTGTAGATCTTGTGAATCTGAAATTGCAACCAGAAAATGCTCAATACATTCGCCAGGTTCCAGATTGTTACAATCTTTCTCTCTCTCAGAAGATGTTATCTTAATTGCAGAGTATTTCTACTAATTTTTGCTGTTATATGAAATACTCATTTCCATCAAAGGACTACATCAAAGTTCACTGCAGTTTTGCCCAAACCTGATGTCTTTCATGTTGAATTTTACATCTTTATTAATTCATTTCATATTTGATTTTAAAAGGAGAAAATTTTCCAGTGAACATTCCCTGGATACTCTTTCTTATTTCCTCATGCCTTCATATTTCATATCATCCATAGCCATAGACCTAAAAAGATTATGGGCTAGAAATTATATCTGATTGCACAATGTCTTGCTCATTTTAGTTTCAATCTGTTGCTCCATACAGCATGGAAACAGGCCCCTAAACCCAACTCATCCATGCCAACGAAGGTGTCCTCTTGTTCATTCATAGCCAAGCTAGTTGGGCACATCTCGGTCTCGCCATTTGCAATGTTTAACACAGACAAGAAGCTTATTGGGATTGACATTGCCCCCATTAACCCATTTGGACTCATCCTGTAAGAGATATTCTCTTTATTCATAGAAAATAGGTGCAGGAGTAGGCCATTCAGCCATTCGAGCCTGCACCGCCATTCGTTATGATGATGACTGATCAACCAACTCAGTATCTTGTACCTACCTTCTCTCCATACCCCCTGATCCCTTTAGCCACAAGGGTCACATCTAACTACCTCTTAAATATAGCCAAGAACTGGCCTCAACTACATTCTGTGGCAGAGAATTCCAGAGATTCACCACTCTCTGTGTAAAAGATGTTTTTCTCATCTCAGTCCTAAAAGATTTCCCCATCTATCTTCTATCTATCTATCTATCTATCTATCTATCTATTCTATTATTATATAAAACTCTCGTGCCATCCGACCGGCTGCCGTCCGGCTGCCTTTCTGCCTTTTGATTTGTTCCATCGTGTGATGTCACAATGCCCAATGCTCGCAGATGTCCAATCGGAATGGCCGATGCTCGAAGATGTCCAATCGGAATGGATCCATTTACATGTACGGCTGCCGGCTGCATTTCTTCCTTTGATTCCTTGCCACGCCGAATCCAGAGGCACAATCGCCGAGATCTTTTCCATTTCGGTAGAGATTTCACTTTTCTTTCTAAGTATCCGCTCCTCATTACATTTCATCTACAGTTTAAGGATAAGGGGTAAATCTTTTAGGACCGAGATGAGAAAAACATTTTTCACACAGAGAGTGGTGAATCTCTGGAATTCACTGGCACAGAAGGTAGTTGAGGCCAGTTCATTGGCTATATTTAAGAGGGAGTTAGATGTGGCCCTTGTGGCTAAAGGGATCAGGGGGTATGGAGAGAAGGCAGGTACAGGATACTGAGTTGGATGATATGGTCATATTGAATGGTGGTGCAGGCACTTAATTTCTATGTTTCTATGTTTCCCTCTCCTCACCCATCTCCCTCTCCCACCCATCCCTCGCTCCCCCACCCCCTTCCCCTCTCTACCCCACCCCCTTCCCTCTCTCCACCCCGCCCCCCTTCCTCCTACCCCTCTGTCCCTCTCTTCCATCATTCCCCCTACCCTCTCTCCTCCTCCCTCCCCACTCTTCCACCTCTTCCCCCTTCCCCCTCCGCTCTTCCTCCCCACTCTTTCCCTCTCTCCCCCCCACCCTTCTCCCCCCCCTCCCTCTCTCCTCCCCATCCCCCCCTCCCTCACATCTCTCTCCCCATCCCCCTCTCGCACCACCTACCCCGCTCTCCTTTCCCTCCCAAATCTGTCCCATTTTCTCCTCCTCCTCTCCCGCCCCCTCCCCTCTTCTCACCCCCCCTCCCCCCACCTGTGTGTTTGGGGGGTGGTTAATGTGAGTGTGATGCCGCAGCCCCCCCCCCCCCAGCAAACGCCGTTGGGGAAACAGACCCAACGGGTCTGCACTTGGTCTAGTTATCCTTAAAATGTGACCCCTTGTTCTGGACTTCCCCAACATCGGGAACAATCTTCCTGCATCTAACCTGTCCAACCCCTTAAGAATTTTATAAGTTTCTATAAGATCCCCCCTCAATCTTCTAAATTCTTGTGAGTACAAGCCGAGTCTATCCAGTCTTTCTTCATATGAAAGTCCTGACATCCCAGGAATCAGTCTGGTGAACCTTCTCTGTACCTTCCCTCTATGGCAAGAATGTCCATCCTCAGATTAGGATCCTAATCACTCCTTATAACCACAATTTGTCCAAGATTTGATATACAAGGGTCATTCGATAGAGTACGCAGTAGAATACCATTAACTGGGGTTGTTCCAGAACTGACACTTGCACTTCCTCATCTCTTCCTCAGTGTGTTCCATTTTTTATCCAAACCTTCTTCTAGATCTATACCAACTCTACCCTACTCTACTCTAATCAAAATAATTATCTTTTAAGTTGATGTTCCAAGCTCCATTAGCCTCATTATATGATTGGGTATAATATACTTGTCATTAGGTAGAATATCATATTGGAAAGTCAAGATTATCTTGACCTGATGATGAGAGCATAAACATTTAAAAAAATATATATGCTTGGTGTGAATTTGCAGTAAAAAAAAAGATATTTGGTAAGCCTTTTTACATGATGTATTCATTAAATAACTGAAATTTTAAGTCAAATATCATGTAACAAAACAAAGATTATTTTTATATCCCTTTCAGGTGAATTTTACCAATAAACTAGAGATAATTTATGTGGGGTGTTTGGAAAATACTATACATTTGAGTCTGGATAAATTTAACAAAAATGATGTCTGTACAGAATGGAAGTGAACAGGTTTGTGCTTGAATTAGAATATTTGAATCAGTTATGATTTAACCTACTATATTTAGTTGCCAGATGATGTTGCCAGAGGAGGTAGTTGAGGCAGGGAAACAGTTAGACAGGTACATGGATAGGACAGGTTTGATGGGAAACAGGCCAAACACAGGCAGGTGGGACTAGTGTAGCTGGGACATGCTGGCAGGTGTGGGCAAGTTGTTTCCACGCTGTATCACTCTATGACTACATGTTCCCAACAATGATACCACTATTGTTTCTTTGATCATTGCATTGTTAAAGAGTTGTTGTACAAGATCATTAGTATAATGAGGGAACTGCTTGTTCACAACTGGTACAGAATGTAAAATGTTTGCAATGTAAAAGGGGACACAGAAAACAATGGAAAATTGCCAGTCATTACACAGGTTGGAGCAGTCTGCATTTTAACTTTTTTTCTCATTATAAAAAACTTTTGCTTGCTTCATTAATTTAGTGATCCCTCGCTACTTGAACATTTTAAATGCACTGTGATGTATAGCTCAGGATGAAAGATGGAATTTTCCTTCCATAACATGACAAACATGAGATCAAGAGCAAAGGTTTTCCAATAAAGGGAAGCCGATTTAAATTGTAGGGGCATCTGACTTTTGAATAACACTACCCTCTGATTTGAAGTGCCATTGCTTGACAGACTAACCACATGCTAAAATTAGCCATGCCATCACCCACTCATAGATGTCCTGTCTCTGCTAGTTCACAGAGAGATGTGACATTTTTTCTCTTTAATGGCAGACCCTTTTCTCTCCAGAAAGTCATATCCAGTGCTGTTATACTGACTGGTAGTCCTCAAATCCCTTGTCACACAAGTCATTTATCATATGTGACAATGCTGGTCTTATTAAGTGAGATGAGGCCTCATATCGCAAATTTTCCATAAGAATTTCAATAATTATTGCCTCACTCTTCATTCCAATACTGAGTGCATTGAAGCTAATTGTGAGGTCTCTCAATGCAATCTCAGTTCAAATCTGCAAACTCCTGGCATGCATGATTCATGAGGTGCTTATCCACTTAGACATCAGGGAGCCTATGAAGCTCTGCTTCTTTCTTAAATAGGCAAAGAGAAAAGTATTGATATTGATATTGGTTTGTTATTTTCACATATATCAAAATGCAGTGAGGAGCTTTAGTTTGTGCAAGATGCAGTCAAATCAAATCATACCGTACATAAATGCAACCAACCCATACACAAGTAGTGCAAAGAGAAAAATGCCAGGGGTGCAGAATGTGTTTTACAGCATTGTGGCATTACAATTGCAGAGAAAAAGTTCAACATCCGCAATGAGGTAGATTGGAAGATCAGGCCAACACCCTTGCTTATAGGAGGATTGTTCAGTAATCTGATAACAGAGGGGAAGAACCCATTCTTGAATCCAGTAGCACATGCTTTCATGCTTTTGTATCTTCTGCCTGATGGGAGAGGGACAAAGAGGGAATGACTGGGGTAATCCTTGGTTTTTAGGAAAAACCTATTCTTGAATCAGATGGTTATGGGTATTCAGACACATATACCTTCTTCCCAATAGTAGGAGCGAAATAAGAGCGTGGATGGGATAATGTGAGTCTTTGATGATATTGGCTGCCTTTTTGAGGCAATATCTCCTATAGCTTTGATGGTGGGGAGAGGTTATCTGTGATGGACGGGTAGTGTCTAACATGGTCTGCAACTCCTTTTTTCCTGGACATTTGAGTTGCTGAATGATGCCATTAGGTAACCAGGCAATATGCTCCCTGTAGAAGTTCAAGAGTGTGTTCGTCAGCAAACCAAAACTCCACAATGTTCTCAGGAAGTAACAGCATTGATGGGCTTTCTTGATGATTGATCATTATGCTGGGCTCAGGATTAATCATGAGAGATATGCACGTCCAGGAATTTTAAGTTGTTGACTCTCTCCACTACCAACCCGTTGATGAAGATAAGTTTGTGGTTCTTCAGCTTTCCCCTTCAATAATCAAATCCTTTGTCTTTCTGACGTTGAGAGCAAGATTGTCGCTCGGGCATCATTTAATCATTTTGGTACAAATCTACCGGCATTGAAGGACCAGCTTCTTGTATTCATTATATCAGAGACACACGTGACCTGTTGCCATATTTCAGAGGGATTTATCTTTCACCCAGCCACCCATGAACCATTGAATAAATATTGAATACAAATGAATTGCTTTTATAATTGTGCCTTCTTTCTACCTGTATGCTGAGCTTCCCATGCCTTCTCTGGCCCAGGCCCTAGTCTAAAAGGCTAAAAGAATTACAAATTGTATACAATTGTATATAATGTACAACATAACCTTATCATTATCAAGTTATTTATTCAATTTATTTTGTTTAAAACTCTTTACAAGAGGCTAATAGTTCAACCAGGAGTACTGTTTTCTCAACCTCTCCATGATGAACAATTGAAACATGACATTGCATGAGACAAGCTCATCTCCAAGCCTGCCACAAATCCACAAGTCAAGCACAGCTTTTGGTCCAACGCTTTTGATTTGCTCTTTGTGTATTTGTCTTCAGTGGATAGAAAGGCCAACACAGAACTAAAACCAGTGCTATAATGTGCATCTGCATATCAGCTCTGAAAATATTTATAGAGGTTGCCATTTATTCGTAAACATTTCTGATTTCCCAGGGCAATACGCCAGTACTTTATAACACAGAACTGCTTCCAGATACATTAAAATCCTCTCTGTTGTGAGGGATGAGTGAAATGGATTTTGGGCCCTACCAGCACCTAAATGTCAACTTTTTGATGTTGTGCCAAGCTAAATTAGGAAACTATTTCTTCTTTATATTAATCCTATCAGGAGTCTCTTTTAACAAATTTTGCCATTAATTATCTGCATGTATATTAAAAAAAAACAAATCTATAAATAAAATCATAGCTCCTGCATAGATACATTATCAGTTGCAATGGTAGTCACTCAATAGCCTCTCACTTCTGACTCGTTGAACCTGGTTAGATTTTTTTCAAAATTCAATGCTGCTATGCCACACGCAGGAGAAATTAATACAGAAATAATGTTAAGAATATGGAATAAAATCAGCTGAAAATACTCAATAGATCAGACCACATATGTGGGGGGAGAAACAGTAGCGTGTCAGTACTGGTTCAGTGAAAAACCTGTTTTAGAATATATTTTGCATTAAAATACAAATGTTGAAACACTTTCTGAACTGTAATGTCCATCGTTAAATAACTTTGCTTTACAGACAGATTTGATTGCCTGGGTTGGTGCTGGATATTGAACATTTTAACATGCCTCCACATTAAGGAATGGGGCTTCTTTGGTTGGAATGGGTGAGTCAGGAGTCTCACATGCAGTATCACTAATCTGCAGATTGGTTTTTCCAAAACAATTCAACCGAAAACATAACAGAACCAAGCAGGAATTCCACAGCACTACATCACTTATTGGAAACATTCAACTGCTCATTATCAAATGCAATTTTCACTTCTGGGTTTTCAGACAATTCTTTCAGGAATAGTCCTTAAACACTCCCAATTGCAATGTAATTCTATTTATTACAAATTAATGCTTTTGACCGCCAAACCTTGTTATATATATATGATTTTAGCAAAGGTATAGCCATGGGATACTGAAAGCTACAGTAATCCTTCAAAATGGCTTAGATCCACAAATGGGGACTCAAACAAGAGGCCAACAAGAAGGGCAGGTTTTTAACTTCAAACACATTCCAAAGAGCATTTCGAACTAAGTGTTAATGGACTTTGAAGCAGAGAGTTTATTTCTTATGCTTGATTTGAGGGTTATCTGGTGCAGTGTACCTAAAAACTCATGAAGGTAAGTAACAATTCCAAAAACCCTCTCAATTATCGATTTTTTTAAATGCGCATGTGTACATTTTGAATAAAGACAGAATGATGTGTGGAAGATACATAACTAGATATAACTGCAGATGCTGGAAAAATTGAAGGTAGACAAAAATGCTGGAGAAACTCAGTGGGTGAGTTTCTCCAGCATTTTTGTCTAACTAGATATCCTCATGCTTTAGCATAATGCTAGACACGCATTAGTGAATGACACATCAGAAGAAAATTTAATGTTTAATCTTATAAATACTCCAACCCTTTGCTGAAAGCATTATAACTTATAATCTAAAGTCAACAAATATCAGTAGCCACACATTTAATGCAGCAACATAATTTTCTCGTTTTGCTATTTAGTAGAATATGAACATTTAAAATAGCAGATTTAAAATAGAAGCCTAAAAAACAATAAAACCATGACCAAATTTGTAGAATTACATCTTTTCACTCATGAGTCTCAACGTACAGGAATGCAGATGACTTCTCAATGAATCATACACTTACGTGGTCCAATAGGAACTTTTCAAACATTATGGAGCAACGTAGTTAGCGAATAACATTTTAATGCTACTAAATTATCCCAAAAAGAGGAAACGAGAATTTTGTTATCATGAGAAGTAGCATTAATGCTCTCTACCCGTAAAGTATATTACCTCACACCATCTTGAAGGGTAATTGTGCCTTAATGCTATATTATGAAAAAAAAATTCACCACCATCCTCAGAATACAAAGGGAAAGTCTTGTTACTATCCACGGCAGGGAGATCTTCGATCTCATTGTGCAATCTTCAATCGGTATAAACTTTAAAGCACACGTGCTGGAGTAGCTCAGCGGGTCAGACAGCATCTATGGAGAACATGGATAGGTGACGTATCAGGTCAGAGTGCTGGAGTAACTCAGCGGGTCAGGCAGCATCTGTGGAGAACATGGATAGGTGACGTTTCACACGTGCTGGAGTAGCTCAGCGGGTCAGACAGCATCTATGGAGAACATGGATAGGTGACGTATCAGGTCAAGATCCTTCTTCATACTGATTGTATGTGAGGAAGAACGCTGGGAAAGAGGAGAAACAGGACGGAGCGTGGCAGGAAATAGGCAAGAGGGCGTTTTGATAGGCTGATGGTGTCACAGAGGTTTAAAGAGTTGTGGATATTAAAGGCAGAGGGAGGAATGTAGCAGCAGCAGGGGAACGATGGAGGAGGAGACATATAGGTTGGGAGTCTAGGTGAGGCACACAGTGGGGAGGGTTGAGGACGAAAGTGTGGGGAGGGGGGTGTGAGATGTTACCTAAAATTGGAGAATTCGCTGTTCATACCTTTGGGTTGCAAGCTGACCACGTGGAATATGACGTGTTGTTCCTCCAGTTTGAATGGGGCCTCACTCTGACAATGGGGAAAGCCCTGGACTGAAATATCACAGTGGGAATGGGAAGGGGAGTTAAATGGTTAGTAACCAGGTGATCCAATTGGGCCATGGCAGACTGAGTGTAAGTGTTCAGCGAAACGGTCGCCAACATACAGGAGGCCATTTGGGAACACCAGATGCAGTGGATGAGATGAGAGGGTGTGCATGTGAACCTTTATCTCACCTGGAAGGACTGGTGGGGTGCCAGGATGGAGGTGAGGGAGGACGTATTTGGACAGATGTTGCACCTCCTACGCTTGCAGGGGAGAATACCTGGAGAGGGGATGGTTTAGTTTGGTTGAGAAGGGATGAGTGAACCAAGGAGTTGCGGCAGGAGCAGTCTTGCTAGAACGCAGGAACGGGGTGGAGATTGGAAGATTTGACGTAATGGAATTACATTGGAGATGACAAAAAAGTTGGAGTATGATGTGTTGCATGCGGAGACAGGTGGGGTAAAAAGCGAGGATCAGGTAAGAAAAGGCGACAATATCCTTGTTCCGCTGGGGGGAGGGGGAGCAAGATCAGAACTACGGGGCACAAAGGTGAGTGTTCCATCTAAGACAGAAGGGACAGGGGGGGGAACCACGTTTAGTAAAAAAAGAGGACATCTTGAATGTCCTGTAATGGAAAGTCTCATAATGCTTCTCCCTTTCTCCAGCTTTCTTCTACCAACCTACAATCAGTCTGAAGAAGGGTTACAACCCCAAATATCACCTATCCATGTTCTCCATAAATGCTGCCAAAACCGCTTCTGCATTTCTTTGTTTCTACTTTACAAACTTTAACTCATTTGAGTCCTTTGGCCAAATGTCCCAAAGTTACACACATTCATCCAATCTATTCTATCTGAATAATTTTTATGCACCTTATTCTGATTGTTACCAATTTTCACAAAAACAGACTTTACTTGACTTTATCTTGCACTAAACATTACACATTTTATCCTGTATCTGTACACTGTGGATGGCTTGATTGTAACCATGTATAGTTTCTTTTCACTGGATAGTACGTAACAAAATGCTTTTCACTGTACCGAAGTACACGTGACAAGTAGAAACTAATCTAAACTAGTTGCCAACTATTCCAATTGTCCCAGAATTCATTGGCTTTGACACATAATAATAGTGTTTTATGAAACACCAATTAAATACTTTTGACGTGCGATTAGTGTTTGTAATACAGGAAAAGCTTCAACCAACGTCCCTAACAATCAACAATGTTTGCCATCTTTTAGAAGTAGGATTTACTGAGGGACAAATATTTTCCAGAACACCATGGTCCTGGTCCCTCAACACCTCCAAGCTGATCAAAAAGGCGCAGCAGCGCCTTTACTTCCTGAGGAGGCTCAAGAAAGCTCACCTGTCTCCCCAGATCCTGACCAACTTTTACCGCTGTACCATCGAAAGCATCCTGACCACCTGCTTCATGGTATGGTACAGCAGTTGCACCGTAGCGGACAGGAAGGCACTACAACGGGTGGTGAAAACCGCGCAGCACATCATCCGTGCCCCGCTCCCTGTCATGGATGCCCTCCACCGAAAACGGTGTCTGAGACGGGCCGGGAAGATCATTAAAGACCCCTCCCACCCCAACCATGGACTGTTTGCCCTCCTCCCATCAGGGAGGCGGTACAGGAGCCTCAGGTCTCGTACCAGTAGGATGAGGAACAGCTTCTACAACATTGCTGAACTCGGAGTCCCGCCGATAGACTTCTCCAGTCTCTCCGTCCACATTGTTCGATTATTGTTTGATTATTCAGTATTTTTATTTTTATTTCTATATTGCACTATACTACGGACTGACGCTAAACTGCATTTTGTTGTACCCATACTCGTATTTGTGCAATGACATTAAAGTTGAATTGAATTGGATGTTCTGTCTTCTTCGACTTCCCAAACTGTTCCACTTTGTCGTCTTTCATTTGCCTTAAAAACCTTCCTCTAAACCATTTCCTCCACCTATTATTCCAACCTAATGCCTCAAATTACTTGCTCCCCCTCTTTTCTTGCACAGTGTCTTTCATCTTCCACCCGGTCAAGAGCATGAAGTCACGTTCTTTACCTGAGAAATGGCACAGACTTGCAAGCTGTCGCTGTTGTTACATTAAAGACAAGAAACTAAAATTAAAAATTGGCATTACTATTCAGTTGGCACATCTTCTCAGCACATTAAATTGTTCAAACCACACAGCCATATCAGAATCAGATTTTATCCGCAACATAGCATATAATATAACCATATAACAATTACAGCACGGAAACAGGCCATCTCGGCCCTTCTAGTCCGTGCCGAACACATAATCTCCCCTAGTCCCATATACCTGCGCTCAGACCATAACCCTCCATTCCCTTCCCATCCATATAACTATCCAATTTATTTTTAAATGATAAAAACGAACCTGCCTCCATCACCTTCACTGGAAGCTCATTCCACACAGCTACCACTCTCTGAGTAAAGAAGTTCCCCCTCATGTTACCCCTAAACTTCAGTCCCTTAATTCTCATGTCATGTCCCCTTGTTTGAATCTTCCCTACTCTCAGTGGGAAAATCTTTTCCACGTCAACTCTGCCTATCCCTCTCATCATTTCAAAAACCTCTATCAAGTCCCCCCTTAACCTTCTGCGCTCCAAAGAACACCTAAATTGTTCAACCTTTCTCTGTAACTTAGTTGCTGAAACCCAGGCAACATTCTAGTAAATCTCCTCTGTACTCTCTCTATTTTGTTGACATCCTTCCTATAATTAGGCGACCAAAATTGTACACCATACTCCAGAATTGGCCTCACCAATGCCTTGTACAATTTAACATTACATCCCAACTTCTATACTCAATGCTCTGATTTATAAAGGCCAGCACACCAAAAGCTTTCTTTACCACCCTATCTACATGAGATTCCACTTTTCAGGGAAATGTGCACGGTTATTCCCAGATCCCTCTGTTCACCTACATTCTTCAATTCCCTACCAGTTACCATGTACGTCCTATTTTGATTTGTCCTGCCAAGATGTAGCACCTCACACTTATCAGCATTAAACTCCATCTGCCATCTTTCAGCCCACTCTTCCAACTGGCATAAATCTCTCTGTAGACTTTGAAACTCTACTTCATTACCCGCAACCCCACCTATCTTAGTATCATCTGCATACTTACTAATCCAATTTACCACACCATCATCCAGATCATTGATGTACATGACAAACAACAGTGGTCCCAACACAGATCCCTGTGGCACCCCACTCGTCACTGGCCTTCAACCTGACAAACAACCATCCACCATTACTCTCTGGCATCTCCCATTCAGCCACTGTTGAATCCATCTTGCTACTCCACCATTAATACCCAACCATTGAACCTTCTTAACCAACCTTCCATGAGGAACCTTGTCAAAGGCCTTACTGAAGTCCATATACACAACATCCACTGCTTTACCCTCATCAATTTCCCGAGTAACATCTTCAAAAAATTCAAGAAGATTAGTTAAACATGACCTTCCAGGCACAAATCCATGTTGACTGTTCCTAATCAGACCCTGTTTATCCAGATGCTTATATATATTATCTCTAAGTATTCTTTCCATTAATTTGCCCACCACTGACGTCAAACTAACAGGTCTATAATTGCTAGGTTTACTCTTAGACCCTTTTTTAAACAATGGAACAACATGCGCAGTACGCCAATCCTCCGGCACTATTCCCGTTTCTAATGACATTTGAAATATTTCTGCCATAGCCCCTGCTATTTCTACACTAACTTCCCTCAATGTCCTAGGGAATATCCTGTCCGGACTTGGAGACATATCCACTTTTATATTTCTCAAAAGTGTCAGTACTTCCTCTTCTTTGATCCTCATAGTTTCCATAGCTACTCTACTTCTTTCCCTTACCTCACATAATTCAATATCCTTCTCCTTGGTGAATACCGAAGAAAAGAAACTGTTCAATATCTCCCCCATCTTTTTTGGCTCTGCAGATAGTTGTCCACTCTGACTCTCTAATGGACCAATTCTATCCCTCGTTATCCTTTTGCTACTAATATAGTGATAGAAACCCTTCGGATTTACTTTTACCTTACTTGCCAAAGCAACCTCATATCTTCTTTTAGCTTCATATCTTCTTATACGAGGAATTTCACTGGTCAAGTCAGTCATACAATTTAAAGCAACAGACTCGAAAACATATTTTAACATGAACATCCACCACAGTGACTCCTACACATTCCTCACTGTGATGGAAGGCGAAATAAAGTTCAAGTCCTTCCCTTGTGTTCTTCCTTGGTCGGGGGCCTCGAGCCCCCATTAACGGGATGATCTTGACTCCTGTAGCCGTTGGCGTCCGGGCCCTCCGCGTCGAGGCGTTCAGCTCCCGCAACGGGCAATCAAACCTCGCGTCGGGGCTGGTCGAACCTTCTGCGGCTATATGGAGAATGCTTCACTGTAACAATGCATTTCCTCCAAGCCATGTGCTTTTCAAGTTCATTTCTTCAACCACCCTGCCCTATCCCTTAGAAATTGCTACCTTATTATTTCAATCTTAATTTCCCACCTAGCTTCCCGAAGACCCGTTTTCTTGCTTTCTCACGTGCTTTCCTCACTTGTCAGCCTTGCTCTTATTTCTTCCTTCTGCTTACTATCCCTGCTTTCTATAATAAAAGACCTGAAGAATTGCCAGGTCCAGTGTATGTCCTTCCACCACTTGATCTATTTATGTCGGTCGGGAAGATTCTCAACCAATTCATGCCAAATTTGCATTGCTTTCTACAATATGCCTACTCAGGAGGAATTAAGATGCAAATTTCTTGGGGATCTCATTTACTTAGTTGGAATATGGCAACTAATGAAAAGCTATAATTGGCATTAACAGTATGTTGTTCTTCTCTGCCATGACAATATGTACCTCTTCCGTGTTCCACTCTCATATCAACCGTCCTCTGGATGGGAAAGCAATTAAAAGTTTCACACAAGTAGTTTAACCATAAAATCTACGTTCAAACGCCCTCAACACACTGCTGCTGGGGGTGTCATCTTTCAAATGGAGCTTCAACTGAGAACCCTTTCTCCCCTCCCATGTAAATCAAAGTAAACCATGGCACTGCTTGAAGACAGGTGCAGTTCTCCCCAGTCTCCTGGCAAGCAATTGTCCCCAAACCAATATCACTAAAAATCAAATGGTCTGGTCATTATCACATGGATCTAGTATCGTGCTGGAATATAAGAGAAGCACACAGAGGTTGCAAAGTGTTTTTGAGATGTTGTGAGATTGTGAAGGGGGTGATATCAATTTACATCTTTCCTTTTCGTTTGAGCAGGAGTGTAGGACATTGCTCTCTGGGAAGAGAATTTTTGAATGTGTGTATGGGGCGATAGTCTGAGAAATCTCGGGCGTACTGAGGCTGACAGCACTGTGGTTAAATATAGTGCAGGACTCAGTAAGAAAAACAATAGATTGCCAAACAGCTGTGCAATTTAAGGTAAATAAATCTCACGAGTCAAATAAAGTGCCTCCGAGGATCCTGAAGGAAATAAGGAAGGATATTGCGAGATATTTGGCACAAATCTTCTGATACTCTGAACACTGGCGAGGTACCAGGGGACAGATAAAAGGCAGATGTTACGCCTACTTTTTAAAAAAAGGTAGGAAAAGTGACCCAGGAAACTGCAGATCCCTGAAATTGACATCCAACACAAGTTAAATCACGGATAGTAAGGAACTACAGATGTTGTGGAGCTGCAGAGGGGGGAATGATTTAATATGAACCTGAGGGGTGACCTCTTCATGCAAAGGGTGGTAGGTGTATGGACGAGCTGCCGGAGGAGGTAGTTGGGGTCCTATCACAACGTTTATGAAACATTTAGACAGATACATGGGTTGGGCAGGTTGAAGAGATATGGGCCTAATGCAGGCAGGTGGGACTAGTGTTGATGGGACATGTTGGCTGGTGTGGGCATGTTGGGCCTGTTTCCACACCGTAAACTTCTATGACACTATATGCTGGTTTATACTGTAGACACAAAATGCTGGAGTAACTCAGCGAGTCAGGCAGCATCTCTGGAGAAAAAGAATAGGTGACATTTCGGGTCGGACCGTCATGCAAAGCTTTATTTAGGTTTTATGAAACCTCTAAAAGATATTAATAATAAAATAAAGCAGTGTAGAATCAGGGTTTTGCCAATTGAATGCTGGTTTTCTTTAAGGGTGCAACAACTTTCACTGAGGTAAGGCAGTGGATATGGAGTACTCAGATTTCGGGCCTTTGATATTGTTCTTCCAGGAAAGTTGGTGGCAATCAGTGGATTTTCTTTTGGCATAGCGAGGGGGTTGGCGGGGGTATGCATATTTGGTTGACACAGTGAAGCCAGAGAGTTGCAGTGCAGGAGATACTGCAGATGCTGGAATATTGAGCTAAACACAAAGTGTCAGAGGAATTCTGTGAATCAGGCAGCGTCCAGGGAGAGAGTAGACAAAAACATTTTGTGTCAGTAATGGTGCAGGTGTTGTCATCAATGTCAGAGAATGTAACCAACATGGTCATATGGAGATGTGATGAGGCTCCTTTTGTATAATGACTTCATAAGTTTTTTGTAGGCAGGGGAAACAAACATAATGGACACAAGATATTGAAGGGTGGTAGGTTGCAAAGCTAAAGAGGATACCTGCTAAATCAGTTAGCATTTCTCATCATTGCATATTGTCTGTTTCCTATATATGTGCAATTCACAAATGAACATAGAAACATAGAAAATAGGTGCAGGAGGAGGCCATTCGGCCCTTCGAGCAAGCACCGTCATTCATTGTGATCATGGCTGATCGTCCCCTTTCAATAACCCGTGCCTGCCTTCTCCCCATATCCCTTGACTCACTAGCCCCTAGAGCTCTATCTAACTCTCTCTTAAATCCATCCAGTGATTTGCCCTCCACTGCCCTCTGTGGCAGGGAATTCCATAAATTCACAACTCTGGGTGAACATTTTTTTTCTCACCTCAGTCTTAAATGACCTTCCCTTTATTCTAAGACTGTGGCCCCCTGGTTCTGAACTCGCCCAACATTGGGAACATTTTTCCTGCATCTAGCTTGTCCAGTCCTTTTATAATTTTATATGTTTCTATAAGATTCCCTTTCATCCTTCTAAACTCCAGTGAATACAAGCCTAGTCTTTCCTCATATGACAGTCCCAGGGATCAATCTCGTGAACATGTGGGAAAGAGACAAGATGCAATGTTGAGAAATGCTAGAATATAGACACAAAGCTGGAGTAACTCATCAGGTCAGACAGCATCTCTGGGGAAACGGAATAGGTGATGTTTCGGGTCAAGACCCTTCTCCAGACTGATGCTAAATGTTTCATCTTGAGAGGAAGAAAATCCAGGAAAGGACAAGAAATAGGAAATAATATGTATGGAAAATGAAATAAACATGGAGGTCTTGGATAGCAATAAATTAAAGTAATTATAGCACTGCTGCTCACTAACTGTGTAGAGAGGGTCAGGTGAAATTCAAGGCTATATTGCAAATGGTTTCTCAAGCAAAAAAACATTTTTTTGAGATTGTGCATACAAATGGGCTGCCGTTACCTACAATGCTGCTTAATTTGGCTGTAAAACACTTTGGGGCAACCTCAGGACACAATAGAAGCCTTTATTTCAATCTTGCAGTTAAACTAATGATCGCAAATCTTTTTGCCTGTGCTGGTCTGACATGCAGGGCATTCCACCATCAAGATTAACCCAGAAAATTACCCTGATTCAGTTGAAAGAGAAGGGCCAGCTCCAAATTGTATCAAATCTGTGTTGCACTTGGCATTGAAATATTGAGAAGAAGAGGAATTATTACGTACCCCATCATGACTTCCCCCATCTTTCATCACAGACCCCAACAGAGTTCTTGTGTTGCTTTCAAAAATGTCTAAATTACACCCTCCATCGTTAAAGACCAGCAACATATAATGGAATCACTATAATGGAAAAAGTTTCACTTCTTCATTATAATGAAATCAAATATCTGTATAAAATAATATCAAGGGCTTCACATCAAAGATTGAAAATATGAAGGAATCCTGTTCCCATCATTTTAACTTCATTACAATTCAATCAAATGTTAACAATCTAGTGTAAATAATTGTTTAAATCTATTCCAATTTCAGTCATTTATTCTTCAACCATTCACTTTAAATAAAGTTCATAATCTAATTCCAAAAGAACTGAGTATTGGTAAAGGAAACTTAAGGGATAATGCACAGGCTGGTACTTTGATGAATCCTGCTATCAGATAGCTTTGATATATAAGCACAAGAATTAACATACAAATGGCAATGTGTAATGGGCCTGTCCCAATTAGGCAACGTTTTAGGCGACTGTAGGAGACTATGCGGTCGCCATATGGTCGCCACATGTTCGCGGGTGGTTGCCGGGGAGTCGCCTTCTTGGTCGTGAGGAGTTCCTGCATTCAGGGAACTAGTCGTGGCCTCTTAACTGGTCCCCGCAAAATTTTCAACATGTTGAAAAATTAGCGGTGACCAGAGTGAAGCCGCAATGGAGAGCAGCGAGTATTCTCGTGCCGTAGGTGTGTCACCAGGTGGTCCTAGTGGGTTGCCAGGAGGTCAAAGGTTCTCGTAGGATGTAGCCGGTGCTAACCGATGAATTTCATTGGCTCATTGGGGGAAAAAACGTAAGCAGTAGTTTTCGGAACCAAGGATAACCGACCGGTAATGTTAATGTCCGCCGAGCTTCACAGCCGTGTATCTCTGGCTTCTTAAAAGTTGTCTCCACTCCTTCTCCCCCCCTTCTCACCCCTCTTTTAAAGGACTTACGTGATCCTTCCCTTACACTGTGCTTTCACCATCTTAATTACAGCGCCAACCTTCCTGTTCATCATGGTGTGTGTCTGTATCACATTGGCTCACACAGCGCTCCCACCGCTTGCCCTGTTACCCACCTGCATAACGGGCTGGTGAAGGAAGTGATGTGTGTGTGTGTGTGTGTTCCACTCTGACAGTCGCCGTTCGAGTCGCCGGTTTTTCGGGCGACTGCCGGCAAATTGACAATCGCCTGATAAATCGCCTAAGTGGGACAGCCCCATAACGAATCAATAAATAAGTGTTCAAATGCCAATCTGGGGTCCAGATATTTAATATAAACCGAAGCATGAATGCTCTGCTGAGGGAATATCCTTCTTTGCATAAAGCATTAAAGGGAAACCTTTCCTACCTGCTTGAGTAGTGTCCCTATATGAGCAATAGAAATTTCATAGTACTATTTGAAGAATGTTGTGGCTTTATCATTATTAATCCTTAAAGAAACAATCACCCATTATCGATTGTCATTCACCTTCCTGGTGTTCATGAGAATGTGATGGAATGTATTCCTTTCCAGTGCTCTACTAAACTATCCTTAAAAACTATCCACTTGTGAAGAAATAATTGTGTTCTAAGTTAATGCAGTGAGTTACGGAGGCTTGCCTCCGCTTCAATCAAGTGTCAGGAGACTTTCGCCCCCCACCACACCAATGAACCATGAGGTAACAGTTGGGCAATTCTACATCAGAAGGGACAAATGTCAGTGTCAACGCTATGTGGGACAATGCTAGGAACAGCGACCTCCAACTACAGCTGTAACTTTCATCAAAATAAAAATGTGTGAGAATTAGTTCCAGGCCCGAATGTTCACATCATGCTCTGAAGAAGGAATGTTGGGTGCATACATCATGCAAGCTGTTTGGATTAAATCAAGGTACATTATGCTTATGATGCCATCGCAATGTAGAGAACCATTCCAGGAACTGCCCAATCTCAGTTCAATTTTATTTCTGATCATAGAGATATTCTGCTTTTCATTTTAAAAAAAGCTTATAAAAGTGAAGGTGTATAAACCTATGATGTTATAATTACAGTTACAGTTGAGTTTGTGTCACATGTACCAAAGCTTTTCACTGGACCTCAGTACCAAAGCTTTTCACTGGACCTCAGTACACACGACAATAAACTAAACTATCTGAAACTGTAACATCATAGGTTTATAGGCCTTCACTTACAAGCTTTTTTTGTGGCTAAGGGGATCAGGGGGTATGGAGAGAAGGCAGGTACCCCCATACTGATCAGTCATATATGAGAAGGGCATTTCCTGTTTTTCTATGGTTTCTAAAAACTAAACGATAACTGAAACTGTAATATCATAGGTTTATAGGCCTTCACTTACAAGCTTTTTTCCCCATTATCAGTCATATTGAGAAGCATTTTGTTTGGAAAAGATATTACATCTGAACTATAATGATAATTAACTGTGTGATAATTAACAAAAAGTAAAGGTTCCATAGAAAAGTAACAAATTGCAGGCTTTTGATTAACTCGTGCAATGACCTGTCGAGGTGAACAAGGCCAACACTTAATGCCTGTTCTTTATTCCCATTGAGCAGCAGCTGGTGAGCCTTCTTTTTAGCAAGTTGTCTCAACCCAAGCACCCACATTTCTCAAGGAGAGAATTACTTTTAACTTCCCAACTATTATTACAGACTTTATATATTATTTTTGAATGATGAACTAAGCAAAAGTCATCCCATGGATCAACCTAATGTGCAGTAATGTTATTGTGCTGTAATATGCAGACAACACACCTCATCTCTATATTACAACATGATAAAATGTTGTCCATATAACTTGTAATACAATATTATTCTGTTGCCATTTCTTATTTGTTTTCTTGCACAATCACGAAAGGTTTTTATTATAGAGTTCCAGAGAGATGCAATGGGGAAACCGGCCCTTCAGAGCACACTGACCATCAAGTGTCCATGTACACCAATCCTACATTAAGACCATTTTGTTCTCCTCACATTCTCAACAACCAAATTCTACCACTCACTTACACACAAAAGGGGACATGACTTGAGAATTAAGGGACAGAAGTTTAGGGGTAACATGAGGGGGAACTTCTTTACTCAGAGAGTGGTAGCGGTGTGGAATGAGCTTCCAGTGAAGGTGGTGGAGGCTGGTTCATTTTTATAATTTAAAAATAAATTGGATAGTTATATGGATGGGAAGGGAATGGAGGGTTATGATCTGAGCGCAGGTATATGGGACTAGGGGAGATTATGTGTTCGGCACGGACTAGAAGGGTCGAGATGGCCTGTTTCCGTGCTGTAATTGTTATATGGTTACACCAGGGGAAATTTTGAGTGGCCGATTAACCAACCAACCTGCATGTCCTTGGGACGAGGGAGGAATCCAGAACACCTAGAGGAGACCCACACAGTGGATAAACATGCAAACTCCACGAAAAAAACAAAGACTTGGAATAAACCTGAATGCATGGCAGGCACTGTGAGGCAGCAGGGGGCATGGGCGGAAATCGCTTTAAAAACATGGGGAGGGACAATTCCCTGGTGGCCCAATGACAAGTGTGCATGACAACTAACAATTTTATCTCCTCCCCACCTCCACCCCACACACACACACACACATCTTACACGCATCTTACTATGACAATCCTGGGGCCTGGGGAAGATTTGAGAGACAGTGAAATAAGGCCAAAAGTGGTGTAAATTAAAATATATATATATGCGCTGAGGACTAACATCTAGGAGCTGGTGGCCTCCAACTAGAATCGACCTTGAGGGCTCCGGTCGCTGAGCCTGTGGGCTTACCATCACAGAGCTGGCTGATTTCGGAGGCTGTGGTGGTGTTGCGGCTGTGACTTGATTTCGGAGGCTTTGGCCGCGGGCCCTGTGGACGGTTTCATCGGGAACTCGCAAGTCCCTCGTTGGTGACCGATTTTCGGGAGCCCCAGCAACAACAGCAGGTTCTTCCGCCCCGAATGGGGCTTGAATCGGCCTATTCGCGGGGCCTAACATCGCTCAGCACGGTTTAAAATCGGCCGCGGGATCTACCATCGCCCGGCGGGGGCTTCAACATCGAGAGCCTCGATCGTCTCGAAGCAGCAGTTTGTCTGCCTGACCGCGGGTGAAGAAGCAGGGAAGAGATAACATGGGGGGGATTGTCCCCCACCTCTCAAAACATGGGGGGGGACACACGCCCCCCATACCCCACCCCCCCTCCCTGGGATTTCCGCCCATGTGCAGGGGACATTCAAAAATTAGTTGGAGAATGTTTTATGTGGTTTGGAAATATCTCTAAAATCAACAGGAATTGGTTCTCAATGTTTAAGTAATATTTAATGCGCAATACAAAATTTGAACAAAATTTACATTTCTACATTTGATAAAAGATGATGTTGGTTGTTTGACTGACTAGCAAATATTTATGACAGGAATTAAAGGGAACCACAGCATGATAAGCTCATTATCATCAGAAAGACAGGGTAGATCAGAGCAGAAGACAAGTCACCTTGGGCCTGATGCCAGTGGAACTCAGAAGCCCAGGAACAAACTCTTCATCCACCCTGTGTAAGAAGGAAATGCAGATGCTGGTTTAAACCGAAGATAGACACAAAAGCTGGAGTAACTCAGCGGGACAGGCAGCATCTCTGGAGAGGAATGGATGACATTTCGGGTTGAGTCCCTTCTTCATCCACCTTCACAAGTATGTAATCAAGCCTGCAATAAACCAAAGCAATTTTTCTAATCTAATTCTAATCTAAGAAAAACATATTAACTCTATCATTGGTTTATTTTTTTAATATTTTATAAAGGTCATAAGAAATGTAATAATATCCCCTTCTAAATGGGTGCAATTCTTATCATTCTCTGCCAGAGGTAGTTAAGAATACAAGCACAACTTCATCTCCCACTTCTGTTACCAGCCACTAACAAGAGCTGAAAAGTGACCTAGGAGGATTTGCTTCTCATGCTAAAGAGAAGCATCAAGCCTATGTTTCCTTTTTTGGTAATCCTGAGTTCCAGAATCCATTTGATTATTTTGGGAATATTAAAATCCGGAATGGTAAACTGCTCTCTTCCTTCTTCCTCATCATTTTTATTGTATTGTGAAATATTATCTTTATAGCTGAAAAGCAGAATCAAACGCAAGATCTCAATAGTTTCAAACTTGTTTTTTTCACCATGACAGGGAAAGCAGTAATTAAATTAGACCCATAATATATTATTCATCTTGCTTGTAGAATGCTAAATGACCTTTTCATGAGCCTGTTTACAAGATTTTATTTTCTCATACTCAGTTCAATAAAAATTCATCATTCAACATTTTCCATAAAGTCTTTCATATGGTACTATAATTTTAATAGTACTATAATTTTCTAACAAAATTATGAGGGCTTTATTTAGGTTCATTGTTCTCCATTGGCTTTTACGTTCTATTCCCTTTAACATACAATATTGAATTTATTATGTTACATATTCTTCTACCCAGGCAAAATACCGTAAAGCAGCATTGTTCAGGAAACCCACACCAAGTTTATCCAAAGGGCACTCTGAGTTAATTGTAGAGAGTGTGAGGCACAAGGCATTGTCCATTATAGAATAGACACACCAAACCTAGTTAGCCTTTCCTCTACTGGATTTGCAAGGAAAGAGCGTCTGAGGGCTTAAAGGGGCTGGTGATGGCACACATTAACTACAATCTCCCGGCCAGCTTTGATCCGCTGCTGTTTGCTTACATTACCAACAGGTCCACAGCAGATGCCATCTCTTTGACCTTAAACTCATCTCTGGAACACTTAGACACCAAGGACTCCTACGTTAGACTCCTCCAGCTCTGCCTTCAGCATCATAAACACATCCAAACTTGTCTCCAAACACCTGGACCTAGGAATCGGCAGCCCCTCTACCACTGAATCCTTGATTATTTGACACATAGGCCACGATCAGAAAGGATAAATGACAATACCTCCTCCACAATAATTCTCAACAAGGATGCGTTCTCAATCCCTGAATATAATTCCTATACACTCATGACTGTACAGTCAAATTCACCTCTATCTACAAGTTTGCAGATGACACCACTGTGGTGGGTCAGATCATGGAAGGAGATAGTAACATGGTGTTAGTACAATATCCTCTCCCTCATGTCAGCAACATGAAGGACCTAGTTATTGACTTTTTGAAGTGTGTTGGAACATATGTCCCAAACAGCATCAATGATGCAGAAGTGGAAATGGTTGAGTTTCAAGTTCCTTGGCATGAATGTTACCAATAACCTATCGTGGACCAACCACATTGATGTGACAGTGAAGAAGCCACATCAATGCCTCTGCTTCCATTGGAGACTGAAGACATTCGGCAAGTCTCCAATGACTCTTACAAACTTCTACAAATGAACCATAGAAAACATTCTGTTGTGTTGCTTCAGTTCGGGTTTGGAGCAACTCTGCCCAAACCCACAAGAAATGACAGAGTTGCAGATATAGACCAGTCCATCACATGGCCAAGACTTCCCACTATTGACCCCATCTACATTTCACACAGTCTCAGAAAAGCAGCCAACATAATTAAAGACTTATGGGCATGTCCCACTTAGGCGACTTTTTAGGCGAGTGCAGGAGACTGCGCTCGCCACATGGTTGCCATATGTTCGCTGGTGGTCTCTGGTGAGTCTCCTTCATGGTCGTGAGGAGTTCCCGCATTCTGGGAACTAGTTGCGGCCTTAGTATGGTCGCCGAAAATTTTTCAACATGTTGAAAAATGGCCTGCAACCAGAAATTGGTCGCCATGGAGAAAATGGATAATCCTGTGGTCGTAGTTGCAGTTGTAGTGGGGTCGCTATGTAGTTATGGGTAATCGAGGTAGTCGTAGGTAGTTTTAGTTCATCGCCTTTGCTGACCGATCATTTTCATTGGCTCATTGGAGCAAAAAAATGTAAGCAGGAGTTTTCAGAACCAATGAGAACCAATGTTAAATGTCTGCAGAAATTCACAGCTGTGTATCTCTGGCTTATTAAAAGTTGTTTGGCTTCTTAAAAGTTGTCTCCACTCCTTCTCCCCCCTTCTTCCCCGGATTTACTGTACAGTGTGCTAGCCATCTTAATTACAGCGCCAACCTTTCTGATCATCGCGGTGTGTGTCAATATCATCTTGGCTTTGTACCATGTGAATTTCAGACAGCGCACCCCCGCTTGCCCTGGCCCCCGCCTTTGCGATGTGTTTGTGTGTGTGCTGCACTCTGGCAGTCGCCATTCCAGTTCCCAGTTTTTCAGGAGACCGCCGGTAATGCCCCTGTCCCACTTAGGAAACCTGAACGGAAACCTCTGGAGACTTTGCGCCCCACCCAAGGTTTCCGTGCGGTTCCCGGAGGTTGCAGGTGGTTGCCGGAGGTTGCAGGTAGTGGAAGAGGTAGGGAGACTGACAAAATCCTCCGGGAACCGCACGGAAACCTTGGGTGGGGCACAAAGTCTCCAGAGGTTTTCGTTCAGGTTTCCTAAGTGGGACAGGGGCATAACTTGACAGTCGCCGGCAGTCTGCTGAAAAATCACCTAAGTGGGACTGGCCCATTATCCCATCCCAATCATTGTTTCTGTTTTCTGCTCCCATTCGGCATCAGTTAAAGAAGCTTGAAAGCATGCACTACTAAGGAATAGCTTCTTCCCCTCTGATATCAGGCTTCTGAGCGGTCATTCCATAGCTTTAGTACTGTCCAATTCATCTCTATCCCATTGCCGACATAAGACTTTGTCTATGGAACTATATTCGGCACTCTGTATCTTCCCCTTTACTCTATTTATTTTCCTTGAATTTGCCTTGATTGTATTTATGTATAGTATCAGCTGATCTGTTGGATAGCATATAAAGCAAAGTGTTTCATTGTCCGTCAGTACATGTGGCAATGGTAAAACTAAACTTCAACCTGTAGTTAGATAAGCAGTGGATTACTGGGGTATATTGGGGGTGGTAGTGTGAGAGAACCAGTGCAATGGTTATGGTAGGCAGAGTGGATCAGAGTGAAATTGTGACTGGCTCTGACAGGAATATTTATAATAACAGCAGGTATAGACTGATTTGGAAACCATCCCATTGGCAAAGGGATCAAGAGCTAGCGGACATAAAATGAAGGTGATTGACAAAAGAACCAAAGAGACATGTGGAAAAAGATTATTCATTGAGTGGTTGGAGTCTGGAATGCACTATCACAGATGACAGTGGACGCAAAAAGGGAGATGGATAGTGCGTGAAAGAAAATAACTTACAGGATCAAGGGAGCAAAATGGAGGAGGCAGACCTGCTAGTACTGGCACCTCAAGATGATTTATCTTCAACTGTCCCTGAATCTATCCGTAATTCTAGAATTGCCGTTATTAACTTTTATGAAAATTCTTACACTTGACAAAAATGAAATAAACTGCAGATGTTGAAAATCCCAGATGGAGCCCCAGGAGATGGGCAAGGTCCTAAATCAGTATTTCTCCTCTGAATTTACCGAAGAGAAAGACAGTAGGACGGAGGAACAAAGGGCAGTCAATGGAAATGTCTTAAGAGCAGTCAGTTTTATCATTGATGAAGTACGGAAGGTATTGTCGTGTATTAAGGTAGACAAATCTCCAGGGCCTGATCTGATATATCCGAGGACATTGTGGGAAAACAGAGAGGAAATTGTGGTGGCCCTGGTTGAAATTTACCAGTTGTCCTTAAATACCGGAGAGGTGCCAGAAGACTGGAGGGTGGCAAATGTTGTGCCTCTTTTCAAGAAGGACTGCAGGGAAAATGCTGGGAACTATAGGCCGGTGAGCTTAACATCTGTAGTTAGAAAGTGACTTGAGAGTATTCTGAGGGATAGGATATCCAGGCATTTGGATGGGTAAGGGCTGATTAGAGATAGTCAGTATGGTTTTGTATGTGGGAAGTCTTGTCCCACAAATCTGATTGAGTTTTTTGAAGACGTGACCAAAAAGGTCGATGAGGGCAAAGCTGTGGATGTTGTGTACATGGATTTCAGTAAGACATTCAACAAGGTTCTGCATGGTAGGCTGCTCTGGAAGATTAGATCGCATGGGATCCAAGGAGAGAGCTGAATGGATAGCAAAGTGGCTCCATGGAAGGAAGCAGAGGGTGATGGTGGAAGGCTGCTTCTCGGACTGGATGCCTGTGACTAGTGGTGTGCCACAGGGTTCGGTGCTGGGCCCGTTACTGTTTGTCATCTACATCAATGATTTGGATGAGAACATACAGGGCAAGATTAGCAAGTTTGCTGATTATACAAAAGTTAGTGGTTTTGCAGATAGTGAAGATGGTTGTGAACGATTGCAGCAGGATCTGGATCGATTGGCCAGGTGGGCGGAGAAGTGGTTGATGGAATTTAATACAGAGAAGTGTGAGGTGTTGCATTTTGGGACGTCTAACAAGGCCAGGACCTACACAGTAAATGGTAGGCCTCAGGGGAGTGTTGTAGACCAGAGGGATTTAGGAGTACAGGTGCATGGTTCCTTGAAGGTCGAGTCGCATATAGATAAGGTGGGCAAAAAGGCTTTTAGCACATTGGCCTTCATCAGTCAGTGTATAGAGTATAGAAGTTGGGAGATCATGTTGCAGTTGTAAAAGACGTGGGTGAGACCACATTTGGAATATTGTGTTCAGTTTTGGGCACCATGTTAAAGGAAAGATATTGTCAAGCTTGAAAGGGTTTAGAAAAGATTTACGAGGATGTTGCCAGGACGAGAGGGTGTGAGCTATAGGGAGAGGTTGAGTAGGCTGGGTCTCTATTCCATAGAGCGCAGGAGGATGAGGGGTGATGTTATAGAGATGTACAAAATCATGAGAGGAATAGATTGGGTAGATACACAATGTCTTGCCCAGAGTAGGGGAATCTAGGACCAGAGGACATAGGTTCAAGGTGAAGGGGAAAAGATTTAATAGGAATCTGAGGGGTACCTTTTCATACACAGGGTGGTGGGTGTATGTAACAAGCTACCAGATGGGGTAGTTGACGCTGGGACTATCCCAATGTTTAAGAAACAGTTAGACAGGTACATGTCTGGGCAGGTTTGGAGGGATATGGACCAAGGTGGGACTAGTGTAGCTGGGACATGATGGCCGGTGTGGGCAAGTTGGGCTGAAGGGCCTGTTTCCACACCGTATCACTCTATAATGGAAAATGCAGTAAATACTCAGCTGGTTAGACAGCATCTGTGAAGAGGGAAACTGAGAAACTTGAACTCATTCTGTAATGTTTAGCCTCTTATCAATCTTCTTTTGCAACCTCTTTGATTGTTTAAACAATTGCCTATACCTTCCACATTGTATCCCTTGTACATTATTGAGCATGTATTCAAACCTTTTTTTATAGACAATGGATACAAGTGGGTCAGAACTGGATCTTCTACTTGGGAAATGACCTTTCAACTCTAGTTTCCTATCTTTTCCTGGATCTGTCTCTTGATGCTCAATGAAGCACCATGACGTCTCTGAAAACCATATTAAATCCATTATATTTCTCAAATTGTTAATGGTATTGTCCGCCACAATATCGATAGGCTTTATTATTCATGATTGTTCCTGGCTGCTAACAACCTTCCCTTCACATCAACAAAGCTGCTCATGTTAACACCACTTTTCCATCTGAACACTGTAGAAAGCATCCTATTGGTATGCAGACGAAATGTGTAAGAAGGAACTGCAGATGCTGGTTTACACCCAAGATAGACACAAAATGCCGGAGTAACTCAGGGTGACAGGCAGCACTTCTGGACATATGAATGGGTGATGTTGCAGGTCAAGATCCTTCTTCTGTCTGAAGAAGGGTCTCAACCTGAAACTTCACCCATTCCTTCTCTCCAGAGATGCTGCATGTCCCGCTGAGTTACTCCAGATTTTTGTGTTTATCTATCAGTATGCAGTTTGAGTTGAATTTAATATCACTTATGTGAAATGTATTTGTCGCGCTAACCAGTCAACGGAAAGACAATACATGATTACAATCGAGCCTACCACAGTGTAAAGGGACTAACATAAATAACGATAAGTGCAAGATAAAGCTAATAAACTCCAATCAAAAGTAGTCCGAGGGTCTTCAATGAGATAGATAGTAATTCAGGTCTGCTCTCTAGTTGTTGGTAGGATGGTTCAGTTGCCTGATAATAGCTGGTCACACCGCTTGGTTTCGCAATTGTGCCCAAGACCACAAAAAAGTGTACAGCATTGTGGATATAGCCCAGGCCATCACACAATCCAACCTCTCCCCCAGAGACTCAATCCACACTTAATGCAACATAATCAAGAATCACTTTTGGTCATTCCCCCTCCTCCCCTCTTCTGTCGAGAAGAGATACAAAGACTTCAAAGCACATACCACCAGATTAAGAAACAACTTCTTCCCCATTGTTATTAGAGTACTGAACAGACTTCTCATAAGCAATGGGTGTAGTCCTGATTTCTCAACCAACCTTATTGCAGACCTTGCATTTTTTCTTTTTTTTAATCTGCATACTCCCTGTAGCTGTAACACTGAAACGCTGCAGCACAATATACTGCATTCTGGTTAGTTTTTTCTTTGGACTGCTGCTTTTATTTGTGTATAGCTTGATTGTACTCATGGTAGATTAGCACGTGAATCAAGGTTTTCAAGGTATCTCAGTACATGTGATAATGATAAACCAATACCAAATTGGTTGTTCTTGATTTAAGTACTTCACAGGCTATTCTATTTCTTTTGGGTTTGTTCCCTATATTATCTTTTAAATTGATATATAATAATCCCTGCAAATTCTCAGGAAACAACAATACTCAGATTGTGTAACTTGCTCCTTGAACTGCTGAATGCATTTAATCTTTTCTATTTTGATTTAGATTTTCTACATCTGCAACGTTCGACTTTTTGTTCATCCATCATTAAGTAAGAAAGTATCTGCTGAACAGCATAGGATATTTTGCATCCTGCAGACTATGTGATCAGAGAACTATATATATATAATTGGAATTTCTTGCTATATTTTCAATCTGATTTATACAGCTCCAGTTTAGGAGTTAATTCATTTAACTATTATTATAACATATAACATATAACAATTACAGCACGGAAACAGGCCATCTCGGCCCTACAAGTCTGTGCCGAACAACTTTTTTTCCCTTAGTCCCACCTGCCTGCACTCATACCATAACCCCCCATTCCCTTCTCATCCATATGCCTATCCAATTTATTTTTAAATGATACCAATGAACCTGCCTCCACCACTTCCACTGGAAGCTCATTCCACACCGCTACCAGTCTCTGAGTAAAGAAGTTCCCCCTCATATTACCCCTAAACTTCTGTCCCTTAATTCTGAAGTCATGTCCTCTTATTCATTTTCCCTTGGAAACACCTGGTTTTGTTTAAATCTTTAGCCTCCAGGTTTAAGCTTGTTAATTTTAAATCAGTTTCCTATAATACTGATTTATGGTCAAATAATCTGCTTGTGTCTATATCAAGTATACCTTTAAGAAATTTTAAGACCTGGAATATACACCTCCAATTATTCCTGTGATGAAAATAAATTGATTTTTTGCAGGCAGGCCATAAACTTACAGTTGAAACTGAACCCTTTCAAGCCCATAAAAGGCTCTTTGAAGATAAAATACCACAAGTCACTCACAATGGCCAGCAATTCCCACTGACACCATTGGTGCTGGAGACCAAGTGAAGTCCCATCCACACACATTTTCATCACAGCAGAGCAAGAAAGAATCCAAGGATATTCATGATCAATTCAGAAGTACTGCCATTTTGATAAGTTGGCCTCCTCGAATTAACATTTGAATGACATTTATTTAGTACTTTTATATTCTCAAGATGGCTCCAAATACCTTCACAGGCAATTAATTGCGTTATGAGAAGGAATGGGTGACGTTTTGGATCAAGACCCTACTTCAGAGTGAAGTCGGAAGAAGGATGTCTATTCAAAACATTCCCCATTCCTTCTCTCCGGAGATGCTACCTGACCCGCTGAGTTACTCCAGCATTTTGTATCTATCTTCGGTGTAAACCAACATCTGCAGTTCCTTCCTATATAATTGTTTTATGAACTGAGGTTGCTAGTTTTGTTTCATTAACCTGCAATCACTGACAATTAACAATAAAACACATCACCAATTCAACTCATGGTGTTTCATGAAGGCTAAATGTTGTCCAGGTTTATACAATATACCCATTCCTTTTAAAGGTATCCTGGAGTGTTTTACATCTGTGATATTGACAGACGGCAACCTTTCAGAACATTTCACAGGACACTGCACCAGATTGTATCACCTGAAGTATGTTTCCCTTTATTCCAGTTGTAATCTTATAGAGGTGTATAAGATCTTGAGGGGAATAAATTGGGTAAATGCACAGTCTTTTATCCAAAGTAGGGGAATCAAGAACCAAGAGTCTTAAGTGGAGCCAGGATGTTTAGGCACTAAAAAACTGTGAAATAGGCAGGCAAAAATTACTGAAAAAGGCACCAAAAAGCATTTATTGACAAAAAAGGGCATAAAAGGACATTTATTTCCACCACCAAAATATGTAACCATGTAATCATATAACAATTACAGCACGGAAACAGGCCATCTCAGCCCTTCTAGTCCATGCCGAACATTTACTCTCACCTAGTCCCATCTACTTGCACTCAGACCATAAACCTCCATTCCTTTCCCATCCATATACCTGTCCAATTTATTTTTAAATGATAAAATCGAACCTGCCTCCACCACTTCCACTGGAAGCTCATTCCACACAGCTACCACTCTCTGAGTAAAGAAATTCCCCCTCATGTTACCCCAAAACTTTTGTCCCTTAATTCTCAAATCATGTCCTCTTGTTTGAATCTTCCCTACTCGCAATGGAAAAAGCTTATCCACGTCAACTCTATCCCTCTCATAATTTTAAATACCTCTATCAAGTCCCCCCCTTAACCTTCTGCACTCCAAAGAATAAAGACCTAACTTGTTCAACCTTTCTCTTTAACTTAGGTGCTGAAACACAGGCAACATTCTAGTAAATCTCCTCTGTACTCTATCTATTTTGTTGACATCTTTCCGATAATTTGGCAACCAAAATTGTACACCATACTCCAGAATTGGCCTCACCAATGCCTTGTACAATTTTAACATTACATCCCAACTTCTATACTCAATGCTCTGATTTATAAAGGCCAGCACCCAAAAACCTTTCTTTACCACTCTATCTACATGAGATTCCACCTTCAGGGAACTATGCACAGTTATTCCTAGATCCCTCTGTTCAACTGCATTCCTCAATTTGCTACAATATGGTTAAAAATAATAATTTAAAAGTATACTACATTAAATGACCAAAGTAGCTTGGTTGCACATAATTACTAACATTTTTTTCAAATTATCTGGTTAAAATATGCCATCTGTCGGACAGAATATGCTTTATTGTGGAAATAATCATTCTACCCCAGCTGAGGTCACTGGTGCATACCCGAAACAAGCTACAGACTCTATTCATTTAGATATCTTGTGCATTATAATGACCTTTGAGAACTTTAGCTGTGTTTTGTATTTCTTCAAGATCTTTGTTAGCTAAAATCACTCTCTCATATTTTCCTTGTATGTCTTTACCTACATCGCCAAGAACTTTACGAATATCGTCAGTTATTTTGTTGAAAACCTGCAAGTTATTCACTAATGTTTCGCCACGTTTCTCAAAGGAAGTGATAGTTTGTGGGAAGTTTGCAAAATTGGAAGCAATAAACACAAGATTGCGGTGGAGGGACTTTTTCTGCATGATTTCACTGACGATCCTGACTAGCAGATTCTTGTTCTTCAAAACAGTTGATGGTTTCTTTTATCTTTTCAAAATTTGCAGCATAGTAAAATACAGCAGAGAGCCTTGTACCCCACCTAGTCAAAACGGGCTGAGGTGTTAGCGGAATCTCGGGTGCCATTTCCTTGAACAACTGCACACATGACGGTGCTTTGAGGAAGATTTTCTTGACATTGGAAACTAGGCGATTGACATTTGGAAACAAGCTATGTCTGTGCTTGGCAATTCTATGAAGTCCTTGAGCTAAGCATGTCAAATGCAACATTTTGGGGAATAAAACTTTAAGTCACAAACAGGCAACATATACATTCTTGTCCATTTTTGTTGCATGCAACTTCATCTCTCTAATTTTTCTGCACAACAATGTTGAAGTTGCTGTACAACCAAGTGAAGATGTAAAAAAAACTTGAGCAATAGTTGAGCTGTTCAACCTGGACTTCCCCAATACTTCCCCACAGCATGTCACCACCATGCTTCACCGTGATGACTCCTCCAGATGATGGTTGACCTACCAATCTGGTTTCATCAGTACTGATGACCACATTTTGGCAACATATCCCCTTTTACAGAGGAGCGCTATCTGGCTACTCTACCATAAAGGCCTGACTCAGATATAGTTGTTTCTGGGATCCCCATATTTTCTGTTGCATGCAACTTCCATCCCTCTAATTTCAGTGTGGCCGGGCACCACAATGTCCTGAAGTTCTTCTGTAAAATGACATAATTTTTGTTTGGACCTGCAATCCTGCAGAAATTGTTTTATACCCTTTCCCAGATCTGTGTCACGAAACCCTATCTTCACAGACTTCAATTTTTTATTTCATCTTCATGGCTTGGTATTTCCTCTGACATGCACTATCAACTGTGGGACCTTATATAGACAGGTGTGTGTTTTTCCAAATCATCTCCAATCAATTTAATTTACCACTGGTGAACTCCAATCAAGTTGTAGAAACATCTCAAGGATAATCAGTGGGAAAAGGATGAACCTAAGCTCAATTTTGAGTGTCATAGCAAAGGGTCTGAATACTTATGTAAATGTGATATTTCAGTTATTTATTTTTTATTACTTTCTAAACATCTGTTTTTGCTTCTTCATTCTGGGGTATTATGTGTGTAGACTGATGATAATAAAAATGAATTTAATCAATTTTTGAATAAGACTGTAACGTAACAAAATGTGGAAAAATTGAAGGGGTCTGAATACTTTCTGAATGCACTATTTACACAATACAGAATGCTTTCCTCTGCCCATCTCTGTGGTTCTGCCTTTAACAAACGTAAGCAGAATTATCATTGAACAACTATAAATATTATATAAACATATTCTTGAGAACAATTATTTAGTGGGTTAGATGATATTTATTGTGAGGGAGAGAGGGGAGATTTGTTGATTTACTGTAATGCTTCCCCTTTCAGATGATGCCCTTTCTGTTTATTTGCTAATACCATGGCACTGTTTTGACCATGGTGTACAACAGAGATGTGATTAGTATCTACGTAAAGTATAGGTCTCAAAAGAACAATGAAATTCTGCACAAAAGACTCAGACTGTTGGTTATAGACTAACCAACTTTCAAAAATCATTTAAAAAAAAAACATTTTAGATGTTTAAAGAACCACATGTTATTTTACCATCTCATTATCACTTATTCCTCAGTTGGTCGCCACTGACTATTGCATCTCTACATCCTTCCAACCTGTTCACTGTTCCCTCTCCTAAACACGAGCTAGTTGTGAAGTTGCCAATGGCTCATTTACAGCGCATTTTCTCCACTCCCTCCCAAACCCTTTGCAGAGATTCTTCAATTTTCCTTTTTTTATATAAACCTTGTGGCCATTAATTTTTCTAGGCTGGCTAAGCTTGGTCCTGCAGAGTAGACAGTGTTGGTAATATGCACTTTCACATTAAGTAACAGTAAACCATGCAGATAGCTCAAGGGTGTTGAGTTGCACCTGAGCCCGATCTCCACACATCCCTTTCACAGCAAAGGTGCCGGCTGCAGAAAATAGTGCCATGGTAGGACCAGGTTCTGGTTCAAACCAGTCTGGTTCAAAATGCCCAATTCAGCAATAGAGGCACACTGAAGCTGCCACTGAAACTCAATAACAACCACTGCAGGATCTGTCACTATGAAGTAAACGGACAATAGAATTCTGTAAAATAAAGACAGTGCTGGAGTAACTCAGCAGGTCAGGCAGCATTTCTGCAGAACAGGGATAGATGATGTTTCAGATCGCAACACGAAACATAAGCCAAATATATCAGCCATGATTGAATAGTGGAACAGACTCGATGGGCCGAAAGGCCAAATATTGCTCCTATGAACACTACATATTCCACTTTGAGTAGTTTACAATCCAATGGGATAACTGTGAAGAAAGATCCCATCAAAATATCACCTATTTATCTCCTTATCTCACACGCGTTTGTCTCCTTTTCACTTCTAGTCCTTGTCCACCCCTCTGCTAATCAACCTCCTTTCTTCGAACTGATTGTGGTGGGGAGAGAAGAGAAAGTTGGAAGAGAGTTAGGGCAGGACAAAAAATGGAAAATAATAGGTGGATGCAGGTGTTTTGAAAGGCAGATGGTTGGCCAAATGCCAGAGATGAAAAGACAAAAGGTGGGATACAAAAAAATGTGAAGATTTGCAAATTGTGAAGCTAGAGGAGAGAATATTGGTGGAAGGGAAAGGGGAGGGAAGAAATAGGTGTGAATATAGGTGAGGCATGGGGAGAGAGGGAGGAAAAGAAAGGAGTGGAAAATTCAGTGTAATTGAATTGTTAGCTACTCACGTGGAATATGATGTACAGTCAGCAGGTCTATGACAATCAGTCAGCTGTCAGCATCCATAACAAGGCAAACAGTGAATGTTTCAGTAGAACCCAAAGTACTGCACCCCACTAGTCACTGCCTGCTCTTCATTAACGGGTCCTTTTCAGAAGAGCAGGCAGTGACTAGTGGGGTGCAATACAGTTCTGTGCTAGGACCCCAGTTATTTACTATATATATTAACGATTGTTGCGATGAGGATCCCATGAGGCTGCTTGGTGACTTGGATAGGTTGGGTGAGGTGGCAGATGCATGGCAGATGCTGTATTATGTGGATACATGTGAGGAAAACTGTAACATCCAGTTTCAGGAACAGTTTCTTCCCAACAGCCATCAGGCTATCAAATACTACAACTTCCAAATAAGCTCTGAACTACATAGATTTGGGGGCATTGGTTTTGTCTTTTTGCACTATTATTGGTTGTTTGTTTAGTTGTTTTATCTGTGTGTATTTATGTACACGTATACAGAAATATATATTTGTGCGATGTGTGTCTGTATACAAATATGTATACAAATATGTAATATTATATATACAAATATATGTAATATGTAATATTATATATACAAATATATAAATATACAAATATGTATACTGAACATATTTCCGTTTGTTATATTGTCTACAGACTACTATGCTTGCATATCGTGTTGTGCTGCTGCAAGTAAGAATTTCATTGTTCTGTTTGGGACATTTGACAATGAAACACTCTGGACTCTTGAGGAAGAGGCATCAACAATATAGCATGATGAAGGGCCAGTCACCTGAAACGGCAACCCTCCGGTATTCTCACCACCGACGCTGCCCGACATGCCAGGCACATTCTGCCTCTTCGGCTTTCATTCCGGATCACCAGCATCCGCGATTGGTTTATCTGTGGCGATCCACTGGGAAATCGACCTTTGCTGGGAAATGATGGGACCCCGAGAGGATGTTCGAGCGTCGCCGGCGGTCGGCGGCGTGAAAACGGGGTCTATTGTTCTGACCATATGGCAAAACAAATTCCAGGAAATTCGCAAAACATACTCGGCTGATAGATTATGATTATGATTATGATAATTGCAGGTAAATGGAGTCTCCGACTGGGCAAGTGAACCAGAGTCCTGCAAACTGCTGGCACCGGATCAGAGGAACACTCCGGCTTGAAATAGATGCGTGTTTTTTACTTCTTTATGAACAATGTTTTAACACCAATGATTACGATGCCTGCAGCGCGATCCGTGCCCTTTATTGCGAGAGTGTTACAGCAGAGGCAGATGCCAAATTGGCCTTGTTTAGTTGTGCACTCTGGTCCATGTCACCAGTTTCCCCCTGGCTGGCACTTTAATTTCAGGGAATTGTTTAACGCGTTTGTTTTAAATATTTGGGAACCATTACTAGATATTTCATTACTTCACATACACAAGAACATTTTTGAAATGTTCTCCTCGACTTTTTTCTTGTCGTTATTCCTGGCTCGTAGTAAATGACCTTAAACCCCGAAAACTTTTCAGCTCACGGTTCTGGTTCGGATGGCCCAACGTTTCGTTGCAACCCCTCTATAAACAAAAAACTATCTCACTCGATCCACCCGTCGAACAGTAAAGTGGTGCAAATGTGAACAATGCAGTGACTTTTCTACCCCCCCGACCCTGTACTGACAGAATATCACTTGTCTGACCTTAGGCATTGGGTTCCAGCACTGGAGACTGGGTATTTCAGGCAGACAACGCCGTTGATTTCACCTACTTAAAGTACAGAAGGATCCATATTGGGCCTCCAACTCAAATGTTGAAGAGATAAAAAATATCTTACTAATTGAATATGTGTGCTCAACATTGTGGCTTTTGCAATTAAGAATATCGCAAACAGTCCAGCAAATGACATATGAGTAATATTCAGAAATATATATTTTTATTCGCAGAGATGTTTACACCTCCAGTGAATGAACAAAAGTCCATCCGAGCCATTTATCTTGGGAGTCTGCAAAAATCACACCTGCCCAAGACAAGATTTTGGTTTCTGATAGTTGTTGGTACTAGTTACAAACAATGATCTTTGTCTAACAAATAAATGAGTTCCCCTTAGACGAAGTTGAGCCGATGAGTCTGTTTCCACGCTGTTTGACTCTATTAAGAATGCGACTGGTTGCCTTGGTTTGACAAATTGCCGTGTTCCCCTCAAAACAATAAACTCTGTATTCAGAAATATCACAGAATGTTATTTATTTTCAAACATAAAATATGAGGAGTTGGAATAGTGGGGTACACTCAAAGATTATGGATGGAGTAAAGGCCTGCAATGTTTGATCAATGACTTCAACCGAAGGACGGTGTCGTTTTATATGATAGTGTCCAAAAGTGAGAGAATGGGAATTGTCATCCTTGGAGATATGTATGAGTGAGTTATGCTGGTTCGAGGAAAATTAACGAGGACGGCTGAAACATATTTTTTAAAGTTCTGACTTCATCGCAATGTACAGGGATGGGAAACGGAGACATGATCACAATACATGTACAAATAAATCAGTTACTTAATGTGTAGGAAGGAACTGCAGATGCTGGTTGACACCGAAGATGCTGAGTTGGATGATCAGCCATGATCATATTGAATGGCGGTGCAGTCTCGAAGGGCCGAATGGCCTACCCCTGCACCTATTTTCTATGTTTCTATGCTGGAGTAACTCAGTGGAACAGGCAGCATCTCTGGAGAAAAGAATTGGGTGACGTTTTGGGTCGAGACCCTTCTTCAGACCTTAATCAGTTACTGAACATTTAAATGTTTTTCAACATGAACCAGACTGACATGAAATTCAGTGAATGCGAACTCAGTAGAGGCATGTTCAAATGTAGATATATTCGGTGAAACAAAGGACCATATGGCTATTACCTCAGAAGGAACGTGTAAAAGATTTGTACATTCTATGGATTGATTATAACAATGTTTGACATTTTCCACATTGCTATCTTTGTATGTTTTGACGAACAATTCTATTGTTCAACTATTTTCATGTTTCATTCCAAACGAAACGTTTAATGCACTATTGGCACAATGGAATGCGAGGAACACTTCCTGCTAACATTGAATCTTTACACCCAACACGTGTTGTATAAACAGCATTGCAGCCATGCTTTATGTCAGAATTGAAATGTCTTAACTGGCGGGACTGCGCGTCCCATTCATGCGCCTACAGAGGGAATAATGCCCTGTACAATGATCGATTGCACGTTCAGCTCAAGCGTTGAGCGCAGTCCAGTCCTTGTCAACATATAATTGGAGCTAAATTGTTCAGAACCTAATATGCATGTACTTTTAGAGATAGCGTGTTTAAAAAAAAAAGCTTTAATCGATTATTTTACCGTGCATATCCTCTGAGTTAAAATTAGCAATATATTTCTGCCAGTTTTACATCGGGGACTGAGGAAATTGATACATTGCATCCAGACGCTGGTTTACACCGAAAATAGACACGAAATGCCTAACTCAGTGGGTTAGGCAGCATATGTGGAGAAAAGGAATAGGTGACGTCTCGACCCGAAACGTCACCTACTCCTTTTCTCCAGAGATGCTGCCTGACCCGCTGAGTTACTTCAGCATTTTGCCTCTGTCTGTTCCAGAGAGTTGTGAATCTGTGGAATCTCCCGGACAGTTGTGAATCTGCGGAATTTTCTGCCTCAGAAGGCAGTGGAGGCCGATTCTCTGGATGCTTTCAAGAGAGAGTTAGATAGGGCTCTTTTAAAGGTAAGGGAGTCAAGGGATATGGGGAGAAGGCAGGAACGGGGTATTTGATTGTGGATGATGTGCCATGATCACAGTGAATGCCGGTGCTGGTTCGAAGGGCTGAATGGTATACTCCTGCACCTATTGTGTATTGTCTGTTGTATTCTGAACCATTATCGACCATAGGAGGAAGATACTGCGCGTGTTGGAAACGTGGGGAAGGGGAGGGGAACAGAGAACATGCTAGAAATACTCGAATACTCGTCAAGTCAGGCAGTATCGGTGGAATTATAACGGCGATTGCTCCTGTTTATTACCTACAGATATATTGCTGGTATTTGATCTTGCGCTCTCGTATTTCTACTTCGTCTGTTAATTTGGAAATGTAACGGCTCCACGAGGTACATTTCAGTCTCACTGTATGTACCAAAAACTCCCGCACAAAGTTCTTTACTCGACGCGTACGTTATTGCAGCATATCTGTCTCCATATGGGTCAGAAATTATATTTACATTTGCTTGTGAATGTAACCGGAACAATGATCTTCAGAACAAATGGAGCATCTCATTCACCACGATGTATATAACATGCACTCTTTCACTCATGAAAGCCCTTCTCTACGCATCGTTCGCCCCTTTAGCAACTACGAGCTAATGGCATTTCACATATGGAAAAATAAACAGTCAATCCCAGCACCCAACCAGCAAGGCAGCAGCCTCCGTTCACACTGGGGGTCCGATCCCAAGTCTAAAGGATTCACAATTAAATTATTTGCCAGTGCCCAATGTTAATTGTTTAATTGCTCGAGGGGACACGAGTTGAAGAGACCGGATTAACATTGACCGCCGCAAGTGACTACCGCTAGCTCACATAGTCAGGTCGCCAACCGCTAAGACAGATGGACAAAACATGTTGACCATTTGACACGGCGAATACCTTCTGCCATCCATGTTATTCTAACAAAAGAAGAGCGCTGCCCCCTGGAGTTATCCGACCTTGACCAAATATTGCATTAAAATGTCACTTTTAGATACTAAAAGCTACATAGAAAGGGTGCGGGACTCTTTAGAAATACCCCGCTCTCAAACTAATGGCATCCAGCGAAAACTGAAGGGCACCATATTTTACAAGAACGATGTTCCAAATAACATGACATTGGTTTGTGTTTGAGTTGCGTAACCTTAAAGCGAGTGACAGTGACACTTTGTCGCCCACTACTGACCACAGCATGCCAGGAATCCCCCGATCACCAATTCCATCCGTGGGGATATGGAAAGAATTAATGGTCACATTAGGAAAGAGTGAGACTTTGAGCTCTGCACGTATTCGTTCAAACCAACTGCCCATTAATCATATGTCTGCGGGTTAATACGTAAGTAAGTACGTGAGTCAATTTCGTGTTCTTATGTATTATATAAACAATAATTGATAGCCGTTGGATTGTTCAACTCACCGCTTGCTGGCCGCCTCCCAACCCGGCTTCCTTGCACCCAGGGCCGGAGACAAGCGCTCCTTCTGCGCGCTGGAAGAACTCGTCCAACCTTGTAGCTCATCGTGTTGCTGTCTGTTTAAATCCCCAGTTAATCGGACATTTCCTGACTCTGGTCGCAGCGGCAAGGGTGAGAAATCTCCTGGGGCTGCTCTCGGGAGATAGATTCGATGCTCAGTTTGGGCTTGGTGTTTCTGTGAAAGCGCCACCCTCTGCTCTGCACCATGCTGTTGGGACTCCTTTCCAAAAGTCTTCTTGCAGCCACTTCCTGGAGCGAGCCTCCCGGTTCTGTCTTTAACCCAAAGAACACATCCGTCCCCGGTCCTCGATCTCAAGAAAATAAAAACACCCACAGACCAGTGACGGAGGCGCTCAAAAAAAAAAAATAGGCGAAGGGATTTCCCCAAAGAGGGTTTACCCTGAGAAGCTGAGACACCCCGAATAGCCCGAGGACCGCCGACCCTTCTTTTCAAGGTGGACTGCACAGAGTCTATGTGGTCGGTCGACGAGCCTTTGCCGTTCTCCTGCCGCGGGCAGACGTGTACGATTCAGTGGAAACAAATGCTCCGAATCCAAACAGTTTTTAAAATAGTCCATGCAAGTGTATGTGTGTGTGTGTGTGTGTGTGTGTGTGCCAATGCTGCATGTACGTGAATGATTTTGAGTGCGAGAGAGTGCGAGTCCGTGTGGAAGGATGATGTCGGAGTGAATGCGCGCTTCAGTGGAAAAAAATAATGTACCCTAGCCACAGACAGCTTAGGTTTCAGCTTCAGATTTTGCTTTTCTGTTTTAGTTTAAGTTAATCTCTGATGTTACTACTAGCATACGCTTGCGGGACAGAGTTTGTAACCCATCCCCCCCCCCCCCCAAAAAAAAAACCCTAGTTGTGCCTTGACGAAATTGAAATGCATATCTCATGTGGCATTCGGCCACTTAATGTCACTTCAGTGCTCAACAATATTTAAGGGATTGTTGAAGAAACATTTATACTCATTGGACAAAACTGCTTTCTATCACTGGCGAGGAATACGAAATAAGAAAGATGCAAACTACACAAACATGGCATATTGAACAATAAATACTTTTATTTATTTTTATACTTTAGTGTTTCAAAAAGTCAATTTAACTCCGTTTTGGCAAACACGATTTCGTGACCTTTATGGATTCCTGCTAAGGTGAATTCCTAACACGAGTACAAATAAGGGAACTCGTGGAGCCCAGTATACACTCCGCACAAGCTCAAGGAGAGAGATTTTTTATTTTTTTTTAATAAATAAAATATAGTTAATTGGTGGGATCAGTGGGAATCGCTGAGATGGACCGAGCCCTAAACAGCCATAGACACTGATCACCAACAGCTCAGCCCTTCCCCGATAGCATCCATTGGCTGGGAAATCATTATAGTGAATGAGAACTAAGATCTTATTGGGAGGGGGTCGGAGTAGACAGGGAGGTGAAGTTGGATTAAACTGGGAGTTGGTGACTCAGCTCGCCTCCACCGGGCTCCACTCCCGCCCATCCACGTGTGAAGAAGGGTCTCGACCCGAAACGTCGCCCATTCCTTCTCTCCAGATATGCTGCCTGTTCCGCTGAGTTACTCCAGCTTTTTGTGTCTATTCAGGGAATCGTTTGATGGACGTTGGTTTTCTGCCCACCTCGCCACCTGTTCCAGTGCAACCCAAACCCCGGTCACTCAACACCCAGGGCCTCTCCCCAGAAACGCAACAAAACCCGGAGATGCAGGCCAACATCTGTGCCAGACACACAACCCAAGCCCCAATCTTGCCCAGACACCGGACACCTCGTGGAATTCGGGTCGTTCCACGGGCCACCCATCCCCTTCACGTTGGCGCAAACCAGACTGGGGTCCAGGGAAGGGTTTAGGTGCTGTCTGGGAATCTTCTCCACTGCGCATTTACTCTGTCCGTGCAGAGCCGAACGGTCCATCCAGGACAGTGGCGCCATGTCAACAAGATCTCATATTAAGCAGTTCCAATCATGCATTTAGATTTTGGAGAAACAGCGCGGACACAGGCCCTTCGGCCCACCGAGTCCGAGCCAACCACCCCGTACACCATCACTGTCCTTCCTACACACTAGGAACAATTTTACCGAAGCCAATTAACCGACAAACCTGAAGATGGACAAAAAGCTGGACAGGTAGCATCCCTGGAGAGAAGGAATGGGTCGAGACCCTGCTTCAGACTTGTTGAGAGTTACTCCAGCTATTTGAATTTATCTTTGGTTTAAACCGACTGCTGCAGTTCCTTACTACACGTTTAACCTACAGACCTGTACGTCTTTGGAATGTGGGGGGAAACCGGCGCACCCGGGGAAAACCCACGCGGTTACGGGGAGAAGGTACAAACTCCATACAGCCAGCACCCGTGGTCAGGATCGGACCCGGGTCTCTGGCGCTGTAAGGCAGCAACTCTACAGCTGAGCCTCTTCTATCCGTGGTCTATTCAACTCTGACTCTAACCGATTATTTAAGGGCAGGTCACGCTCGCATCTATGACTATATCCCACCAAACCTAGTGTAACCTGACCACAATCGGGGCAGCCCTACCCAACAGCCAGAACCCGGGCTCAGGGTTTGGTGAGCTCCGCGCACTGAAATTGTATTAGTCCATCAGAAATAAAAGTAACCTGGAAGCCAAACATAACTCAGCCTGAAGTACAGCGCTGAAGAAGGGACTTGTTCCGAAATGTCACATCCTTGATCCTGTCTGATCTGCAGAGTGGGCAGGACAGCAACTGATCTATCCGCCGTTATTATTTCGGCCTAGAAGTAATTCCCTCTTTTGAAGAGAACCCCCAAAGCCAAAGGCTTTTGTATCTCCAAAGCAAGTTGCTCACCACCGCTTTCACCTCTGTCCTCCCCACAGCTAGAATAAGGCAGAGCCCATCAATGAATGGATCCACGGGGCCAATGTGTAGGAAGGAACGGGAGATGCTGATAAACCAAAGATAAACACAAAAAGCTGGAGTAACTCAGCGGGTCAGGCAGCGCCTCGGGAGTAAAGAAATACGTGTCATTTCGGGTCGAGACCCTTCAGACTAAGAGTCTCGACCCCGAAACGTCATCCATTCCTTTTCTCCATGTGGTACCCATCCACTTGTTCTTTCTAGTCCAATCCTAAAATTATCCCCCCCCCCCCCTCCCGCGAGTAGCCGCTCCGCCCTGTTTAACGTGAAGGTACATATTCCACGGATAGACTTCAATAATAATTAAGGTCATTACATTTGCAAATTACATTTACGCAATTGTTGCCAATTCATTATTTTGCCGAGAATGATCGTTGGTTGATTGAAATTTGAAAAAAAAAACCTACAATGCAGGTGAAGACAATTCTTCCAATCAAATACCAGGCATTCCCCATGCATCATTTGATCAGGTGAAATAAATCTAATCCCCCGTCACTGGATCCCACTCCGTTTGCAATCGCCGATTTATTTTTAGAAAGCCTGCGACGGCCACAGCTTTATGCCGAAATATTTCTATTATTTTTACAAATTCACGCATGAAGAAATAAGACCAAAACTCAGCGCGTGAAAGCATCCAAGTTGGGGAGAAACGCCCTCTATTTGAAGAGCCGACCTTCCAGCAAACTTTCACTCAACGTCCTAAAACAGGTCAAATCCATTAGTTTATTAATTTCCTGCTGGGTGAAAATCAAGATATATGGTACTTAAGAAATGTATTGTCTTCTGTAAGTTTAACGTATTAAGCTATTTACATGAATAACGTGGTGGAGGGGACCGAGTGTAAGATTTCAATGTTACAGAGCATATCGCAATGCTGATTCTGGGATGGGCTATAGATAGATTGTAACCTGGTAGATAACATTTAATAAAGGAAATTGTGCAGTCAAGCTATTCCTTGGAATGGGGAAGAGGAATCAAAAGCTCAATTATTATCTAAATGGCAGAAACATAGAATGAGTAAAGTTCAGAGGGGTCTTGGTGTTAGTTATTGGTAGCTAAGAAGACAAATTGCATGTTGGACTATAATTGCAAAGAATAAGGAGGTTTTGACACAGTTGTTTGGCATGTTTGTTGAGGCCAGACTAGGAATACTGAGCACAGTTCTGAGTCTACTTACTAAACCAAAATTGCATGGTATCATTGGAGGCAGTACATGTGCCTTCCACCATAGTGATGAACGCTGCGGTGGATGTTTGTGTTCAATTTTTATTGTGTTTTTGTGTGTTCTTTTTTATTGTACTGCTGCTGACAAATTCATTTCACTTGCACTTTATGTGCAAGTGACGAATAAAACTGATTGTATTGTATTGTAGGATGTATTTGACGGCAAGCAGGTGGATAGTCTCTAGGAGGGTTACAGTTCTTGGATAATGATGAAAGGCCAAGTTTTTCAGTGCCATCTGAACTCTGTCTTTACGTTGAGCAACAATGGCCCAGGGATTACTATGCCATTTTGCATGTTATATTTTTCCAATGCACCATTGATAGTTTTCTCTATTTATCTAGTAACTTTGTTGGCACCAAAATGGGGTGACAAGTGTATACTGCTTGATAAGGTCCGCTATATGATTTTACTAGCTTGTATGCAAAACAAAGCCATTTCACTGGACCTAGGTACATGTGACAAAGTATCATTGAATTAGAATGAGTTTGATGTATAGTCTGGAGTCTGCCATGCACATACTCTGCCAGGTTTGAAACACTTTTCATGTGGCCAAAGGCTGTGTTGACCTATTGAGGTGAGGGTTCCTGAGATATGATGCGTTTCACATTTTCTAAGTCAATGAGGTTGTCAATGAGGTTGTAATCCAATGAGGGCCAATTGGTAGATAACCTCTGTTTTGCAGATGCCATATCTAAGGTCCATTTTCTTGTATAGCTTAATGAGCAATCTGTTCTCCCTGTAGTTCAGCTTCAGAAGGTGTGCATGGACAACTGTTACCTAGATCTGCAGTGTAATGAGTGAGATTGTCATGACTTTGGTTCTGGAGTGCAGTGACCCAGGTTGAACACTTTCCCATATGTCAAATGGAAAGATTGAAAGAAGTATTGGGGTGATGACATGTTCTTGCTCCTCACCAGTCTGCATTATGCTCTTCTGACGTGGACATGACAAACATCAGAGTTTGAATGCCAATAAGTACCTCAGAGTTTCACTTGTACTATCTCCCGTGTCAGTCTAAATATTGGCCTCAACCATAATTTATTTGATCTGGATTTAAACCAAGGTTATAAACATTAATGTGAGATCCAACCAGGACTGGAAACTAATCTGGGGAAGTTAAAGCAATGCCTCGGCATTAGATAGAAACCAAATACCTTTGGGGGAAAAATTGAAGAGCAAGAGCATAGAGGTGGAGATCTAGGACTGTGTAGAGAACCAGCATAAAAGAGATAATGATCCAGATCATAAAATCCTGGCCTTTTATTTATTATTGTGTTTGGCCCACATGAAAATAATTTTAAAGCATCAGTCACTAATCTAGATTGCTAACTTTGCAAATGTTAAAGCATTATTTCCATGTCAATTTCAACCATGTCCAGGATTGATACTCCTTTTCTTGCTCCTGGTCTCCAATCAAACATTTCAAGAAATTACTTGCTATGCTAAACTGAACGGGACTTGCTGACATCTTTTACAAACCCACTGACTCTCACAACTGTACTTCTTCCCACCCTGCTTCCTGCAAAGACTATCCCCAATTCCTCTGTCCTCGCCACATCTGTGCGCAAGATGAGGTGTTCCATACCAGGACATCCAAGATGTCCTAATTCACTAGGGAACAGGGTATCCTCCGATGAGGCCCTCACTCATGTCACCTCAGTACCCCGTAGCTCTGCCCTTGCTTCCCCTCCCCCTAGTCGCAACAGTGTCTCTGTTCCCCTAGTCCTTGCCTTGCACCCCCATCAGCCGTTGCATACAACATAATCGCTGCCTCCTCCGGGATCTCAACACTAGTCACATCTTTCCATCTCCACCCCATTCCACCTTCCACAGAGACTGTTCCCTCCGCAACTCCCTGGTTAACATCCCTTCCCATCCAAACCACCCCCTCCCCAGGTACCTTCCCCTGCAACCACAGAAGATGCAACACTGTCCCTATACTTCCTCCCTCGACTCTGTCCTTTCAGGTTAGGCAGTGGTTCACTAGCACCTTCTCCAACCTCATCTACAGCATCCGTTGTTCAAGATGTGGACTCTTATACACTGGCGAGATCAAACGTAGACTTTCGCTCAGTCTGCCTGAACCCACCTGATCTCCGGTTGCTAAACACTTTAATTCTCCTTCCCATTCCCACACAGACATTTCTGCCCTAGGTCTCCTCCATTGTCAGAATGAGGCTAAATGCAAATTGGAGGAACAGCATCTCATATTTCACTTGGGCAGCTTACAGCCCAGTGGTATGAATATTGATTTATCTCACTTCAAGTAAACCCAGATTTCCCTCTCTCTCTATCCCTCCCCCACCCATCGCACCAGCTTCTCGTTTTCACCCAACAAACAGCTAATGGTCTTTTCCCTTTATCATCGTTACTTTTTTTGCATATCTTTCATTCATTGTTCTTTATCTCTCTACATCATCGTCTATCTCTCGTTTCCCTTATCTCTAACCAGTCTGAAGAAGGGTCTCGACCCGAAACGTCACCCATTCCTTCTCTCCAGAGATGCTGCCTGTCTCGCTGAGTTACTCCAGCTTTTTATGTCTACGGTTTAAACCAGCATTTGCAGTTCCTTCCTGCACAGGTCTCAAAATTAAATGCATTCCCTCATTTTTCTCTCCCCACAACAAAGTTAATTTAAATATACCAATGTGTGCTTGATTCATGGCAACTCTCCTTGTCCACTAATCATGAGAAGTTGCTGCAAAGAGCTATCCGGGGCCATAGATGTACTAGAGGTCAGAGGATCTAGGGAGACGGAGGAACTGAAAGAAATTTACATTAGGTGAGAAATAGTATTGGGTAGACTGATGGGACTGAAGGCTGATAAATCCCCAGAACCTGATAGTCTGGTACTCAATTAGGTGGCTCTAGAAATTGTGGACGCATTGGTGATCATTTTCCAATGTTCTATTTAGGATCAGTTCCTGCGGAGGGTAGCTAATGTTATCCCACTTTACAAGAAAGGAGCACGAGAGAAAATGTGGAATTATAGACCAGTTAGCCTGACATTGGTGGTGGGGAAGATGCTGGAGTCAATTATTAAAGAAGCAATAACAGTGCATTTAGATAGCAGTAAAAGGATTGGTCCAAGTCAGCACAGATTTATGAATGATAATCCTGCTTGACTAATCTTCTGGAATTTTTTGAGTATGTGACAAGTAAAATGGATGAAGGAGAGCCAGTGGATGCAGTGTATCTGGCCTTTCGGAAAGCCTTTGAGAAGACCCAACAGGGGATTAGTGGGCAAAATTAGAGCACATGGTATTGGGGGTAGGGTATTGCCATAGATAGTGAATTGGTCGGTGGACAGGAAACAAAGAGTAGGAATAAACGGGTCCCTGTCAGAATGGCAGGCAGTGGCGAGTGGAGTGCCGGAAGGCTCGGCGCTGGGGCCGCAACTATTTACAATATTAATGATTTAGATGATGGAATTAAAAGTAATATTAGCACACTTGCAGATGACACAAAGCTGGGAGCAGTGTGAACTGCGACGGGGATGCTAGCAGGTTGCTGGGTGAATTGGACAGGTTGAGTGAGTGGGCAGATGCATGGCAGATGCAGTATAATGTAGATAATGTGCGGTTAACCACTTTGGCGGCAAGAACAAGGAGGCAGATTATTATCTCAACGGTGTTGGATTAGGAAAAAGGGAAGTGCAACTCTCAGCTAATGGTTTGTTGCCCTGAGACAGTTTCTGTGTGTTAAAGAACGTCTGCCTTAATTGTCAAAGAAGGACCAAAGCAGACAGCTTGTGTTGTGTGAGGCAGTATAGACATCCAGTTTAAATGCCAAATATCAGGCTTGCTATCTCCACTGCGTAATCCAGATTTCCAGGCTCAGGGCTTTGACAAGGATGCATGCAAGCTAATTCTTTCTCCAGTGTACACATCACAAGGTCAGTGAGGGGCAGTCTCCTCCCTCCCCCCTTTCAATTACTGTCTTTTCTTGGCATGTAAACAACCACAAGTTACTGTATTTGGGCCATTTAATATTTATTTTACATTTAACAGTGAAAAACTAACATTTTTGTACAATCTTGCAGCACAAATGGTGCAGACACATTGGCCTCTATCTCTTTTGAAGTAACTACTCAATCAGCTTCAGCTCAATACTCATAGTCTACAAGTGTCTTTACTTATGCTACATTTCACTTGCCGAAGGAATTAATCATCACTGTTTGTTAATCCTTTCTGAACTTCAAGGGCATAGAGATTTAAAATTTGATGTTCTTGGCATTATTATATTGCCGAGTAAATCCTAAATCAGATAATGAAATGTTAGCAGATTCTTGGGCATTAACATCTTGGATGACCTATTCTGGGCCAAGATCATGGATATAAACATGAAGAAAGCATGCCAGCACCTCTACTTTCTCAGGAATTTAAAGAGATTCTGCATGTTACTAAATACTCTAGGAAAATTCTATAGATGTACTGTATCCTGGTGGGATGCATAATGGCCTGGGGTGGCAATTCCAATGCACAGGAATGCAAGAGGCTGCAGAATGTGGTGGATTCAGCCCGGTCCATCAAAGGCACTGCCCTCTCTCCATCATGAGCATCTCCTTAAGGATGTGGCATCCATTAGCAAGGATCTCCACCATATCCTCTTCTCACTGCTTCTATTGGGCAGGAGATCCCATACCACCAGCTTCAGGAACAGCCACTTCCCTGCAACTTGTGTTTCTGACCTGACCTACCCAACCGTAATCCAATCTGGACAAAGTAACATTACAGCCCAACTCTTGCACGACTATGGACTCTTTTCTAATCAGATTTTGGACTAATATCTCATTTTTTGCAGTCTTTCCTTGACAATTCCACGTGACATTTATTTACAATGTATGTAATTATATTTTTGTATATAAATGTGATTTTGTTTTGTGTTTGGCCGAGTCCATGTGTTTGTGGTGCTCCTTCAAGCAAAAATGTTCATTGTAACTATATCTCAACGTACTTGTGCATATGATAATAAATCTGAACTATTAAATTCTTAACACAATCTATGCTTTAGTTCATTACTAAAATTAAACCAGGTTGCCACCTTTACAGACAATGGAATGTTTATTGGTGGATGGTAAAAGCTGGAATATTTTGTTATGTTCTAATTATAGCGATTCATGGAATGTTTAGCTCACTGTCGCGTGTTCCAAGGTACAGCGCAAAGCTTTTGTTTTTGCTGTGATCTGCAAACTGGTTTCAATACACAATAGATCATAGACGCAGGAGTAGGTCATTCGGCCCTTCGAGCCAGCACCGCCATTCAATGTGATCATGGTTGATCATTCACAATCAGTACCCCGTTCCTGCCTTCTCCCCAAATCCCTGACACTGCTATCTTTAAGAGCCCTATCGAGCTCTCTCTTGAAAGTATCCAGAGAACCGGCCTCCACAGCCTTCTGAGGCAGAGAATTCCACGGACTCACAACTCTCTGTGAGAAAAAGTGTTTCCTCATCTCTTTTCTAAGTGGTTTACCTCTTATTCTTAAACTGTGCCCCCTGGTTCTGGACTCCCCCAACATCGGGAACACGTTTCCTGCCTCTAGCGTGTCCAAACCCTTAATCTTATATGTTTCAATAAGATCCCCTCTCATACTTCTAAATTCCAAAGTATACCAGCCCAGCCGCTCCATTCTCTCAGCATATGACAGTCCCACCATCCTGGGAATTAACCTTGTGAGCCTACACTGCACTCCCTCAATAGCAAGAATGTCCTTTCTCAAATTTGGAGACCAAAACTGCACGCAGTACTCCAGGTGTGGTCTCTGAAATCCAATCTACTCTTGAAATGGTCAATAGGAAATTACAATTGATATTGTTACATTTTGAACTGAATTATTTGGAGGCTGAAGCTGGCTGATACATCATTCTTCATTGAGAGAAACAGACATTCATTGGAGATCCTCTTGGTAGAATTTCCCCAAACTTGTCCATCAAGTAGTTTTACAAGTTCCACAGTTCTCCACATTGTTTCTCTTGAGAACACACCTTCCCTGCCCAACAATGGACCTACCAGGCACTGCCCTGGCTGTGGTCATTTGTAGCTGGCCCTGATTTAGTTCTTGCCTCCAGCTTTTCACCTCCCCTCCGCCTGACCCCCTACCTTTTTCGGCACAAAACGTTGCCTATTTCCTTCGCTCCATAGATGTTGCTGCACCCGTTGAGTTTCTTCAGCACTTTTGTCCACCCCCTACCTTCAGTGTGAAGAAGGGTCCCGACCCGAAACATCACTCATCCTTTTTCTCCAGAGATGCTGCCTGATCTGCTGAGTTACTCCGACACAGTGACTCTTTGGTATAAACCAGCATCTGCAGTTCTTTGTTTCTGGATCAAGATTATATTTTTAAATACCGGCAACAATAAATGGTCAACTACAGTTTCAATGATATAAAGACATTACTACAGGACTAAATACTGTGGCTATAATTATCTATTAAGCTTCTACATTGAGTGTAGACAAGTAACTTTATAGAATCACATATTTGCATCCAAGTACACTGTAGCTGTGAAGGATATTCAAACACCTTTTTGCTGGGACAGAGTAATTCATATGGATGGTCCAAATGCCTCAGGACAGAGTACAGGTGCCCAAAGTTAGTGTAGAAAGGAACAGCAAATGCTGGTTTAAACCGAAGATAGACAAAAGGAGTACAGGCCAAAATGAGTGTTGTGAGAACTGTTTCTGGAGTACACAGATACCCCAATTAACGATAGACATTTGTGCCCAGGGCTAGGCTTTTGAGCCAAGTGAAAAATAAATCTAACTTGGAAGCTTCCTTCATCTCAATCATAATAGTGTGAAATAACTTAAAGTGAAGATTTCTGGTTTGATATAGGCCAATTAACAAATTCAATTGCCTTAGTAGACAGCAGCTTGTATTCTATAGCTTGCAACCCACAGTATGAACATTGAATTCTACAATTTAGGGTAGCTATCAACCCCCACCCCCCCACCTTTTTCCGGCTTCCGTGGTCCACCCACTAGCACCTTTCTCCCTCTCCCTTCCACTGACATTCCTTCCTCTAGCATTACAATTGGCAACCTGTCTATAGATCATTTGTCCAACTATCTGCCTATCACCACCCCCCTCCCCTCACCAATATCCACCTATTACTTAGTAGAAATGCTCTTACTTGCCAGACTTAGGCCTACCTCTATCCATCTTCCCCTCCACTCCACACCACAATCTGTCTGAATAAAGGTCCCAACCTGAACATCACCTATTCACGATCTCCAGCGATGCTGCCTGACCCACTGAGTTACTTCAGCACTGTCTTTGTAACCAGCATCTACAGTTCCATGTTACAACTGGTATTTGTAACAAAGCTGTCCTTTTCTTTTGAATGATTGTTGCTTTCAATGTATATTTGAAGACTGGTTCTTGATTTGAATTAATGGCTGCTAAGCCACATGATTCTATTACCCCAGAATAATCTCTTACAGAATGCTGCTACTCCACATGATTCTATTACCCCAGAATAATCTCTTACAGAATGTACCTGGCAACGCGCAAACTTCACTTCTTCAACTTTAAATTTCACAGTGTTGGGGCAAAACGGCCCAGAATGTTTAAAACTGGGTAGTCTTTAATTCTACAAACAACTGGTCTCCAGGAACCATTACAAAATGTGAAGTATGGACAGTAATCGGTGTTGGAATGAAAAAGACAGGCATTTGTAACTGACTACAAATGACAGGCTCCTGACTCCTAGCAGAAGGTTGCTGAAGAGTCACACTAATTTTGTGTGTCTGAGTTTTGTCCTCCCAAGCTTTTCGAGTGTTTACCCGAGTTACTTTATCCCAGCAAAGTTATTTTAATGTACAGAGGTGCCTTGTCAATTTCAATGTGCTCCCTGTGTAAATACACTTCAATTAAACCATTTATCAGCACTCAAAATCCTGAATTAAAATTATACACCTATTGAAATTGCATTCAAACACCTGGTATCTTTGTATTTGAGTATAAAAGCTTGATGGACTTTTAGTCCTGGGAGATTCTTCTGAATTTTTCCAAAGAGCGAGTCGTTAGTAAGAGTTCCTCCTGACTGGTTGTACCAAATACACCTTTTTGCGTCTATAACTCCACCTTCCATTTGGCTCATTCAACGTCACAATATTTGCAGGCATGTACCACCACTGGCAGCACAGTGGCGCAGCAGTAGAGCTACTGCCTCGCAACACAAGAGCCCCAAGTTCGATTCTGTCTATGGGTGCTGTCTGTGTGGAGTTTGTATGTTCATGTGACCGCATGCAGCTATTTTTTTGGTATTCATAATGACTACTCAATCTTAAAGTTTATACATTTAACTATGGCTGTATTGCCCTAACACTGTAAAATTTAAAGTTTAAGAGGGGGTTCTTGACCCGAAATGTCACCTACGCATGATTAGGGACCCAAAACATCTATCTATGTTTAGTCCTCTTTAACGGAAATATCACTTATGTTCTGGACTCAACTCAAAACGATGCCTATCCATGTTTCCCTGAGGAAGGGACTCTATTCAAAACATCACCTATCCATGTTCTTCTGAGATGCTGTCTGACCTGCTCAGTTACTCCAGCACTTTGTGTCCTTTTGTGTATTAATCTGCATCTGCAGTTCTTTGTTTCTGCAAGTATGTGCAGAAATAAAAGGCAAGTAATATAAATTTAGGAAAAGCAATGAAAGTTATCCTCCTATCCTTAAAACAATCAAGCATTCTGGATTAACGTGAATCTCACTTATTCTACTACATCCCATAATTTGCTCACTATAATTTGAAAAATAACCTTTTCTGAGGGAATCGATCAGCTCCTACTACTATTTTCATCTCCGTGTTTAATTCGTATGTCACAAGTTAAGCTTCAAATCGTGGAATAACTCGGTAGATCTTCCCAAAACATCACCTGTCCCTGTTCTCCAGAGATGCTGCCCGATGTACAGAGTTACTCCAACACTTTGTGTCCTTTTGTGCACAAGCTGCGTCATAATATGTAAACTTCCTACTTGCAATTGAATGTGCAAAATTAGTTAACTGATTTGATTTGGTAGGTTTAAAGTGAGAGAAAGGAAGGTTTTTAATATGAACCTGAGGGGCAACTTTTTCAAGCAGTCGGTGGTGGTGAATGGAAGAAGCTGCTGGAATAAGTAGTTGAGGCAGGTACAATAATTACATGTAAAACACATCTGGGCAGCTACATGGTCACAGTCTTTTTTTGTGTGGTAGAGGAGTAAGGTGAGAGGGGAAAGATTTAAAGGAACCAGAGTGCAGGTTTTTTAAACGGAGAACTGCAGATGCTGGTTTAAACCAAAGATCTTCGCTCTAAGATCTTTGGTTTAAACCAAAGATGGACACAAAATGTTGGAGTAACTCCAGGACAGGCAGCATGTCTGGAGATAAGAAATGGGTGACATTTCCTATCAAGATCCTTTTTCAGACAGAGTCGGGAGGGGGAGATACAGAGATAAGGAAAGGTAAGGTGTGAGAAGAAGACATCAAAGGGGGTGGTGATCAAGGAAGATGTAGAACAGATCATTGTTAGCTAGAAGGTAACAACAAAGCAGAGATCACATTTAATTGGGGACAGTCAGACTGATCAGAGAACTGAAGGGTGGAGAGGGGCAAAGCACGGGGTTACTTGAAGTGAGAGAAGTCAATGTTCATATCGCTGGGGTGTAAGCTGCTTAAAATATGAGGTGCAGTCCCTCCAAGTTACGGTGGGCCTCACTCTGACAATGGAGGAGGCCCATGCCAGAAAGGGCGGTGTGGGAATGAGAGTAACAGCACCTCATTTCGCTTGGGCAGCTTACACCTCAGTGGTATCTGTCTCCCTCTCCCTCTCCCTCTCCCTCTCCCTCTCCCCCTCTCCCCCCCTCCCCCCCCCCCCCTCCCCCTCCCCCCCCCCCCTCCCCTCCCCTCTCCCTCTCCCTCTCCCTCTCCCTCTCCTCTCCCTCTCCCTCTCCCTCTCCCTCTCCCTCTCCCTCTCCCTCTCCCTCTCCCTCTCCCTCTCCCTCTCCCTCTCCCTCCCTCCCTCTCCCTCTCCCCCTCCCTCTCCCTCTCCCTCTTATTGAATGTTTGCTTTGTTTCCTTCTCCTAACAATGATCTATTCTCCATTTACCTTGATCTCCGCCCCCTGTCTCGTTCTCACACCGTACACTTCCTTATATCTGTATCTCCCCCTCCCCTGACTCTCGGCTCTCAGTCTGAAGGGTAAGCTGGTTGATATAAAAGTCTCTATTTGTCAAGAGAAACGAACATTCACTTTGAGCCCCTCTTGATAGAATCTCCAAACTCAAACAATAAATGATTGATTAGCTGGTATCAGCGACTATAATAATGTACTAAGCTTTCACATTTTGAGTGTAGCGAGTAAGTTTGCAGAACTACATATTTGCAATCAGACCATATTGCAGCTACCAAGGCACCTGTAAATGTTAAAAAAAACAACCCTGCTGTAGTTCAAATAAATGGTCTAAATGCTTTGGAGAACATAGGACACGGATGCCCAAAATTGGTGTTGTAAAGGTTCTCTTGAATACACACATACCCCAACTATCGATAGACTGATATGCCTCTGGCAATGCTTGATGTGCCAAGTAACAAATAAGACTGGTCGTGTAGCTTCCTTCATCTCTATTACAATGGTGTGATTATTTCTGGTTTGATGACGGCCAATTAATATGTCGCCATTGTCTTGCAATGACAACGAGCCGTGGTCAGGTGAGTAGACAGCCTGTCTGCAAGGTTTTCCTTTTTAAAGTCAAATGAATCTCAATTGCACATTGGTAGGTTAAATCAGGATGTGTATAGTAAATGGCAGGGTCCTGGGCAGTTCTGCAGAACAGGGAGGGCCAGGGGCTGCATGTACATTATCCCCTGAAAGTGGAGACGTAGGTAGACAGGATAGTGAAGGAGGGTAGAACCGATTTCTGAAGACTGGTTTCATTAACTTCACCATCAACTTCCTCCTGCCCCAAATTCACTTGGACTATGTCTGACCCCCCCTTTCTTGATCCTTCATCTCCATCACAAAGGACAGACTATCAGCTGACGTCTACTATAAACCTATTGACTACCTCCCACCCTGCCTGTTGCAAGGATGTTATTCCCGACGCTCAATTTCTCCAACTTTGCTCCCAGGATGAGGCTTTTAATTCTGAAACATGCCCTCTTTCTTTAGTAAACATGGCTTGCCCCCTGCTGTCATAGATGGACCCCCCACCCATATCTTGTGGGCGGCGCGACCAGTGTCGCAGCGGCCTCTGCAGTCTGTCCGTGTTTTTTTGTTTTTTTGTCCTGTTGAGGGTTTAGCTGTAGCGGTTTAGCGTTTTTTTTTTTAAATGTGTATGTGTGGGGGGTGGGGGAAACTTTTAATCTCTTCCCTGCATGGAGACCCGACCTTTTCCCTGTCGGGTCTCCGTTGCCGTTGGGGCCTAGCGCCGTGGAGCGGCCTCCACCGGAATGACCTGGAGGCTCAAGTCACGGAGCCTGTGGAGCTGCTGTGGAGCTGCTGCGGACTTACCTCCGTGGAGCTGGCCGGCTTCGGGGCGTGGAGAGCTGCGGTGGCGCGTTGCTGCGGCCCGGCTCCGGTGGATGGTGACACCGGGAGCTCGCGGGTCCCTGGTGGGAGACTGCTTTGCGGGGCACCGGCAGCGGTGACTTCTCCCGCCCGAATTGCGGGGTTGAGAGTGACCTGGAGGGGGGCCCTACAACGCCCGGCGCGGCCTTAATTTGCCGCGGACTAGCGCCCGCCGGGGGCTTTGACCTCGACTTCGGGAGGGAAATGGAATGCAGGGGAGAGACAAGAACTTTGCCTTCCATCACAGTGAGGAGGAGAGCCACTGTGATGGATGTTTATGTGAATAGTGTTGGTGTGTGTTTTGGTTCTTTCATTGTATGGCTGCAGAAACTACATTTCGTTTGAATCTCATGTGAGGTTCAAATGACAAATAAAGGTATTGTATTGTATTATATCTCATCTATGTCCTGTAGTTCTGCGCAATGTGGGTCTCCTCCATTGCCAGAGAGGCCATACATAAACTGGGGGAATAACGCCTCCTATTCTGCTTGGGTAGCTTACAACCCAACGGTATGAATATTGAATTCTCCAATTTTAGGTAACTATATGACCTCCCCCCACATAACCTCACCCCTCTATCCTTGTTCCATCTGGGGAGAGGAGGAGGGAAAATAGAACTATGGAACGCAAGGGAGGATCTACCTGTGACAGCAGGGAATAAAACAATGCTTACTAAAGAATGAAGACATCACAGAAGTCCTAGAATGGATAGCCTAATCATGGGAGCAGGTGAGGTATAGATGGAGAAATTGGGAGTAGGCGATAGCATCTTTGCAAGAGATAGGGTGGGAGGTGGTGTTGCCCAGATTACTGGGAGTCAGAAGGTTTGTCGTAGATGTCAGTTAATACTCTGTATCCTGTAATGGAGGCAGAGAGATCAACAAAGGTGTCAGATGGTACAAATGAATTTGAGGGCAGGGTGGAAATTAGTGGCAAAGTTAATGAAATCGCGTTCTGCTCACGTGCAGGAGGCAGCCCTGATGCAGTCATTGATGTAGCGGAGAAAGAGTTGGGGGATGGTGAATGTTTGTAACATGGACTGTTTGACATAACCGACAAATAGGCCGGCATAGCTGGGGTCCGTGCGAGTGCTCATGGCTACACCTTTAATTTGGTGAATGTGAGAGGAGTCGAAGGGGAAGTTGTTGAGGGTGAGGACCAGTTCCTCAAGGCAGAGGAGAATGTTGGTAGAGGGAAATTGGTTGGGTCTCTGTTCGTGGAAGAACGGCAGAGCTATGAGACCTTCCTGGCGGGGGATGGAGGTGTAAAGTTATGTGACGTCCATGGTAAAGGCAGCCCGGACAGAGGGAGAAGTGACGCCCAAGTCGGGGCAGCCCGGTCCGGGAAGAAGCGACGCCCATGGGGGCGGCCCGGTCCGGGGGAGGTTCGCCCCATGTCGGGGCGGCCCAGCCCGAGGCTGAAGACGGTGCGGTACTCACGTGAGGGTGGCTGGGACGGTGTTCTGGCGGTGGTGGCCTGAGTCCGGGGTTCGGCCGTGGGCCAGCGGCTGCGTCTGCAGGACTGGTGGGCGGCAGCTTCAACCACCCCGGGCCACGGTGTTTGAGCCGCGGGACTGATTTATAACATCGCCCGGGGGGTATCGCCTCAGCACAGAGGGAGAAGAGGAGGGAAGAGACTGCAGACCTAAGACTTTTGCCTCCATCACAGTGAGGAGATGCTGGATGGACTCACTGTGGTGGATGTTAATATGTGTTTATTGTTGTTTTTATTGTATTATATGTATGACTGCTGCAATTTCATTCAGACTTCGGTCTGAATGACAATAAAGGCTATCTATCTATCTAAAGATGGAGCGATGGCGGCTGAGTGAAAATAAAATAAACTGAAACTGAGTTGAAGGGCATGTGAGGTGTCTTGGATGTAGGTTGGAAAGCACTGAACAAGAGAATGGGATATAAATCTTTAGATCATGGAGACATGAGTGACGACAGATGCTGGAAACGTGAGCAAAAAAAAAAATACTGGAGGAACTCGGTGATTCAAGTAGCATATGTGGAAGGAAATGAACAGACAATGTTTTGGGTCGAGACTCTTCTTCAGACTGATGGAGGTATAGGTGGCAGAAAGAGGCATGGGGAAGGGGTGCTGCAAGAGCTAGTGATGGGCCGATCTTTGTGAGGAGAGGTTTGCATTGTTATGACTAACTTATTTTTGGACCCTTGGACAAAATCAGAAGAATTACCCTCTTGTTATAAAATTTAAACGGGACTAGGACCACCCCCATCTAATGTCCACTTTTGTTCAATGCAGTCGGTGCACAAACAAACTTTCTTCATCTTTAAGTTTGAACTGCCCTCAAGTATTGGAATTATGGCATACTACTCACGAAAGGGACATTTACAATGAACTTGTGCAGAAATGAGTCTGATTACTAAGGTCAGGGGTGAGATACATTGCAAAAGCAGTCTGTTTCTCATGAGCGCATGGCAAATTTACCACAGGCAATTATATACTTCTTCTAAAGGATTTGAAGGACAATTACATCCTACTTATTACTGCGGAGAAAGTGAGAGGTCAGTTCTCCATCACAGTAAGGGTCTGTTTATCTCTCTGAATTCGTCAATTTTTAGGGTGAAATCCCTCAACTGCAATTGGAAAGAATGTCTTGACAGAATCTTTGACAAGCACAATCACTGTCTTCCAGGCATCATAACTGGCTCCAGTAACAGCACAAAACCTGTATTTATCCTGCTGTGCAATGATTTCAAACATTAAAAAATGTGCATTCTAATTCTTCAGTACCAGTTATAGTATCTTGAAACTGTACCTCACAACCATGATGAAAAAAGAAGGCAATTGGTAACTTTTATACAATTGATTGGGGTGAGGAAAGTTTAATGTAAGTTGGCAGGGGAAAGTAAAATTCTTGTAAAGAATGTTTAGTCTCATCATGTCTCAGCAATCTCTAATGACATTTGGATTTATATGGTTTAGAGAGGTAGCCCGGTAACACAGCCAAACCTTAATCATAGTCTCATGAAAGCAATTTAGTTTTAATTTCAAGCTTTTTGCAATGATCATACAACATTTAATACATATCTAAACAAGCTCCTGAATCGAGACCCAGAGGCTGTGATCTAAATGCTGTTAAATAAGTTTAGTACAGAAAGGTACTTGATGGTCAGCATGGACATGGCAGGCAGAGGGGCCACTCTGCTGTACGACTCCAATCATACCCAGCAGTGTGGCACTGCAAGCAAAGCCCACTCACCGGCTTCAATTTGCAGTTGAAACCCTCATCACTTTCATGCCTGCTACAGGAATATGTTTTTATTTTATCACAAGTAAATCCTGGGTTTATCTAGATTGCCAGTCCCTGTATGAGAATCCTAGGTGTGTAGGAAGGAGCTGCAGATGCTGGTTTCAACCGAAGATAGACACAAAATGTTGGATTAACTCAGCGGGACAGGCAGCATGTCTGGGGATGAGGAAGGGGAGACGTTTCGGGTCGAGGAAGAAGGGCCTCTGAATTTTTGGACTGTTGCATAACTTGCGAAGCATTATTTGTAGTTTATTTCCACCTCACACCACATCATATCTATATGTCCCTCTTATCCATTCTCCCTCATTCACTTGTCTAGTTTCATGCATCTGCATTCATTGTCATAATTATCTCTGATGTTGCAGGTTTTTCCTATTGTACTTTGGCTGAGAGAGAATTACCTATCACAGTTTGAACCCCCCCTCCCATATCACTGATTATGGGCATCACCCTCAAGGTATAGCCTACCAGTCACGTATACCAAGCTAAGCAAGTAAATAAACTCTGAACAGAATATACAGAGGGAATACTCCATTCTACTTTATAATAAACCACAGTTTTGTCTTGCAGGATTATCTACCGTCACATTCCCTGGGCCACTTTCTTAACCCTGATAACCAATACAGTATATATATTGAATTCAAAGGGTGGAAGATTGCAAGCTTCACGTGGTCCGTCCTGTTTCGATGAATGCAATCGCCGGCATGCACAATCAAATAAGATCAAATAGAACAGATAGATGTCTTGCAACTTTAGGCTGTGTACGTCATAAGCAAGAAGAAGTTTGGATTCAAGGTTGAGCTCCTAATTAAATGCATTGTAAATATTCTAGAACACAGATGCATTCAAAAGTTAATTGTAAGTTTATCCTCAATTGGTGATGCAAAATGAAGTTGATGTAACTGAATTTTGGAAACTGGGTAGGATACAATTTTTTTAGAAGCATTGAACATAGAACATATAACAGTACAGCACACCACATTGTCTGTGCTAAATATGATGCCAGGCCAAACTATTTGACCAAGAAGTTATTTCATACCTAAATGGGTCAGATGTTGCCTTCAATGTAAAGGGAAATCGCTTGCACCTCATCTATGCAATATATTTGAGGCCACAAGACTGTGCATAATGCCAATAGAACGTCGTAATTTTGGGGGTTTTCTGTATTAATATATTCAAATATTTTGTGTTATTAAAAAACAAAGACAAAAATGAACATCCCAATAGAGAATTTAACAAATTAAAAATCTGGAATATTTGTCTTTCTTGATTTTTAAAAATCTGGAAATGTAGAAAGTGATAAATATAGCCAGGTTAAAGCTATGCAACTTAAACAGATCCTATGGCCCATCAAATCTGTGCCAACATCAAGTTTTAATCCAATGCTACTCTCACTTTTTTCAACTGCCCCCAGATTTTATCATTTACCGGCACATTTGAGGTAAGTTACAATTAACTTTCTAACCTGGATGTCTTTTGGAATGTCGGCAGAAACTAGTGCACTCAAAAGGAAATGTGCAGGATCGCAGAGAATTAGTATTAAACTATTGTGAGGCAACAGATCTATAAGCAATACCACTGTGCTACCCAGTAAGTAAAGTAATTCCATTATGGAAATGACATTTAATCCAGTCACTCATCTTTCGTAATATTATCCATCTGCTGCTGGTACCATTATCCCGATTCCATTCAACTGCTTAGTCAACTATTCTAATAATCTTCTGGGTTACTTTCCACCCAACGATATCATTCATCTGATCAAAAACTCTTCTGCCTACACTCATTGTCACACAATCTATGTGCTCATTGATTGCTTCCAAATTTGATAAACTTTAAAATGTTGACCCCAGTGTTCAAGTCCTTCCATAGTCTCACCCCTTTAGTCCTTAAACGCACTGAACAATGCTTTCCTTTTATTTCTTTCCTCCTGCAGATTTCCCCTCAAGCATTCTAAACCATTTGTTCCCTCTGGAAATGTGATCATTCTACTATCTCCACCAAAACACACTCCATTCCATAGCTGTTTCTTACAACTATAGGAGATACAGCAGCTGTCCTTTGATACCAATAGACGATAGGTGCAGGTGTGGGCCATTCAGCCTTTTGAGCCAGCACCGCCATTCACTGTGATCATCGTGGCTGATCATCCACAATCAGTACCCCCGTTCCTGCCTTCTCCCCATATCCCCTGACTGCTATTTTTAAGAGTTCTATCTAACTCTCTCTTGAAAACATCCAGAGAATTGGCCTCCACTGCAGAGAATTCCACAGATTCACAACCCTCTGTGAATATTTTTCCCCCATCTAAATGGCTTGCCCCTTATTCTTAAAGTGTGGGCCCTGGTTCTGGACTACCCCAACATCAGGAACATGTTTCTAGCCTCTAACGTGTCCAAACCCTTAATCTTGTATGTTTCTTGTACATGGTACATAATCTTGTACATTATGTACCATGACATGGATAGAAAATTGGTTGGCAGACCAGAACAATGAGTAGGAGTGAACGGGTCCTTTTCAGAATGGCAGGCAGTATGGTAACAAGCCGCAACTGTTGACCATATATTAATGATTTGGAAGAGGAAATTAGGAGCAACACTAGCAAGTTTGTGGATGACACAAAGCTGGGTGGCAGTGTGAACTGTGAAGAGGATGTAGGAGGTTGCAGGGTGACCTGGGCAGGTTGAGTGAGTGGGCAGATGCGTGGCAGATGCAGTATAATATAGATAAATGTGAGGTTATCCACTTTGGCGGCAAAAACAAGGGGGCAGATTATTATCTCAATGGGGTTAGGTTAGGTAAGGGGGAGGTGCAGTGAGACCTGGGCATCCTTGTACACCGGTCACTGAAAGTTGGCTTACAGGTAGAGCAGGCAGTGAAGAAAGCTAATGGAATGTTGGCCTTCATAACAAGAGGATTTCAGTATAGGAGTAAAGGGGTTCTTCTGCAGTTGTATAGGGCTCTGGTGAGACTACATCTGGAGTATTGTGTACAGTTTTGGTCTCATAATTTGAGGAAGGACATCCTTGTGATTGAGGCAGTGCAGCTTAGGTTCACGAGATTGATCCCTGGGATGGTGGGACTGTCATATGAGGAAAGATTGAAAAGACTAGGCTTGTATTCACTGGAGTTTAGAAGGATGAGGGGGCATCTTATAGAAACATATAAAAGGACTGGACAAGCTAGATGCTGGAAAAATGTTCCCAATGTGGGGGGTGAGTCCAGAACCAGGGGCCACAGTCTTAGAATAAAGGGGAGGTCATTTAAGACTGAGGTGAGTAAAAACCTTTTCACCCAGAGAGTTGTGAATTTATGGAATTCCCTGCCACAGAGGGCAGTGGATGCCAAGTCACTGGATGGATTTAAGAGAGTTAGATAGAGCTCTAGGGGCTAGTGGAGTCGAGGGATATGGGGAGAAGGCAGGCACGGGTTATTAATAGGGGAAGATCAGCCATGATCACAATGAATGGCGGTGCTGGCTTGAAGGGCCGAATGGCCTCCTCCTGCACCTATTTTATGTTTCAATAAAATCCCATCTCATCCTTCTAAATTCCAGAGTATACATGCCCAGCCCGTCCATTCTATCAACATATGACAGTCCCGCCATCCCGGGAATTAATCTCGTGAACTACAACCTTCTACCCAATGGCAAATGCCTCAAAGGCTCTTTCCACCTGAAGAAGTAATTTGTGCTTTTGTTCATTTAATACCTTTTATTCACAGGTCATGATCCAGTGTCCTCACTATTGGTTAAACAAATGTGTAAAACTGCATTGTTTCAGATATGGCCCTGAGCTTCTCGCCACTAACACTTCAACTCTTTGTCCTGTTCCCACTAAGTCCTAGACGTCCTCAACTATTGCAAGGAATCTTAAATACAAACTTGAGAAACAGCATATTTTTATAATTGGTTTTTCAGGACACCAATGACTTCAATTATTTCAGAAATTGAGCAGTATTCCAGTATTCAAGGTATTTCCTCTAGTAACTGTAGATATCAACTCTCCTAAACCCAACTTGTTTCTTTCCCCACTTGTCCTTTGTTGTGTTGCTCTATTATCACTGTTCATCATTTAATCTCTCCTGCCTTCCACTTTCTGTTCTCCCCTTATCTCAAACATCAGCACCTGCAGGATTTTTGCTGAATTCTCCTATAATATTTTAACCAGGTTAAATAGGTCGTTTATTTGTCTTTCTTGTTTCAGACAATGATGTTGAAACCTGCAGAGGTAAAGTTTAAAAGGAAGACACTCTAAAACATGATTGAATAAATTTATTGCTTCGCTCATGTACATAATCAGTTACATTTAATCTGGACTGATCTGTCAGTACAATTCTGCTGTTTATAAAGGAAACAATACATTGCAAGGCCAATAAACAACACAAATTTGAAAATAAAACAAATTGAAATTTCATTTTTCTGAAATGTACAATTTCACTAATTGTGGCTGAATTTGAATTCAGCAAATATGACATGACAGAACTGTTCTTTCATTGTTTCACAAAAATTTCCAGGGACAGTTTTTACACAACAAGTGTTTACTTGAAGCCATGTTTTCCCACCTGAAATCCTCGTGAAGCTGACTACTCAATTGCTCAAGTACATATTTGTTTTGGAAATGATCATAGGAAAATGTTATTCTGGAGAAACTCGGAAGATCTGAAGCCAAAATTGAATAAGACATTCGAGCTTTCCAATTTATTATGTTTCAAGATGTACTTTGCTAGAAATGTCAGCTTTGAAATGTATACCACTGAGGCACCATGCAGTTAAAGGCAAGTAACCTTCTAAATTGCTTTTCATAAGTGGGCTAATTCCACTGCAGTTTTGGACCATTGTTTTTCAACTGTTTCCTGGTGGTTTGCCTTCCATTTATCAGAACATGATTTCATATTGAAGATACATTTTTAAAAAAAACTTGCATTGGGGGAAAAAAAAATCAAGATATCACCGTTATGCAATATTTGTATAATGCATGCATGTTTTAAGTAACGTTATTATTTCCAATATAGCAGTGCAAGTTTGCCAACCAGTTACTTACAAAAAATATACAAAGTTAAGCTATTCGCCAACCATAAAATTCTAAGATAATATTAAATTCCGAGTAGTAATTTTGAAATCCACTTTGGAACAAACACTTTAAAATTACTATTCGTCATACCCAATTTTGTTTTATGCCCGCCCTCAACCCCCAGCCCACTCCCACTAAAGCCTGCATACTAATCTTCAAACGAGTGTACAGAAGAACAGTTTGGTGTTCTGGTTACTGCATATATGATGCCGCAACCTGTTCAGTACATTTAGTCAACCAAAATCTCCCTATTGTCCTTTCCGTCATACAGGCTTTTCTGCTGAGATTCATAGCTTAATTTGCAGGACTCTGAGATGAAAAGACAATGAAGGAGAGAAGACAGCAAATCTACCGGTAGCATTTCATCACTTGTTATACTTAAATTATCTTTTAAAAATCATTACAAAACAGCACAAATCTGCACTCGCACTCCAACCCACTGGTTTTAGAGATAGAAGAAAACTTAATTTGGGTATTACTGACCAGAAGTCATTTACACAAACCTTCACGGAAGGGGCTGAAGATTTAACTTCGAAAAAATAGTTAAACCTTCAGACCTTCCTATGAATATTGTTTGCTATTTAAAACTATCAATATTTATCCACAAAGTTCTTGCTTTGATAATAGAAGAGAGAAAGAGGATAGTGGATATTGGTCCCCACACCAAATTCCAGTTGTGTTAAGGCTATGCCAGATTGTAGGGAGAGTCGCTGTCCTACATAATCTTGAAGTAAGATTATGGTGATGCTATTACCAACATCAGTTACTCCCAAGAGAGACACAAAGTTGGAGTGTAACTCAGTGGGTCAGACAGCGTCTCTGGAGAAAAGGAATAGGTGACATTTCAGTTTGAGATCCTTCTTCAGATTCCCACCTCTCTTATCCAAAGCTCTGCTGCAGCTTGGCTACTGAAAACTAACTTCAATCTTGGATTTGATTTGTCTACTAATTGCTCTAAGGCTTTGGTTATGATTCCATCTTCTATCTATCATGAACTATCACCCATTCAAATTGTAGCTGCATTTATCTCACTCCCCAGCACCTTGATTTTAAAATGTCATTCTTGTTCAAACCCTGGCACAGCCTTTCTCATCCTTAAATCTCTAACCTCTTCCCCCTGATGAGATCTCCAGATTTTGAGTTTTGATCACTTTTCGCTAAATTTAATTGTAGTTTCATTTGTTCGATAACTCCGAGTTGCGCCTTAGGACTTTTGCTTCACTAAAGGTACAAAGGCCAGTTCCTGCTGCTGTTTCAAACAATTTGCTTCATTACATTCTTGGAAATCTAAGTTGTATTGAGATGTGTTATTTGTTTTTGAAAGTTATTGGGAGAAAAAAGTACATGTAAATAGAGGTTGGCTATTTGTATTAAAAAAAAAATGACAAACTGTTGTTCTCTCCATGCTAAAGGAAAGTCAATAAAAGCAAGATCATTGAAAAATGAACATTTTAAATCGATGTGTTATTTTGCTGACTGCTTTACTAATCCTGTAGATTAATATAGTCTTGTTTGTCCTGAAACTATATTTCTGCTATTAAGAAAACATCTTAGAAACATGATGTCATTGTAATGTTACCTAAATTCTGAACATAGATATTAATTCACAGCATTCTTGTAATTTTTAAATATGGTCATATCAGTATCAATTAAATACCTGAAAATTATTACAAACTGTCCTCAAACAATTCATGCTGGCGAGCAGACAAATCTGATGCTGATCATTTTAGTGTTACCTCACCTTATTATGCTTTTCATCTTTTACCAAGGATTATTGATCTTTCTTCTCATTAGCACTGGAAGCCATAGTCTTATTTCCCCCCCCAAAGTGTGAATATGAAGGACATTGGTTACTAATCTCACCAAAGACCATTATGTGTCTGAAGCAAAAAAAAAAAAAAAAAAACTGCAAGAGGAACTCAGAGGGTCAGAAACTATGAAGCCAAAGGGATTGGTCAATATTTTGGGTCAACACCCTGCATTGGACTGTGTGTGTTGCGGGAAGTATGAAGAGGTGAGAAGGTGTGGTGAGACCAGGGCTGATGGAATCGAGTGAGGTGGTTAGAGGCACAGGTTGGAGACGAGCTTATGTTATACTATTGTGTATAACAATGCACATTAAGCTTTTGTGAGCTCTAAATGACGAGATGAGGTTTATCAATCCAAATCATTGATAATCAATGTGATATGCAGGGACATAAATTGGCAATAATAAACAATACTGATCAAAGTCATGTTATTCTTGGTTAATATAAATAACCAAGAATAATGAGTGGAACCCAACAATTCCATATCATCTGAAGTGAAACGCTGTAATTGGGCTGTAACTTCCCACTCCATCAATCTACCCATGTTATCTTCTGAAAAGTGAAAATAAGAAAAACTGCAGCTGCTGAAAATACAAAATGAAAACATAAAACCCTTTAAACGCTCAACAGATCAATCAGGCAGGCCGCATCTGCAGGAGGAGAAACAAAGTTCAAGTTTCAGGTCTAAGACAATTTGTCAGGACTGAAGGAACTCTTTGACCAGATAACGTTGGTTACAGCTTATCCCCATGGTCACTCTGGGTTTACAGTCATCCCTCTTTCCCCACCCTCCCTAGAGGTTAACAACCTCCTTTTGTCTCCTTCCCAGTTCTGGTGAGGGGATCTTCAACCTGAAATATTAGCTCTGTTTCTCTTTCCATAGATGAGGCCAGGCCTGGCCTGCTAAGAATTTCCAGTTAATTCTGTTTTTATCCTCTGAACAGTCAGAGGATTGATTGTCTCTTAATTGTTAGAGAGCAGGAAGAATGTTGAATATTGCCTATCTAGGACAAGTATTTAAACACCTGAATTAAAATGGAGCCCATTTACATAGAAATAAGATCAATTTTTAGTATTTAAATAAAATTGTTACACTGGTTGAATATTTACTGCACTTAAAATGTAACGCTGGAAGACTGCCAAGCCATGAATCCATTTCTCATTTACAGAGAAAACAAATTAAAATTACACCCATTTAGTCACTTAATTCAAAATAATTTAAATTAACATTATCATAATACCAGCATGGTTGATATCATCAGCAGGGAAATTTTTCTTGTCTTCATTAAAAAATACATTTTGAAATTGTCATTTTAAACATTTTTCATATTGGCAGGTTAGCCTGAGAACATTCAACCAGATGTTATCCTGTTATAAATGTTTGTTTGTTACAGCATATGTTTAGTTTCTGCTGTAGAACCACAATGGATGACTAAGTGTAAGACCATCAATGGCAAGGCAGGGTAACAACAGGTCAAGATGTTACTGGTCCAAATACCAGTTGTTGGACAAAGTAATTTACGATGTGAATTCCCTCTGCTGTGGATTAGGGTAATGATTATTACAGAGTACTTGAGTGTGAATGTCAGAGCAATCAGTGTGACCAAGCACCTAGGATTCATCAGCACTGGAACAGATATGTTGGGTTTTATTCTGCAAGGTATGCTTGTAACAAATTGTTAGTTAAAACATTGGTGTTTTGAGAGCAGTGACTAATGATGAATTGCTTTTCTACCGAAGCACTGATTTCCTACTCTAACACTGATTAAGTGAGAACTTTGAAATACAAATTATGTGATCAATTACCATTTCTCATGGCAGCGGTGAGAACAACAGTGCCTCCATAATGTTTGGGACAAAGACCCATCATTATTTGCCTCTGTACTCCACCATTTGAGATTTGTAATTAAAAAATTGTGGTTTATCAACATGAGGACCATAGTTGTGCCAATGAAAGTCAAAGAAGCCATTATGAGACAGAGAAACAAAAATAAAACTTTTAGAGACATCAGCGAAACCTTGGGCTTACCAAAATCAACTGTTTGGAACATCATTAAAAAGAGAGCATTGGAGAGCTTACTAATTGCAAAGGGACTGGCAGGCCAAGGAAGACCTCCACAGCTGATAACAATTCTCTCTATAATAAAGAAAAATCCCTTAACACCTGCCCGACAGATCAGAAACAGTTTTCAGGAGTCGGGTGTGGAATTGTCAATGACTACTGTCCGCAGAAGACTTCATGAACATAAATACAGAGGCTACACTGCATGAAAACCACTGATTAGCAGCAAAAATAGGATGGCCAGGTTACAGCTTACCAAGAATTATGTAAAAGATCAACCACAGTTCTGAAAAATGGTCTTATGGACAGATGAGACAAAGATTAACATATCAGAGTGATGGCAAGAGCAAAGTATGGAGGAAAGAAGGAGCTGCGCAAGATCCAAAGCAAACAACCTAATCTGTAAAACATTGCGGTGAGGTTGTTATGGCCTGGGCATGTATGGCTGCTGAAGGTACTGACTCACTTATCTTCATTGATGATACAACTGCTGATGGTAGTAGAATAATGAATTCTGAAGTGTATCGACACATCCTATCTGCTCGAGTTCAAACAAATGCCTCAAAACACATTGGCCGGTGGTTCATTCTACAGCAAGACAATGATCCCAAGCATACTGTTAAAGTATCAAAGGAGTTTTTCAAAGCTAAAAAATTGCAAATTCTTAAGTGCCCAAGTCAATCACCCGATCTGAACACAATTGAGCATGCATTTTATATGCTGAAGAGAAAACTGAAGGGGACTAGCCCCCAAAACAAGCATAAGCTAAAGATGGCTGCAATACAGGCCTGGCAGAGCATCACCAGAGAAGATACCCAGCAGCTGGTGATGTCCATGAATTGTGGACTTCAAGCAGTCATTGCATGCAAAGGATATGCAACAAAATACTGAACATGACACTGCTGTGTCCGAAACATTATGGTGCCCCAAAATGGATGGACTATGTATAAACACTGCTGTAATTTCTACATGGTGAAATCAAAATGTATTCTACTGGCCTTTATTAAAATCTGACAATGTGCACTTTAACAACATGTGATTTTTTTTTTTTTTCTTTCCCTATTACAAATCTCAAATTGTGGAGTACAGAGGCAAGTAAATAAATGATGGGTCTTTGTCCCAAATATCATGTAGAGCACTATTTCCATCTTAATGCAGCGGCATTTTACGGTTTCATTTCTGGTGGTTGAATAATTTAGTAATGGCTATAACCCCAGAATGACAAATGTTTTATATGCAAATATGAGATTTTGAAAAAAAACTGTTGAAATAAATATTAAAGCTTGATGCTATACGTTTCAAAATACAGAAAATAAAGACACAAATTTTGAAAAATAAAATCAAATGACATTGCGCTCTTCAGCTGTTTATGTTCTGATAACTTAATATCTTAACAACAATAATCACCAACATATTGCCACACTCAAGACAGTTCCATGTTTTGTGTGTTTGCAGATTACATTATCGGTGTAAGGTATGAAGTGATCACAAAACTCAGAACTGTTTAACTCAATTTTCATACACTTTCAAAATTTCAAGAGCTCTTCAAATTCATGTGACATTTGCTAAACAGATACGAGAACGACATGCAACCGCTGAAAAAGGTGAGTTCACACAACAAAGGATTTACTTGCGGTAAACAATAGAGAGAATAATAACCTGGAAATATGCCAGCGTGCCAATTTCTGAGTGACAATCTTTGAAAATGTTTACATTTTTAGAATACACTTACTCCACAAAATTGTGTTACTCTGTTGAATTTGTTCTGGATTAGAGGTTTTTTGTTGAAAAATTTGTTTCCACTTTAGGCCTTGCATTATTCTGTAGGTCACTTTTCTTTTTTTTTTTAAATCGTGGTTCCTGAAGAAGGTTGAATCTTCCATAATTGTGATACAGCAATTTAATCACATTGACTCAATACAATAATAAAGCCATCTAAATGTTACACACATTCCTTAACAAATCCAGAATGAATTCACCCAGACAGGTATGTTTGTGTGGACTGATGGAAGAGTGGGCATTGTGAAAATTAGCACAATGTGGGCAAAAATATCTTCCAAATCATTTTGAAATACCTTGGTGACAATGAGCAGCAATGAAAGGTAAGAGAGGTAGCATTTGGAATAGCTACAGGCAGGGTTACAATAGTGAATTAATTACATTTCATTTTGTTGGTGGCTTTATTTTCAATTTGACCAAATAAGCATCACCTATTTAAATAAACTGGAGTGAATTTGGTGCAGGATGACTAATGTTCAAGAATAGTATTTGAATCTCATGGCTGACAAACACTTTAATGCATCTATCATTAATAGCATCCTTCAGTGCATTCTGTTTCATAATCACCATACCATTTTTCTGTATAATAGAAAAATGGGGGAAAGCAGAAGTCCGGCACCTGCCGAGAAGGTACATTTATGTGCAACAAAAACAAATTGGATAATGGAGTGCAGTGGGTTCAAGCAACATGTATGTCTTTCAAATGGAGTGTGAGCTTTTCCAAACTAGTTATTGTAAACTGCTATCCAAGTTAATTTCCATTCAAATCCCATGTGAGCGAGTATCAATTACATGTCAAACCTGGCAAGGCAAATCAACAAGCTGGAAACATGAACCTTTAATGTGTTTAACAGAATATTTCTAAAACATTTGTCATATTAGTACCAGAGCAAACTATGATTTCTATTCGCCATTTCTACTCCACATTACTGTGATTCATTCAATTAACGATAAGAAAAAAAAAAGCATTTTAAAAGTACAAGAAGTCTTTGAGAAAAATTTAAAAACTGTTATTTTCTGCAATAAATGAGCTGAAGGTGATGCTGGTCAATGTTTGTTGATTGGTAGTGAGATAAAACCATCTCATTTAGTTTGCTTGCTCTTCCTGTATTAAACGTAGGTCCAGCTATGCGAGATGTACTCTTTCAAACTTCTGAATGGTGGTTTTTGATGATGGCATAACAAGAACCAGCAACACAATTAAAATCGATAATACTGTGGCACAAGGCAAGCACGTGGAACAGTTGTCTCTGACTTTTTGTTCTAACATGATCTGCTTGTTCCACCAAAAAAATGCTTTCCAAGCAGATTGTGCACTTGCTGAAGGTTTGATTATGTTTCAAGTTTATGGGTCCAGTTATTAAAGCCACACGTAGGACTACTGTCTTCCGATCATTGCACACGCTAGTGATAACAGCACTGACACAGCAAAGTTTTACTCGTAATACACTATCTTCTGCTCTTGAAATTGAAAGGCTGATCATACTTAAGCGCTGTCACAGCATCTGTTCTGCACTGACAAATATTTCGTCCAGATAAAAGTCATTTAAAAAAAAAAAAAAAAAAAAAAATCCTCTACCTCCAAAAATGAATAGCAGCAATTAATCGACAGTCTGGGACGGAACCATCAGTCTCATGGGTTTTGGGCAGATGAGAGGAAATATTAAATTAAAACTTAACACAATGTAAAAGTGTTTGTCTACGTAACTTCTGAAAATCTTTACATTCAAGCTATAAAAAGAGAAATACCTCAACAATCCTGTTGCATTTCTTTCTCCAGAGGTAATTATGGCACGATTATCAGTTTCTTTACTTTTCTCATTGCACACTTAGGTGGAGCAATAAATTGTATCTATACAAAATCCAGCCCCCCCCCCCCCCCCCCCCCCCTCCATATAGTGTTGTTGCAAAATGACAGGTTTTATTTAGAGATGTGCAGACTCCCCTGTAGTTTGGTATAGCTTTATCCTCATACTCAACTGAATTTCTGCAGAGTCCATAGGACGTTCTTCTTTATGCTTGCCTTTTCTTCCCCAATTTCATTTTGGGATTGAAATAGTGTTGTCTCAGATCCCAGCTGTCAAATCTGTGATCACTTGTCCTTTCACCAATTTCCTAAGGAATTCTTTTTCTTTTCCAATATTATGAGTCCAAGACTGAAAATAAATTAAATATCAACAGTTAATTTCAATTGAGGTAACAAGTACTTTGACTATGCTTCTTGCAGTTTTGTCAAATTCTGATAAACACAGTTATCATTCCAGAATCCAACCGATTAAGTTGGTTCCAAAGTTTTCTAGTATTTGCATATTTATCCAAAAGCTCAATTCATCTTTTATTGAATATAATAATTATAAAATGGAAACTGCAGAACATAAGGGACAGGAATAGAATTAGGCCAATCGGTCCATCAAGTCTACTCCACCATTCAATCATGGCTGATCTATCTTTCCCTCAGTCAGTCGATGAACTGTTTCCAGGTAAAGTTAACATAGTTTTTACTATAGTTATCCTGTTTGGCATTAAAATGTGGAAACATCAGGAACTGTCGTGGAAAAAATGGATCAGTTTGAAGAAGGGTCCTGATCCAAAATGTCACCTATCCATGAGTTACTACAGCACTGTGTGTATTCTAATATGGAATATAATTTCAAATCATTGCATCTTTATTATGGACTTTTCAGATAACCTAAATACTTTTGAGTTATATACTTACAGTGTAATGAAATTGAATTTCCAGAAACTTTCTAAGAACATTTCAAGTTAGTTTCAATGGAAACTCCAAAACAATTTGCACGTGGACAATAATGATATTGTAGTGTAACACTCTAAAGTGCTTTGCAGCAGGAGCCACAACCCACAAAGAAACATTGGGTTAGATAACACCAGTTTATGGTAGATCTAAAGGTAAGAGACATATAGACAGATTTACATGCAATTTGTGATGATTGTTAGTTTTTTGATATGGATCATCAAATATCATAATTACATTTTTTTTCCTTTCTCAATCTTATTTCAGTATTTTGAAACAAACTATAGAAGCACAGCACACTCGGTCAAAAAAAAATCTCTTGGCATGTGGGACTTTTGAGGTACTTATCCACAGCCATCTGGGAGTACGGAAAGCTCGAGACATATTCTATTAAGCAAGAAATAAGTTAAGCCGTTGATCCCGTGCCCTGGGTTTCCCTTGATAATACCCTTGAATTGTGCAACTAATCTGTAACATAAAAAGCTAGTATATTATATGCCCCTCTAAACAAAATATCTTTAAAACATATTTATTATAATAATAAAGACTCCCAATTCCAGGTGAAAAACTGGTGGACTAGAAACTTCCCGATTTTAAAAACTCCCATGATAATCATTATAAAATCCACCTGATAGATTGTCAGCTTCTCAACTTTAAATCAGAGCTGCAAAATCCAACCAGAATATATCCCTGGTTGGTAGTATTAAACACTTTGTGTTGTAGCATCAGCAAACTTTTACCTTGTCTAAAATTTATTCCATTCATTTTAAGAGGCAGGGTACAATACATTCACACAATATTGTATATACATTACCACCGACTTGGGTGGAACTTCAAGAGTCTGAAATTTAATTCAGGGCTGCATGAAACATGGAACTGCTCAAATTAAATATGCTCTCTGGCTCTCCACCATCTTTGCTGCTTGACCACCCATTCAGATTCCAAACTAATAGTATGCCCACTTAACGTTATTGCAAGTCTGTAGGAAGGAATTGCAGAAGCTGGTTTAAACCAAAGATAGGCACAAAATGCTGGAGTAACTCTGTGGGACAGGCAGCATCTCTGGAGAAAAGGAATGGATGATGTTTCGGGTCAAGACCCTTCTTTAGACTAGTCGGGAAAGGGAAATGAGAGATGTAGACAGTGATGTAGAGAACAAATGTATAAAAGATATGCAAAAAAGTAACAATGATAAAGGAAGCGGTTTTAAAAGTGAGAATGAGTACCTGGTGCGACTTGGATGGGGGAGGGATGAAGAAAGGGAATGCGGGGTTACTTGATGTTAGAGAAACCAATTCATACCACTGCTGCACAAGTAAAATATGAGATTTTTAAAATGTTCTGAGTTTTTAGTTCTTTCTTTTTAAAATTGATTAAACAATTTTATTTTTAAACCAGCCAACAAAGACCAGTCCTCCTGCAATGATTTTCAAAGACGTTCAGGGAGTTTTGGGGATGGGGCTCATTCTAGCTCATCCATGACATAACATTATATAATCTAAGTCCCTGGCCGTGCTCAGTTCCACCAAACACCTCCAGGGTCACATAGGCCTGGAAGAATGGGCTTCTGATTTCCGCTGAGGTCAATTTGGGGAAATGGAGAATGAGTTAATCGTCTTGCAATGTTAAATAGTCTGCTTTTAAACATATTACAATGCATAGAATGTAAAGTTTACTTCAAAGACCAGCACCATCTTTCAAATGACTTATCCAGATACTCCATCAGTTGAAAGAAGCAGAACCCCAGAAATTTCTGCTGCGGTCATAAGCTTTTTATTCATTCAATGTATTAATATATGTGGGATAATTGGAACCTCTGGTTTGGTTCTCATTCTACTTTCGCTCCCCATAATTTATTCAAAGGTAAAACCTGAAATGATGTTACTTGCATGATATAAAATTAATCCACTATATTTTATCAGTTGAGCATAGAAACGCCACTCTACTGGGACTTGACACAGTAATTACAAGGCAATGCAAGTCAGTAATCTATGCCCTGTGCCTGAGCCAATATCGGAACATGATACGTGGTTGCAGATGTGATATTTAATTAGGAAGAACATACTTAAATCACTCTTTAGTCTTGACCTTGAACACCAAATTTGTTTCCCCCAAAGTCCTTTTGACCTTATTCCAGGAACAAATTGATTTTTAGCATATTGTAAGTAGGTAATAAAAAATACAAGTAATTTTATTAGACTATAATGCTGTTTCTAGTACTTCCAAGACCTTTATTCAGTCTCTGATGATTTAATTACTGTACAAGTTATTTACAATATATATTAACGATTTAGACAAAGGAATTAAACGTAACATCTCCAAGTTTGCAGATGACACAAAACTGGGTAGCAGAGTGAGCTGCAAGGAGGATGCTGAGGTGGCAGGGTGACTTGGATAGCTTGAGTTGGCAGATGCATGACAGATGCAGTATAATGCGGATAAATGTGAGGTTATCCACTTTGGTGGCAAGAACAAGAAAGCAGATTATTATCTGGATGGTGCGAGATTAGGAAAAGGGGAGATGCAACGAGCTGCTGCTGCTGCTGCCCGACCTCCGGAGATTGGGAGGCTGCTGCTGCGGGTCTGCGGACGGCGGCACCGGGAGCCCGCGGCTCCCTGGAGGGAGACCGCTTTTCGGGGCTTGCAACGGCGACTTCTCCCGCCCGAGTTGCGGGGTCGAAGAGCTCCTGGAGCGGGGCCTAGCATGCGCAACGACTGTGCGAGTACCGGGGCTCTAACACCAAGACGGATGTGCGACCTCGCACCACCCGGCGTGGCTTTAATGGCCGCGGGACAATCGCCATCGCCAGCCACTTTGGTCTGACATCAAGAACAGAGAAAGCAGATTTTTTTGGCCTATCCATCACAGCTGGTGATGGAGATTAGGTAAAATGTAATTGTGTGCAACGGTCTATTTGGGTGTCCTTGTACAGTCACTGAAAGCATTCCCCCTTACCCCACCAATTCCCCTTTTCCCCCTGGCATATTTGGACCTCAGGGGTACAAATGACAAATAAGAAAGACAATTGACTATGACTTGGCCTTTTATAGTCAGAAAGTAATTGAGGTATAACAGCAATGAAAAAAGCAAATGGCATGTTGGCCTTTTATAGGGAGAGGAATTGAGTATAGCAGCAAGGAGGTCCAACTGCAGTTGCACAGGGCCCTGGTGAGACCACACCTGAACTAATGTGTGCAGTTTTGATCTCCTAATTTGAGAATGGATTTATGTTCATGAATTGATGCAAGTTCAAAAGGTTAACTTCTGGGATGGAGGGACTGACATATGATGAAAGCATGGGCATATATTCACCAGAATATAGAAGGATGGGAGGAATTCTTATAGAAACATATACAATTCTTAAGCGATTGGACAGGCGAGATGCAGGAAAAATGGCCCTGGTGTTGGGAGAGTCCAGAACCAGGGGTCACAGTTTAAGTACAAGAGGTAGGCCATTTAAGTCTGAGATGAAGAAAAACATTTTTACCCAGAGAGTTGTGAATCTGTGGAATTCTCTGCCATAGAAGGCAGTGGAGGCCAGTTCACTGGATGTTTTCAAGAGAGTTAGATATAGCTCTAAGGTCTAACGGAATCAAGGGATTATGGAGAGAAGGCAGGAACGGGGTACTGATTTACGATGATCAGCCATGTTCATATTGAATGGCGGTGCTGACTTGAATGGCGGTGCTGACTCGAATGACCCACTCCTACACTTATTTTCTATGTTTCTACTTTTAGCCGAGTCTTTCACCCCTGCCTGTTAAGCAAGCGATCTGTTCAAGGGCATAATCCCAGTTTAAATCCTTGAACAGGAGTGACCATATTCTTCCAGCATCAAATATTCAGTGATACATAAAGGTTGTACTGCAGGGAGAGGTGGGGATGCTGGATGTTGTCATTCACGGAGGAAAGATAAAAGGATGTTCAGCAAAAAATTGTAAATAGATCATCTTTTCATCTCTTGAAAAATGTTGGGATTTATAGAGGTCATTTTTCTGGTCTTTAATTTCTCTCGGAGATTCATTCTGCTTTCCAATCTCCCCTCTGTATCTCTACAGGCTCCTTCAAGTAGAACAGTATTTCACAGGAACAGTATGAGCACAGGAACAGGCCCCTAAAGCCCGCGCCAAACGTGATGTCAAGTTAAATTAATCTCTACCTGCACTTGATCCATATCCCTCTTTTCTCTGTAATGTATATCCATGTGCCTACCTAAAATCTTCTTCAACATCACCTTTGCATCTGCTTCCACCACCACCCCTGGCAGCACCTTCTACTTCCATCCGATATATCTGTACTGATCCACTTCCAGCCTCTCCAGCAATTGCTTCACAACTGACAGTCATGCCGTGTGCTACTGAGTTGCTAAGCTTTGGAATTTCTTCCTTAAATCCCTCTGTGCCTCTGCTTCACTTTCCGCCTTTCCCAAATCTCTATGATTGGTCGACTGCTCTTTTTTTGTTGTGTAGATTGCCACAAATATTTTTTCATTTAAATGTCTTAGGATATTTCCGTTATGTAAAGAGGCACTGCATGAAAGTTGTTTTTGCACAGATTAGAATTGGCTTTCAGAAACAGGCTTGCGAGCTGTAGTTCTGACCAGCTCACTATGAATCTAAATGTTCATTAAGGGCCTGTCCCACTTAGGCGATTTTTTAGGTGACTGTCGGCGATTGTCATAGTTGTAGCAGATCGCCGAAAAGCCGGCGACTGGGCCCCCCTTACGACAATGTCTACAACAACCTACCACCTAGTTGACATCACGTTACGGCAAGCTACCGGCGACCCATTAGGACGTCCACCTACGACCACACAGGCATCAACCTACGACAACCAAAGTCAACGGAAGTTCACATGCGACAAGCTACGACCATGTCGGTGACAACTGAAGAGAATTCAGTCGGCGGTTGACATAGGTAGTCGCCAATGGAATTCACCGCGGTCAGCACCGGCGATAACCTACATCACCTGGTTACAACCTACGTCATCCTGATGACCTACTACCACCGCACCTATGTCATGTGAATACAAACTAAGATCCATGGGGTCAAAACTAATGTTGCTGCTAATTTTTCAATATGTTGAAAAATTATCGGCGACCAGAACGACGTTATGACTTGCAGATATAAAATAATTGCATAAGTGGGACAGGCCCTTTATGTATACACATTTTTGCTAAAATTGGTGGTCCTGGATAGAATACTATACTTCTGCTCCCTTGCCCCATTAATTCAACAAAGATAATGATTGCAGTTTAAAATCTCTGCACCTGTAGTCCTCTTCAGGTGTACTTGCAAATCTCTTTTCACCTGAGAAGTTTGAGGAATGCCTGGCACCAATTCTGTCAAGCAGGAAACTGTTGATTATAGTTCTCAGTAAGTTAAGAAGCAAATGCTTTTGAAAAAATAATTCTGGAGCGCAGCAGTTCCACTGGCTTATTACATTAAATAACCAAATTTTCTTGTTTTTCCCACTCAAATTTGTCTAGACTGAAGTGATTTGTATACTCCAGAGATTCTGCAAACTATAGGGCCACAGACAAAGAATTAGGAAGTGACATTATCCTAAAAAGTTATTTTGCAGCTGATATGGGCCTGATGGACTGAATGGCCTCCATCTTTACCATAACCTCAATGATTGTATTATATTCGCCCGCTTATGATTATTTGACATTTGTGCCACTTTATCAAAAATACAATGTACTCTGAATCTTTCCCAGATGTTACTCTCACTTATGGTTGATCCAAAAATCTGTTCCTTTTATCTCCCCCTCACTTTTCTTTGTTACACTAATACATTTGCAAGACCTTTGTTTCCTTTCCCACCCATCAAAGAGTTCTTGACAAAGAGTTCTTGAAGCTATACCTGAATGGACAAAGCAGGACAAATCTCTTTTAAATTGATGCAGTAGCGATGCACTTAAAGGGGATTTTACTGCAACGTGAGCCCACACTAACAAAGGTTTCACAATGGAACATTGCATTGTTTGACTGTGGAAAACTGATATGGAAACGTTCACTCAACAGGGTGAATATGCCATTAACGTGTACGTGTGGAACCCCAAATCTTAGAAACTGTAGCAAGAGTATCATCTACCTACAACATAATGTGTCTACAGAAAATGTAGTCACATGAAGAAGTGGCATTTTAATTGAATACCTCTACATTACACTGCAAGGTAGTTTACAATAAAAGAGTTGTTAAAGATGTTTACTTTCCATAAGAATATTTAAATAATAAAATGTAAGCATGTTAGGCTCAGCTTACCTAGTACATTAAGTAACTTTCAGAATTTTACAGGATATCAGAAATGTGACACGCAGTTCAGAAATAAATATTGCCCTCTGCTAATCAAATCCGTTCTACTTGAATCAAGAGATCTATAGCTTACTTTCAACTGAGTTGAACTTTTCTGGATATTTACTGCAATTTGTAATAGTGGAGAATTTGAAGTTACATTGAGGTCATATTGTATGAACCAAAACTTGGATTCATAAAATTTTCAGTGAATTATACGTGAGCTTCTCAAGACCTATTGATTATTTCCACTTGAAGTGCTGGTCTGAGAATTTGGTGGACAGGACATGAGGTTCCAATTTATTCAGCAGTGTATGAGTCTTTATGGAGTTATTTTACATTGCTAGATTTACCCCCCCCCCCCTAATTATATAGAGCAAGTTGTTATTTGTATAATGGGGCAAAATTCTTTGCTGTGTAATTGGGTCAAGTTCCAGGTTTACTCTTCATGGTCAGGGATAAAGTGCACATAAATTAAAAAGTAACATTTCCATTGCATCTGGGACATTTTAAGATATATAGCAATATGCTGCAGATAAAAAATATATATTTAGTGGGTGGCTTATTGGTTCAACCTTTGGGATTTACGGTTGTTTTATATGCTTTGTGGAATCTAGAGCAGTAACAAATACTCAAATCGCAAACAGCTCATTGAGATACAGCTTCCAAAAGTAACTTTTGTTTTATTTCTTGGATCTAGCTTGTCTCATTATGTGCCAATAGCTTGAACCACTTATAAGATTGCAGATATAAAATAATTGTCTGGTGCCCTTTTTAAAATAAAGTACCGACTATCGGTCTTTAACTGTGTGGTTGTCCTAATGCATTTTTTTTACATGTCATTAATGTAGCCCTCAGTGATGCTTGGTGTTGTTCATAAGAAAGGATTAACAAGTGTGACGAGTTTACTGATAAGAATTTGCTGAGGATTACCAGGAAATTCTATACTCCAAACAGGGATATATTACAGGCTAATTTCTGTATGAGGAGGAATGTCACTCAAGCATGTAAGCAAGCTAACTCCTGAATGAAGGGTTACATGACCCTTTGTATGGTCTTTGCTGAAGTAGGGATATGGATGAGAGGATAGGCTAAGAGTAAAGATGGTAAATGGTAGTCCTTTGAAGGAAGGCATATTCAACAATTAAAATCACAGAATGATTTTTATACTTTGGCCATGGTATCACCTTGTGCCAGGTATTATTGTAATTGCAAAAGCTGCCTGTCATTGTAATATTGCCTGAGTACATCACAGTTTTGCTTTCAGAATTGCTATGTGTGGAAATAAGACACAAGATTAGAAAAGTCACAAGAAGCAGTTGTGAGCCAGAATGGTTGTATAGGTTATAAAATTAGCCTTCCTATACTACGACAGGGATTTAAAAAAAGATGAGACCACTACTCATCACTCATTCAGTAGTAAAATGATCAATTATTTTACCAAACTAGAGTGTACCCTGTCGATTAGCACCACTGCACTGGAAAGAAAGCTGGAACTGAAGTGGCGTATAGCAATGAAAAAGACAAATGTATTCGATGATGAAGTAGCCTTACAACTGAGGCAGAATTTGTTGTGGACCCAACTATCAAGATCACAGCTTGCATCGTTTCTGTGCTGTATTTCTAAAGTCTAACCCACAACCTTCCCAACTACCTGTATCTCCTGCCCCATTAGCAGTTGATGAGTGTGCCATATTTGCCTCGGTATCCACAGAAAACAAGTCATCCTTGAGCCCCCAAGGAACCACCTAAAGGATAAACTCGGCACACCATGCTGGGAGGTGTGACAATCAGAGAAGGACAAGACACTTGTGTGACATCCTGATGTCTTTTCTCCAATTCATACATGCTGAATATTCACTGAAGACCTAATGCCAAGACACCAGATTTCTTATTCAAATAACACATTAAAAAAACAAAACAACCATTCAACTAGAAGATAACTGTAAAAGATTCTGCTACATTTTAATGCAAAATGATATAATTTATATTCTTCCATCACCTCATACTTGAAAGTTTTACATCCTATTAAACCTCCAGTTTGTTTGCAGAAGGAGATAAATGTTCACTCTCCTTCCCTTTATTTCCCAGTCTTCTCTTTAAAGAAAGTTGAATGTAGAGCTGTGTATTTCCACAATTTTCAACCTTTATTTCATCTCTCCAGTTAACAGAAGATCCTTTCCTTGGATAAACTATCCAACTAGCCAAGGACTGCTCTCACCCCAACCATGGACTGTTTACCCTCCTACCATCCGGGAGGCGCTACAGGTCTCTCCGTTGCCAAACCAGCAGGTCGAGGAACAGCTTCTTTCCGGCGGCTGTCACTCTACTCAACAACGTACCTCGGTGACTGCCAATCACCACCCCCCCCCCCGGACACTTATTATTATTTTTATTCAAATCGTTTGCTATGTCGCTCTTCCAGGGAGATGCTAAATGCATTTCGTTGTCTCTGTACTGTACACTGACAATGACAATTAAAATTAAAATTGAATCTGAATCTATTGTTGCAGCATATTGCAGAACTTTAATAAAGACAGAGCAAAAAATATCATGGAAAATCCTTTGCAAAATTAAGATAAAAAATAATTGAAGGTTGGACAGTTCAGACTGTATCAGAAGTGATGTGCACCCCTCCCCACACCATGGTGCCTCCCATACTTTAGTTCTTCAAAGACTATGAATAGATCAAAATGCCTTTTGAACTTTCCCAATGGCTCAGATATTTTGATCCTGCATTCATTCACTTACCTTTAATTTGCTAAATTCATTTAAGATACACCTGCATTTCAATTTAATGCCATAACCCTCCACAAAAAAACTGCAAATAAAGTATGAATTATAAAAGTTATATTAAAATCAATATTCTAAAGATTCATCTATAGATTATATAACATTCATTGTATAGATTAATTTGTGAAGTACACGTTATATTGACTAACCAGTATTTCCAAAATCCCCCTTATCTTTAATCCCTCTCATCTTCAAGTTTATAAACATTCATCCTACGTTGCATTCCTTCAACAATGTAACATAAATATTGAGTGCAACATTCAAGTATCCAATTCCACTCATTTTAGAGAAGTGGAATAGCACCGAATAATATTTTCAGAAAGATTTTGATGGCTTCTTTTTATCTAGAAACAATTTCTTCCAGCATATGAAGGCTGATTGTTTGAACAGTTTTTGTGTTTGGTGTTTATAACACCAATACTAAGGTCTGACGCCTACCGTAAACCTACCAACTCCCACAGTTATTTGGACAACACTTTCTCCCACCGCCTCTTGCAAAGTTGCTATATCAATTTGTCCGTCGATGCTGCATCTGCTCCCAAAATGATGCATCTAGGATATCCAAGATGTCCCCTTTCTTTAGTAAACGGGGTTTCCCCTATACTTACATACGTCTTCTCTGTCCTGTATGTCTGCTCTTGCACCCCCTCCTGCAGATAAAACAATAATAGAGTGCCCCTGGTCTTACCTTTCACCCCACCAGTCTCCGCATCCAACACATCATTCTCCGGCATTTCCATCACCTCAAATGCGATCCCACCACCAGTCCCATCTCCACCACCTTCCACAGGTACCACTCCCTCCACAGCTTGGTTCACTCATTCCTTCCCACCCAAACCCCCTCACTGATACTTTCCTCTGCAGCCACAGGAGATGTAACTCTTGTCCCTGTATCCCCTCCGTCACCTCCATCCAGGGTCCTCAGCAGTCCTTCTATTTGAGATAGAGGTTCACATACACCTCCTCTAACCTCATCAACAGCATCCAGTGTTTCTGATGCGGCCTCCTGTACATCGATGAGACCAAGCTTAGACTCAGCGACCATTTAGCCGAACACTTGCGCTGGTTGATCTCCCGGTTGCTAACCATTTTAACTCCTCTTCTCATTCCCATTCAGTACTTTAAAAGCTATCCTAAGAAATCATATGTATAAATTCATTTGCATGATTAAAATGTTTCGAGTTTAATACATGCAGACAACATAGAACAAAACAGTACAGGAACAGGCCCTTTGGCCCATAATGTCCATGCCGAACATGCTGCCAATCTTATCTGCCTGCACACGATCCATATCTGTCCATTCCCCGCATATCCATCTACTTATCTAACAGCCTCTTAAATGCCACTATGGTATTTGCCCCCATCATCACCTTTGGCAGCGTGTTCCAGTCACCACTGCTCTCCAAGTAATAAACCAACCCCACACATCACTTTAACGCCTCACACCTTAAAGTTATAGCCTCTCGTCCTTGACATTTCCACCTTGCAGAAAAAGGGTCCAACTGTCTACCCTATCTATGCCTCTCATAAATTCTGTACACTTCTATCAGGAAATATTAGGAACCAAAATTAATTAGGAGAAACAACATTGTAACCAAAGTAATAAACTTGGTAATAAAATTTAAAGTAAATAATGAAGCCATTTAAAATTGAGAGAAACATAGAACTGTCTTGACGAGCATTGAAGATATGGATCTCGGTTTAATTCAAATAGCTTGCGGTTTGTTGGGATATGGGTCCTGTACAATTTTTAATTCTTATTAAATTTCATCCCTTGTGTGCATTTCTCGAGCCACAGATGTCAGAGAGATGAGAGATTTCATTCATTGCTCCAGTCATATGATACCAATGCAAAAGCCAAAACTCAGATTACCAGATTCCGTGGTTCTATTAGTCCTCATTTCATATTTTTCTTATATTTAGGATAGTAAAGGAAGCAGATTATTACAGTAAAAATCCATCACTTTTAAATAATTATGAGAGGGTGTCTAACTTAACTTTTCAAACAACATCTGGGGCTCTAAATTGAAACCCATCTGACCGGCAATATTATTATAGCGAAAGAAAGCAAGCAAGAAAAGAGAAATAAAAAGAAATAACACACATGTATTAGTGCCTTGCGTGACCTCAGGATATCCTGAAGTGCTTGACAGTCAATAAAGAATTATTCAAATCAGAACTGTTTTGACAGCCGGTGTGCCCGCTAATAGTAATAATATAAATTTTGCATGTGCTCTTCTGGGATATTTCTGTATATAAAGTGTGTCTGCCCATTGCAAGAGTTATTCAACTTCTTAAGTGATTTATCCTGGAGATGATACAAAGTGTTTGCCAAACTCTGGTTCTTTCCATCTATCTATCTAGCATAAAAGAAAGTCAAAACGTAATGGTCTAAGTTTTCAGATCAGCAGTGAACAAATAGTGCTCATCGTTGGCCTTGATGCATAGGACACAAATTTATGCTCTTCAGATAGTATCCATACCTACAACCACACAATCGAGAGCAACTAGTCCTCAAGTTAAGCAGGTCAGTCAAAAGATGATATCTCCAAAAATTCAATACCCCCTTAATATTACACTGAAGTGCAGAATATATGGTCACACCCAGAGAGCAGGGCGACAACCTACAATAATCTAAAGCAAGAGTAGTGCAATTAAAGCAAAACACTCCTGATTTTAAGTGGGAAAGCATAGTCAAAAATGTATTTGTGATGCATAACATAACCACAATCCAATGGTTGAATATGCTGGCCCATTGCCATTGAATCCTGTTGCAAGATAGACCTGGTGTGAAAACCATGAGTCCATTCATTTCAATGGAGATTTTACGGATGTAAATAAAAAGGTAAGAATAAATTAGGTTATATTGTTTGAAATATTTACACTTGCAGTACTGCTTTTATTTATACCTTTTCATATAAACGTGCTTTCAAGGTGTTTCAAATTAATTAAAACCATGATCTTATACTTATTCTTTGAATTATTACAAATGATTCTTATACTTAATAGCTTAGATTTTGAATATTTTTTCCCAATTAGCACAATCATAAGTGCATCATTGTTAAGAGTTTACTGTCTCAAGGAAAAGAACATAAACTATGGTGCACAAAAAGGTGACCATGCAACCCACACTCTGAAAACAAAGATTGAAAAATATAGCCAATGTATTTTGCTTTTTTTTTAAATGTTTTAGGATACAGCACTACCCTCTGCCGCTAGATCCTTGACTTTCTGACCAAGAGACTACAATCAGTGAGGAGAGGTGACAAAACATCCTCCACAGCAATTTCCAACACTGCAACATTAAGTTTTCAGCCTCTTACAAAATTCCTTGTACACTCATGACTGTGTGGCCAAATTCTGCTCTAAATCGAACTATATCTGTGCATGACACCACTGTAGAAGACGTGACCTAGACTAATGACGCAACGATTAAAAGAGCTTAGTAACATTGCATCAAGACAGCAACCTCAATGTCAGCAAGACCACAGAGCTAGTTATTGACTTCTGGAAGCGATGTGGAGTACATGCCCTAATCAGCATCCATGGTGCCAAAGTGGAAATGGTTGAAATCTTCGAGCTCCTTGGCATAAAAATCATCAATAATCTGTCCTCTATCAACCACACTGAAACTACTGCCAAACACGTACAACAGGCGACTGAGGAAGTTTGGCATGTCTCCAACATCTTTTACAAACTTCTAGATTCACTGTAGAGAATACTTTTAGATTAGTTCACAGCTTGGTTTTGGAACAGCTTTGCCCAATAATGCAAGAGATTGCGGAGTTGTGATGTAGCCCGGACAATCACACAGTTCAGTCTCCCGACCATAGACTTCATCACACAGCCTTGGGAAAGCAACCAACAAAATCATGGTCCTTTTTCTCTTGTTCATTTCATCTTCTCTCTCCCGGCATGCAGAAGATACAAAAGTTTGAAAGCATGTACCAATCAGGAACAGTTTCTTCCCTCTGTTATCAGACTACTGAACAGTCCTCCGATATGTTAGTGGATAATCCCAATCTCCTACCTGCCTTTATTCTGGTTGCTGGACTTTTTCTCTGTAACTTATACTGCAATGCTATAAAACTATATTCTGCACTCTGGTATTTTTCATTTTGCACTACCTATCGTACTTGTGTACCACTTGATTGTACACATACAGTGCTCTCCATAATGTTTGGGACAAAGAACCATCATTTATTTATTTGCCTCTGGACTCCACAATTTGAGATTTGTAATAGAAAAAAATCACATGTGGTTAAAGTACACATTGTCACATCTTAATAAAGGCCATTCTTATACATTTTGGTTTCACCGTGTAGAAATTACAGCTGTGTTTATACATGGCCCCCCATTTCAGGGCACCATAATGTTTGGGACACAGCAATGTCATGTAAATGAAAGTAGTCATGTTTAGTATTTTGTTGCATTTCTTTGCATGCAATGACTGCTTGAAGTCTGCTCGTTTAAGTACTTCTTGGCAAACTGTAACCTGGCCATCTTATTTTTGCGGCTAACCAGTGGTTTGCATCTTGCAGTGTAGCCTCTGTATTTATGTTCATGAAGTCTTCTGCGGACAGTGGACATTGACAAATCCCCACCCGGCTCCTGAAAAGTGTTTCTGAACTGTCGGACAGGTGTTTGGGGATTTTTCTTTATTATAGAGAGAATTCTTCTATCATCAGCTGTGGAGGTCTTCCTTGGCCTGCCAGTCCCTTTGCGATTCGTAAGCTCACCAGTGCTCTCTTTCTTCTTAATGATGTTCCAAACAGTTGATTTTGGTAAGCCTGAGATATTGCTGATGTCTCTAACATTCTTGTTTCTTGTTTCTCAGTCTCATAATGGCTTTGTTGACTTTTATTAGCATAACTTTGGTCCTCATGTTGATAAACAGCATTAAAACTGTCCAAAGGTGATGGTAAGACTGGAGGAAAGATTAGGTGCTGAGAGTTATTTTATATCTGCATTAAGGAGGCATTTAAACACACCTGAGCAATTACAAACACCTGTGAAGCCGTATCCCAAACATTATGGTGCCTTGAAATGGGAGGACTATGTATAACACAGCCGTAATTTCTACAAGGTGAAACCAAAATGTATTTCTATTACAAATCTCAAATTCTGGAGTACAGAGGCAAATAAATAAACATTATGGAGGGGACTGTACATAGTATGATCTGCTTTAATTGGATAAAACACAAACAAAATCATTTCACTGTACCTCTCTTCACGTGACAATAATAAACCAATACAAAGTTATTTATAGGGTGCTACCAGCTGATTAAAAGTTAAAGCTTGGAATTAGCATTCCTATGTGTTCATTATTCTTATCTAATTTAGGCATAATTGTGTCTTCTGATGGTTTGGTTTGGGAATACAAAGGATTGATCAAATGCATAAATAGGGAGAAGGGTTGCGGAGTAGTAAGAGATAGCAATAATGAGTTCCTGTTTGAGAGTATTAACATAATAACAAACATGCAATATTGACAGAAGCTATAATTTGTGCAGGAACATCTGATAAACAACACAGAAGTACAAATGCAAGGTAGGATAGTTGTGCAGATGTTGCCGAAGAATCACCTAATGCTCAGACAATGAACTGCACAAATAACTCCATAGATGCTGCCTCATGGAAAATGTAGTCAACACGGAAAACTGTTCTTAACGTATTTCTACATATCCTACTTATTGTACAAAAATAAAATCCACGGTTGCTTGTAATGTTTTGATTGAGATAATTTCTTATGTTGCATTTTCAACTGTATTTTTGAATGTGATATTATATTGGTCAAGAAAACAGATTTCAAAGAAGGGGTTAAATGAGGATCTTCAAATGATACTGGAATTCTTGCCACTCTAGTGCTTGATCAGAGAGATCATTTTTAACTCTCTGCTTGAGGGAGAATATTCAATATGCTGATGCCAAACCTGACACCAAAAGACAGCAGCAACAAAATTTGCTCTGCCAGCAACACTCTTTCAAAATTAAAAAGATTATATTCCTTCAGAATAGGTTTCTCCTTGTTGCAATTGACAGATATTTATTTGTGTATAGGTTTGTGCTTTATATCTTAAATCCTCTTGTTTAAAAAAACATTTTTGTTTCTTTTAAATTTCTTAATGATTGATTTTCTAATTTTTGGCTTTACAATGAATACTCATGAACCATATATCACACCCAAAACATAGCTGGCAACCTTCCTTTCATATTTTAATCACCGATCACAATCTGTAACTAAAATGCAAACAATAACAGCCAATTGCTTTCAATAAAAAATCACCAATCACATTTCTATATAAAAATATAATATAGTCACCATCCCCATTTCTTACATGTCTGAATCTTTAGCCCAGCATTCCTTACAAAACCTAACGGAGCAATGGCTCAGCCTCACACTCAAGAAAAGAAAAATATATTGGTAGCAATAACCTTGCTTTAGTTTAGACTTCACTCCAGCACGAGACTATATTAAAACTGTTTACACAGACCTTGGGACAAGCTATCCAGACTTTCTATCTTAAAAATATTACTATGAAGAATCTCATGGGAAATATTTATTTATTTGACCCAGAAAATGACCAATATTTTTGGAATTCTTGAATAATTCGCTTCTTAAAGCAACTGTACTTTTCTGTTAAAATATTATCAGTTAGATAAATAAAAATATATTTATTTTCTTTGATGTGGTCTTAAGTGATTGACTAAATGAGGATAAGTAAAACCACAGCTCATAGTGTACAGTTACAGCTTTGCAGTTTCTGACCTTCAGGGAGGCTAAGAGTGATAGTCACAGTAACATATATACCCTCTGAATGAGATACATCAAAGAGTTTCAAAGCGAGAGTTGAAACTAAAAAGAATGACAATTTAGCATTCTCTAAGCACCTGTTTGCTTTATTGGGCTAGAGAGGTTCATCATACAAGTTTGTTTTGTTTTTATGTTACAGTCTTTGATTTAAGATTACAGTCATGTAAGCCGTTCAAAGAAAGAAAACTATGAAACTTCTAACCCTTTCAAGTGGTTGTAGTCCCTCGGTTTTGGATCTTTTAGACATTGGTATTTAACTCATCAACAACTGAAGATTTTAAAATAGTATTTCTATATCATTAACAGTGCAAAACTAGGAGTAATTCTTTTGGGGAGATATTACACATTATATTATCAGACTTATAACTTAGCAGGCAGTTTCTCTTCCAAGAAACTTTATTTGTAAATAGCCAACAGCAACAATATTTATTTGTACTTTATCTGGTTTTAGGCAATGAGAAAATAGGTTTATGCACCACAATTGTAGCAAGAATACAGTATTATTAATAACTATATAAGGTAACTTGATGGATCACGCTAATTAAATTAAAAAGTATCCAGTATAAGTTGTCCCGATAAAGTTCTTATTAAAATTGCACAACTCATAGGGCCAACAACAGACTCAGCATTTGGTTTCTTGTATTGGTAAAAGGAGTCACCTGTCATTCTACGACATTCTTCACAGTAAATAGTAAAAATGGCAGAGTTAACGCGTCATTCTGTTTTTGCATTTACATTCTAAAGGCTCACTGCAGCTGACTAGGAGATCTGCTTCTCTTTGTAACTAAAGAAAGTTTATTGCCAAGAAGAGAATCTAAAATAATTGGGAGAAAATAGTAAAGAAAAAAAAAATTAAAGCGCTGGTTATTTGTTTAAGTGATAAAATAAATTAAGGTGGCAGAGTGGCATAGCTAGTAGAACTGCTACCTCGCAGCTCCAGAGGCCTAGATTCAGCCATCAGTGTTATGTGTGAGCTTGCATGTTCTCCCTATGACTGTAGGTTTCCTCCTGGTGCCCCAATTTCCTCCCACAAATCAAAGATATGTGGGTCGGTAAGTTAATTGGCCATGCTAAATTGCCGCTTCTGTAAAAGTAAATAGTCAAATCTGGGGGGAGCTGAATGAAATTAACTCAGGTCTGAAGAAGGGTCTCAATCCGAAACGTCGCCTATTTCCTTCGCTCCATAGATGCTGCCTCAGCCGCTGAGTTTCCTCAGCATTTTTGTCTACCTCCAGAATCAACTCATGTGTCAGTTTACGAAGGGGAAATCAGGCTTGACTAACCTTCTGGAATTTTTTGAGGATACAACTAGGAAAATGGACAAGGGAGAGGGAGAGCCAGTGGATGTAGAATACCTCAACTTTCAGAAAGCATTTCATAAGGTCCCACATAGGAGATTAGTGGGCAAAATTAGGGCACATGGTATTGAGGGTAGAGTGCTGACATGGATAGAAAATTGTTTGGCAGACAAGAAACAAAGAGTAGGGATTAACAGGTCCCTTTCAGAATGGCAGGCAGTGACTAGTGGGGTACCGCAAGACTCCACAGCTATTTACAATATACTTCAATGATTTAGATGAAGGAATTCCAGGTAACATTAGCAAATTTGCAGATGCCACAAAGCTGGGTGGCAGTGTGAACTGTGAGGTGGATGCTATGAGAATGCAGGGTGACTTGAACAGGTTGGGTGAGTGGGCAGACGCATGGCAGATGCAGTTTAATGTGGATAAATGTGAGGTAATTCATGCTGAAACAGATGTTGGGATGGCTCAGTTAGTTGTATTCTATTGGTACCTTCAAGTCTCAAGTATGATACTTAGAATGAAAGTATAGAGAATCTTTAGTGGATAGTGTTGAATAGTGGGACGAAGAGCTACGTGGCAATTCCTGTATCTATTTTCAATGCCTTTTGTAAGATAACCAATTTTTATATAAAAGTTGTTTAAAGGTTCCAATAAAATGTTCCATGAATGCAAACCATTTTAATTTCCAACCAACCATCACATATTTGCATTACAACCACTTGTATTAGTATTCCATTTTCATCAAAAGTCAGCTTGTTACATCAAGTTGATTTGTTACATCACCTGATATGCAATCTTTATCCCAAGTTGAAGATCCTTGGTTTTCATAAATTTCTGATTTCATAATAGAATGGAAACTAAATTTGTCTGTATTTGTGCTATAGGGAAGGAGAGATCTTGATGTGCCAATAAAAAGGGATCAAGTTAATTCACATGATGCAAGTTATGGGTGCATGGTTGAAAAAAAACATTGAAGCTATACGTGAGTTACTGGCATGTTATATGTCATGACAAGAGCAGGCATTTCGACTTTCGGTTCAATAGAGTTCACAGCTCCCCCTTGTGCTGCCTGGCAAAACAACCTCACTTCATAAACAATGTTGGATTCAGCTACTCCAGATTGGAACCCCTTTCTGTATAAATATGTGGCACAGTAAGCATATGCACCTGGCTCAATACGAAATACCCTGGCAGAATTGAAGATTCAACACATTATTCAGAAAAGAAGCTAGTTATTTGGATGAAAAGAAGCACAGTTATATTAATAGATTTATATTGAAGATAAACACAAAATGCTGGAGTAACTGCATAAAAGGAATGGATGACGTTTTGAGTCAAGACTCTTTGTAAGACCCCAGAGATGTTGCCTGAGTTACTCAAGCATTTTGTGTCTATCTTCGATGTGAACCAGCATCTGCAGTTCCTTCCGACACAATGGATTTATGTTGTGCTTTCTAACTATAACAGGAAGCCTGACAGAGTCTATATAATGCAACTTTATTTAGCACCACATTTTCCCATTTTATGTTTCATCCCAAGTTCCCACCATATGCATTCACAGCTCAGAGATGGATTCAATTGAACAAACATTTTACATTATAAACACAGCCAACCATGACCTCAATACTCGTGTTGCAGATAATGAAGTTCCAATCAAATTCTGAGTCCTCTCACTGGGAATAGTAGTGTTAGATAAGTTTATTAAAGTAGGAAAAAGAAATGCAAGCTCCTATTACGTAAGCTAACAATCATGGATTAAAAATAAATATTGCAATAGCAAAATTTTCCATTAAAATAAGGCATATTGTTATACTTTTGGTGCTAAATGGAAATTGACCTCTTCTTTACAAAATAATGCATGTAGTGAAGTGGAATATAAATTGTTCATCGATGTTTACAGCCCGACCCATGTCAAGCACAATCTCATGGGATTGACCAGTTAACAAAGTGCATTAATATTAACGGTGGGGAAACCATATCCTTTCTGCTTTGAGGAGCATCTTGCCAACTCAAGAGAAAACAATTAAAATTGTATTAATAATTAATTTCAGATGCCAGGTGGTTTTTGTGCCTTCGTATTAAAATACAACTAGAACACGTGTTTAAGAGAAAGGGTTTGATATGACGTGAGGTTTCAGGTAACATTATTCATTGAACAGCCAGGTAACTTGGACTCCTTCCAGCTCCTACTAAACAACAGTCTGCCGCCTGTGTGCGAGCATTAGGCTCATGGTTTACTATTAACATAAAATTCCTCGTGAGTTTGGAATAAGTCCAGTTTTATAGATTAGTAAAGGCCTCATCAGCTGATAGGATTTTGTTGTGTTACTTTAGGATAAACGAGATAATCCCAGAATCTGGGCAATACATTGAACCGTTTAGGGTGAAAGGCTTGACTCTGGGTTAACCCGTCACAGCAACTGTGTTCTTTTTCCTTTACAATAAATTAAAATCTTGTATGTAGGAAAGTAAAATCAAATATTTATAATTAAGTTGAATGCAAATAATGCACTTACTAATACAAGGTAATATATGTGATTACTTTAACATCGTTCTTGCAGCTGAGCAAAGGGGCCTATAGAGGCATGAGGGAGGAGCTGGCCAAAGTTGACTGGAAAAGGACCCTAGCAAGGATGACAGTGGAACAGCAATGGCAGGAATTTCTGGGAATAATCAGGATCTTTTCATTCCAAAGAGAAAGATTCTAGGGGGAGAACGAGTTGACCATGGCTGATAAGGGAAGTCAAGGACAGTATATAAAACTAAAAGAGAAGGTGTATAACATGGCAAAGATTAGTGGGAAGCCACAGGATTGGGAAACTTTTAAAGAACAACTGAAGGTGACTAAAAAGGCAATACGGAGAGAAATTATGAAATACGAAGGTAAGCTAGACAATAATACAGAGGAGGACAGCAAGAGTTTCTTTATATAATTATATAAGAGAAAGAAAGAGTTAAGAATGGAAGTTGGACCGTTGGAGAATGATGCAGGAGAAGTGATAACAGGGAGTAAAGAAATGGCAGAGGAGTTGAATAACTTTTTTGAATCAGTCTTCACAGTGGAAGACTCCAGCAATGTGCCTGAAATTCAAGAGAGTCAGGGGGTGGAAGTTAGTGGAGTGGCTATTATTAGGGAGAAGGTGCTTAGGAAGCTGAAATGACTGAAGGCGGATAAGTCACCTGGACCAGATGGACTGCACACTAGGGTTCTGAAAGAGGTGGAGATTGTGGAGATAATTTAATTGGTAGTGGTGAAAGCACTCCCACATACTCAACACATTTTCTTGAAAGTCTTAGCTGACTAGGCCAAAAACACCATATCAAATAATTTGTAGGAATTATTTGTGAGGTGATAAATTACAAATGGATTAGAATCAAGAATTGTGAAGCAATGAGAGCTGAGTGGGAAAACAGTTGACCATCCATGGCTGTCTATGGATTAAAGTGTAGAAAGAAACATATTTTCTGCAATAATTATGTAATAATTTAATTTAATCACTGCACATTAGGAAGGTATATAAAATGTTAATGCTACCAGATTTGTAAAAAATCAATCAACAACCGAAACATAGAAACATAGAAATTAGGTGCAGGAGTAGGCCATTCGGCCCTTCGAGCTTGCACCGCCATTCAATATGATCATGGCTGATCATCCAACTCAGTGAAACTGTAGCTACTTAAAATGGAAATTCAAACAGTTTGAAATAGAGTCCCAAAACATCACCTATCCATATTCTCCAGAGATGTCTGACCCGTTGATTTATTCCACAACCAGTTGTGTCTCTTTTGTGAACCAACATTTGTAGTTTCCCGTGTCTCGCAAACATTTTAACGTTATTTTGATGAACCCCATTAAAGAGGTTATGGATAAGTATTTAAGATTGAAGGTTAAAATAATAGGTACACACCAATTACCAAAATACTATGGATGTCAGAAATGGAACTATATATTGAACTAGAATAAGTAGAATAATGTAGGGACAGATTTATGTCTCAATTCAATTATCTCTCTTGGTCTGGCAATCAGAGAAGAATTTCAGGCTTTTATAAAGATTTGTAAACTCCAGTAGATTAAATAAATGGAGAAGAATCCATAACTTAAACAAATTATACAATGTCCACAGGAAGAAGTAGGGCTCACACTGAAAAATGACCTTTTCTTATATGTTTTGGGCTCTTAAAATCCACATCTTCTCCTGATAAAGTTATAAGACCACTACTAATGGAAGATTATAATAATGAATGAAGGTTTAAGTAACTCTTTGCAATTTGTGATATTAACTCTTGGCTTTGTCAGAATTTTATTGGATTTTTATCAGAAGTTTCTTAGTTTTCCCCATTAATGGTACCAACAGTATGTCTACCAGGTTTATGCTGTCTACCCACACGCTTCCAATGTTTATAACATTTGTAAGAAGAGGACACTTCAAAGGCAGTATTAACTTTTTTTTTAATGTCTCGTCTCCAATTTATCAAGCTCAACATTTTCTCACAAGTGTTCATCGCCTGGCCAGCAAAAAAAATAGGAAGAGCTAAGAAAACACCCAGAGAAAACCGTGAGAAAGGTGAAAACTAGTACTGTACAGGACATCAAGGAATGAGGGTAGCCTCACTGAATTGCAATGAATTGGATTAAATAGCATTGAAACAGGCTGTTTGGCCCACCATCAATCATCTGTTTGTAATAGTTCTCTGTTACTCCACTTTCGCATCCATCCCCTATGCACTAGGGATGAATTTATCAAGGTCAATTTACCTACAAACTCATAAGTCTTTGGGAGATGGGAGGAAATTAGAGCATCCGGAGGAAACCCACGTGGTCATGAGGAGAATATGCAAACTTCGCACAGACAGTACCCAAGGTCAGGATCAAACTCGGATCGCTGGCACTGTAAGGTAGCAGCACTACCAGCTGCGTCTCTGTGCCATCACCTGCATTCTTCTGCTTTTGTTTTTCAGATAACGCTCCGTTCAATCACATCACCAAAATATATACATTATACTACTGGAAGAATCTAACTACACATGTTAGTTGCCACTTTTGCCTGCAAAGCAGTAACTGAGCTTTAAATGAAATTCACTGGTTGTGTAGTACTCCAAAGGAATTTATAAACTGCTTTATAAATTATATTATTTTCCCATCAGGTATAAAAATTGACACTAATAACTCATATCACAATCTTAATTTTTTCTGATTTATATAATCTGACTGTATACAATATTTTGAATGTGGTTATAAATCACCTTGAGACTATTATTCACATAGCCTCCAATCTAATTGACCGGGTTAAGCAGGACATCTTTCAAAGGTTTACTTACCATCACATTCATTAATGACCACCACATACATATAAAGCACGTTAAGTACATGATACAAATAATTGAGGAATCCCCTACTTCATAAAATGATCAAGATACAATACCTCTTTGATGGCTGACATCTTAACATTCTCATAGTAATGTAGAGGTGCATTTGGAGCATTCATATCATAACCAAACCCAGCGACTGCCACTTCATCACAATTGTGCAATGCCATTGTTATTGCAACTGTGCCTAGTGTTGGTATATTCTGCAAAGAGAAAGAAAACAAGCAAAATTAAATACAAACTAAATGAACATTTTTTGGGGAGACCAAATCGGACTTGTAAGTTACTTTGGAACTCAATGAACCAAGGGGGATTGGATAGCATAGGGGCAAGGAAATGTTTTCAAATATTTTTATTCATCTCAAAAAGTAATACCCTCAGTATTATTAAGAGTATATTTATTCCTGTGTCTCAAAATAGCCAATATTGTATTGAGAAACTGGCTTCATATTGTGGTATAGAACAACTTTCCACACACATTGGCGAAAAATTGAGATCAGAGACTGCAGTAACTTCTAGGTCCCTTTCATTGTGCAGTTGCCTCCCAGTGAAGTCCCTCTCAAGAGAGGAAAGAACATAATCCAGCCTTTCACATCTATGTAGCATTAAGGAAGGACTACATTGTTGGAGGTGCCAGCTTTCAGATGAAGATGACAAATTCATGCTATTTCTTGCATTTCTGGAATACAAAGCAAAAATCACATTTTATTATGAAAATAAGAACTTGGATGTATGGGTGGTGGGGATTATGTTTTCCTAATATCTTACTACTGTTAATCAATCAGGAACCTTTTTTACAACAGATTAATTGGTCATGTGTAAGGGGGAACTCTTTCAATGAGGAACATGGTAATTATCCTCAAGGGAGTGATGTGGCCAATATTTATTCCACGATCAACAAGACAAAGATAAATTATCTAGTTATTATCACGGTTATTTGCAAGAGCTTTATCACTTTTCCATTTGATCAGAAGTACTTTGGGGTGAACAGAAGCTGTGGAAAGTGATGAATATTTTTGTTTTATTAAACACTGTATTTTGGACCCAGTACTAAGTAAACACGTAGTTCTCTGTAAAAAGTATTTCATCTCAAGATGCTGCCAGTGTTCAGTTGTTCTCAGGCAAGTGCATGCAAGACATACACAGACCGCTGGAATGAATACAATGTACTGGAGAATCTACCTCTGCAATGCTATTCTAGACAAACTTAATATTGGGTCAGATACAACATTCACTTGAATTAAGATTACAAATCTGGAGATCAAGAAGAAAATTATCTCTGATGAAAGGTCATCACCCAAAAATGTTAATTTTGTTTCTCTCTTCACAGATGCTGCCTGACCTGATAAGCATTTTCAGCATTTTGTAATGTGGTTACTTACTTCGTATTTTATTGTTTGAATCATTCATGTTTTGTTTTTTTTTGCCACAGAAATATAGAAAGTCACACTGAAAGTCAAATATGATTTATATGTGTACAATTTAATCTCATTCTTTTCTGTGGAAAACTACACCCTACCTGATATGTTATTCCAATGCCGATTGTGCTGTTATTTCCTATCTTAAGGCTGATATTCCTTTCTTCGCAGGAGATCAAAAATCAAAAATTAAGTACAGAACAAAGTGCTTCAAGTTACTAAACGAACAAAACAAAAGGGTTTTGACCTGAAACGTCACCCATTCCTTTTCTCCAGAGATGCTGCCTGTCCCGCTGAGTTACTCCAGCATTTTGTGTTTAACCTATTCATACATGTATCCTTTTATCCTTGGGTTGTGGCTAGAAAAAAACAATTCTACTCGAAATCAGCAAGCCTACTAATGATTAATTTATGTTTAGTATTCCAATCTAGAAGTTCAGTGTTGTGCGGAATTATTGACATCTGAAGCGCTAGTAGCTGCTTATGATTAGCAGGTTTGATATCTTAATGAATCACACTCTATTGGTGGCTTATCACATATTTCCAAACAGCAATACATTAACACATATTGATGTGTCTGACAACACACTGATAACATACACCCTGAGCACTTGTCATCCAATTCTCCAGGATTCTCAAGGATTTGTAGGACTTTTAAACTCGAAGATGTAATCAAAGTTACTATAGAAACATGATCAGAATTAGCTTAACTAATTCATCGTTTTAAACTGAAAACTTAAATCATTCCTGTTCAAAGCATGCTTGGCAGCTCACTTTCAATTTAAGTCACAGACATGTACACAAGGTCCGTGACAAGCATTGGGGATTTGATGAGATTGAAACGTGCCTAATAAACTGAATGCTGGATAACCTTCAGAGTTGTTTGCCTTTTGCAGTTTATAAAGCAAGCACTCTCCATATTAACTTCTACATCATCACAGACTCTAAGTTAGCCTGAGCTGCATGATTGTAGCTCCAGAAAAATATTGATTTGCTGATTTCCCTTCAAATCATAAATGAAATCAATCTCTGTTAAGATTAGATTAATCTATAATCCTGAGTGAAAAACTCAATCTTTGTTCGTGATGTGAGTTGAAACTTGAAACAACCCACGGTCAACCCACTACTGTAGTTAGACCGGGGAACACTTAAACATCTGTAAATCATTGCTTAAATGTTAGTCAGTTAGTTTGGAGGGCTTTATATGTGAAGGGGGGGTTGATAAACTTTAATTCTTAGTCCCCTACCTGGTCGGAGAGACGGGGAGCGGTCAATGCCTTACCGGGTCGCCGTGCAGTAAGCTCCGCAGCGCTGTGGCCGGTGGGGCTGCGGGCGGCGCCGGTTGTAGCTCTGACCCCGGCAACTCTACCCCTGGCTGCGAGGCGCTCCAAATCCAGCGCCGCCCGCGGTCGGACGTCCCAGCTCCGGGAATGTCGGGAGTCGGCCGCGTCGTAGCGCTGGGATACCAGCGGGAAGCGGGCAATGCCTTACCGGGTCGCTGTGCAGTAAGCTCCAGGACGCGGAGGCCGCCTTCTCCCAACATTCGCGGAGCTAGGGTGGGGGGCGTCCGACCGCGAATTCAAGCCGCCCGCGCTACCTACCTAATCTACGCTAAAAATCTTCCATTCGGAAATCCGAAAATGTCCAAAATCCGACAAGTGTCTGGTCCCAAGGCTTTCGGATAAAAGGTTGTGCACCTGTGCTAAATTACAATAAGTGTTCTTAATGTTATTATGACCCTACTAGGCTACTTTATTATGTTTGAAGCAAGGAACCGCAGATGCTGATTTACCAAGGACGCAAGTACTGGAGTAACTCAGCACCCCTGAAGAACTTGGATGGGTGACGTTTCGGGTTGGGACCCTCTGTTGTCTTCAGTATTTGTTTTTACAATAAACTAAAGATCGCTTTCCATAAAACTTCATTTGTTTTTTTTTAAACTACCTGTTTGAATTTCTCTCAGCATATGTAACATCCATTCTCTCCAACCTCCAACAGAGTGCTGGAGTATCAGTGTGCCACGTGACACCCTATCTTACCAATCATAGGATATTACATTTGACAAAACACCCATTATCCATTTGCTTTTTTCTAAGTACTTTAGAGATTTAGTTTAACCCTGTATTGGTAAATGTAATCTGCTAATCTTCCCCTAGACAATAGTGGCCTCCTCAACAACCATCTAGAAAGAATAAATTGTGTAAAATGATCCATAATGGGTCAGACAATTCCAAGCCTTCTGATCAGCTTAACGATAATACCGTCTGAAATGTTCTGCTTTGTTTCACTAACTGATGTTGACTAATCTCAGACCAAGAAGCTCAGTGCAGTAAATGCTCCTTTAAGATTGACAAACATCAAAATCAAGATGCTTACTTCTTAAACAAATTCCAGTTATTAAGAAGATAAAAAGATGCTTTGGTTTGTCCTCTCAAGATCTGAAATTTATGCAAGGTGATTTAATAAACAGTTTACAAAATGCCGTCATGCAACACTGCAGACAGGTTCCTACAGCAAGATATATGTTTAACCCCTGATTGCTCAACCCAGACTGCTGTGACACACAACGCACCTTTCTAAAAAGAATTCTGAAAAAAAATCGAAGTGGTTAAATAAAGTCTAAAAGAAAAGCTATTTTCTTACATCAAGAATAACCCAAGGACACAATTTACATCATCTGTCTCTCGATACACTCTACAGTCCAATTGGTCACAGAATTTCTACAAATAAGTACCGATAAACCCTGAGCTCCTGAGACCCTAAGCGATGAAAATTAATGACACAGGACGGACTAAATGGGTTGAGATGGGTGGACCTAAAGAAATAAACCAGGCACAGAAGACACTCACAAAAGGAAGGAATTGTGACAATCATTTGATACAAATGGTGATTCTTTTGTATTTTAAAACGGGGGAGTTTTGTTTACAGGGTCTGATTAGGAACAGTCAGCATGGATTTGTGCCTGGAAGGTCACGTTTGACTAATCTTCTTGAATTTTTTGAAGAGGTTACTAGGGAAATTGACGAGGGTAAAGCAGTGGATGTTGTCTATATGGACTTTAGTAAGGCCTTTGACAAGGTTTCATGGAAGGTTGGTTAAGAAGGTTCAACTGTTGGGTATAAATGCAGGAGTAGCAAGATGGATTCAACAGTGGCTGAATGGGAGAAGCCAGAGGGTATTGGTGGATGGTTGTTTGTTGGGTTGGAGGCAGGTGACTAGTGCGGTGCCTCAGGGATCGGTGTTGGGTCCTTTGTTGTTTGTCATGTACATCAATGATCTGGATGAAGGTGTGGTCAATTGGATTAGTAAGTATGCAGATGATACCAAGATAGGGGGTGTTGTGGATAATGAAGAGGATTTCCAAAGTCTACAGAGTGATTTAGGCCATTTGGAAAAATGGGCTGAAAGATGGCAGATGGAGTTTAATGCTGATAAATGTGAGGTGCTACACCTTGGCAGGACAAATCAAAATAGGACGTACATGGTAAATGGTACGGAATTGAAGAATACAGTTGAACAGAGGGATCTGGAAATAACCGTGCATCGTTCCTTGAAGGTGGACTCTCATATAGATAGGGTGGTAAAGAAAGCTTTTGGTATGCTAGCCTTTATAAATCAGAGCATTTAGTATAGAAGCTGGGATGTAATGTTAAAATTGTACAAGGCATTGGTGAGACCAAATCTGGAGTATGGTGTACAATTTTGGTCGCCCAATTATAGGAAGGATGTCAACAAAATGGAGAGAGTACAGAGGAGATTTACTAGAATGTTGCCTGGGTTTCAACAACTAAGTTACAGAGAAAGGTTGAATAAGTTAGGTCTTTATTCTCTGGAGCGCAGAAGGTTAAGGGGGGACTTGATAGAGGTCTTTAAAATGATGAGAGGGATAGACAGAGTTGATGTGGATCAGCTTTTCCCTTTGAGAATAGGAAAGATTCAAACAAGAGGACATGACTTCAGAATTAAGGGACAGACGTTTAGGGGTAACATGAGGGGGATCTTCTTTACTCAGAGAGTGGTAACGGTGTGGAATGAGCTTACAGTGGAAGTGGTGGAGGCAGGTTCGTTGGTATCATTTAAAAATAAATTGGATAGGCATATGGAAGAGAAGGGAATGGAGGGTTATGGTATGAGTGCAGGCAGGTGGGAATAAGGGAAAAAAAGTTGTTCGGCACAGACTTGTAGGGCCGAGATGGCCTGTTTCTGTGCTGTAAATTGTTATATGGTTTGTTATATGGTTAGTTTAGAAATACGGCATGGAAACAGGACCTTCAGTGCATCAATCTGCACCAACCGACGATCACCCGCAAACTAGTTCTGCCCTACACAGTAGGGACAATTTACAGAAGAAAATTAATCTACATATCTGGAGAAAACCCACGGAGCACCTGGAGAAAACCCACGCAATCACAAGGCAAAACGCACAAATTCCGTACAGACAGCATCCAATGTCAAGATCGAATCAGGGTGTCTGCCGCTGTAAAGCAGCAACTCTACCGTTGTATCAATTTGCAAATAAACAATGGACAGGTTAATTTACCTGTACAAACAGGACTAATAGTAGCGGAGCTGCATCCAGTAACAGAGTTGGAGTTGAAGTTACAGTTAAAGATTGTGCAAGACGAGCAAGGCTGTCGAAGTGCATGGTATTTTCTTCAGCTTGAAGTATTTTTTATTATGCAGTCCAATGAATTATCATTATTTTATAGTTACTTGTTGCATCTTATGTTATTATTTGTAGAATATTACACCACAATGGTTGCAGTGTTTTTAGTAAACCTTTTAGAATAGTTCTGATTTGTGATGGTTGGCAAACTTTATCCCAAATAATAGGTATCATAGGAAACAACCTATTGCATGCAGAGATGAAAGCAAGTCTGTAATCATAGCTCAATGCTGAATGCTGAATTAATCTAATCTCAGCTCTGAAATCCCGATGTACCACTGACAACTTCCACTTTTAACACCTTTAATGGGATAAAATCTCACACGGTTCACATGAGACTTAGCAAACTGAATCATAATCAGGTGAAGGGGTGTTAGGCAGATGAACAAAAACTTGGTGAAAGAGGTATTGTTTAATTGGGGTGAAAGGCGACGTGGAGGCAAGAGGGTTTAAAAGAGGGTGATTCCAAAGAACTGAATCCTGGTGGTTAAAACATGATTGACAATAGTGGAGCAATGGCAACTGGCCAAAATTTGAGGAACACTGATATTTTGACATTGTACAAAGCCTAGGGAAATTAAGTAGTGGTAGAGAGGAAAATAATTTGAAAATTATAAAATCCAGCTACTGTTCTACCAGAGGGTAGGAAACACAGGGGTGACAGGTGAACAGGATTTTGTGCAACTTAAGATGTAGCCTTCATTGGAAGACAACAAATATACCAAATTGAATAAAAGGGAGCCTCAGAAGTACAATGGAGCAGTCAAGGTTGAGGAAATAAGAGGTCTGGATGAAAGTTTCAGCAGTAGATGTTATGAGGCAGGTTGGAGTCAGATGAGGTTGCAGAGATGGAAAAAGGTGCCCTACTGTTGCAAGGTGATCTGAAGCTCGATTTGGGCAGTCACATATAATAACCCCATGGTTACAAATAATCCGGATTTAGTGAGTGGCAGGGAACAGCATCTGTAATGGGGACAAGCAACAAATGTCTTGGTGTTCCCTACAAGAAGAAATTACTGCCCTTCCAGACAACCAGTTGGTTAATTTAGTAATGATGGCGCAGGATCTCATCAGTAAATAAGTGGAAAGTGACACTGTTTTTGGATTATATTGCTGAGAATCAATAGGAGGGAGTCAGGAAAAATGTTTTTCGGGGTGTGGGGATGGGTAGGGGTGGACAGAGGTAGTGGTATGGGCTCAGGAAAATAAACCTTTCAGGTTTATCTATGCATTATCTCTTTGTGGCCTGGAAGACCAGAAAACCACAGAACAAAGCAAAACGCTTCCCGGTGGAATATCCGTGTACTTAGTTTTACAACTGAGAGGTTAAATAAACACCCAGTGCACATTTGTAGCTGAGGAATCATGCACAATGCAGACACACTTAAACCAATGATGGAAAGGAAGGGATGTCTGAAGTAAATAACTTGCATGTAATTTTAATAGCCCATCAAATATGATTAGTAACTTCAGTGGGATAAGTTATCCTGGCTTTGCAGTTTTTAGTCTTTTAGTCTGCTATTTTAAGACAGCTTAATTGGACAGCCATTTCAAGTTCATATTATTGTAGGTTACACAGTGCTATGATTTTAGGAATGCAAGGCTCATTAATCATTTCTGCAAAAATAATGCAAGAATGAAACTCTGTCCTGAAAGTCTTTACCAAGAGTGGGAAAGAAATAAGAAGAATCTAAAAGCAATCTAAATACTGCATTAAGTTCAGAGGGTTAATCTTAACCTCTTCAGAGTCTTAATTAAACATATGGAAGCAATGGAAGCACTTGGGTTTCAGTGAGACAAACAAAATGGGCTTTTGATTTACTGAGTGCCAAAATACCCGAGTATTCAAATATATGATGGCAGGGTTTCCTGAAAGTGGGTTGATTTGATTATATCCTGACCCAAGACCTAGGTGGTATAATCCACAACTGTAGTTTTAACAATGTGATACAGAGTTCATTTTTATTGAATTGATATATTAACAAATGTGTATGTTTATTTTTGTTTCGAAAAAGGTGTTGGTGATAATGCTCTCTATATACGATTTTCTATCTAATTTTAAACTGCCTTGAAGAAAATTGTTATTTTCTCCACTTTTCCCCATAATATTGCTCAATTTTTCACTTCCGGAAAAGAGAAATAGTTCTGTTTTCTGTTTCAAGTGAAGAAAATATAACCAACTCATACATTTCAAAATTCAGCATTCTCAGTTCAGTGTCAAATACAACCAAATTTGATAATGCAGAAGCTGTTCAAGTGAGCTTGTTACTTTTGTTTGATGAGATCAATTTATCTTAGATTACAATAGAATTTTTAAATTTAAAATAAATAACCCCAGCACTACTTTTTGAGAAAGCTTTCCCCAATTCAACTAGCCAATGATTAGCAGTTAATTTAATCTCTCTCATTGATCTATTAAAATATACTTTTATATTTGTCAATAAGTTCTAACCTAAAAAAATATTTTCTTCATACAATTTCTTAAACTGTTTCAGAGTGCTTCAACCCCATTCACCCTCCCCTCCAGCATTCCCAGAATCTCCACTGATCACCCAAGAGTCTTCTCTCCCAGAAATAATCCCTGCATCTCACAGAGTATGACAAAGGTTAGGATAGCTGTGCAGCACAATAACCTTAAGGCATTCGTTGACGCACATCAATGTTGCTGATAGATATTCTTTGGCGTACCACAATGTTTTGGGAAGGGTATTCCTTGACGCACACTACAAGGTTCTTAACATCAAAAATTAATGAAAGGATTAAATGGCATGTAGGTTTACTTGTATTAGTGTTATTGCATTTGTATATTAATGTTTTGAGAACGTATTGTTAATGATGATAAGAAATTAGAAAATGCGCACAATTTCAAGGGTCAAAATCTGTACAAAAGGCTGACCTCGCTGAGTGGAATTTCAGAGTAACATAGAAAAATAGAAAATAGATGCAGGAGGAGACCATTTGGCCCTTCGAGCCAGCACCGCTATTCATTGTGATCATTGTCCCCAATCAATAACCCGTGCCTGCCTTCTCCCCATATCCCTTGATTCTACTAACCCCATGAGCTCTATCTAACTCTCTCTTAAATCCATCCAGTGACTTGGCCTCCACTGCCCTCTGTGGCAGAATTCCACAAATTCACAACTCTCTGGGTGAAAGTTTTTTCTCACCTCATTCTTAAATGGCTTCCCTTTTAATCTAAGAATGTGGCCCCTAGTTCTGGACTCGCCGAACATTGGGAACATTTTTCCTGCATCTAGCTTGTCCAGTCCTTTTATAATTTTATATGTTTCCAAAAAATCCCCCCTCATTCTTCTAAACTCCAGTGAATACAAGCCTAGTCTTTTCAATCTTTCCTCATATGACAGTCCCGCCATCCCAGGGATCAATCTCATCAAGTAGTACAGTAACTGGGACTGTGCTGCTGCTCCATGAGCACAAGTAAATAAAGTGTGCCTGGAATATTAATGGAAGTTGTCAAGATCGTCATACAGCATGGAAACAGGCCCTTCAGCCCAATGTGTCCATACCGACCAAGATGCCCCATCTAAGCTCGTCCCACTTGCCCATGTTTGGTCCACATCCTTCTAAATCTTTTCTATCCATGTACCGATCCAAATGCCTTTTAATGTTATTATTGTATCTGCATCAACTGCTTCTTCTGGCAGCTCATTCCATATACAGGTGCACAACCTTTTATCCGAAAGCCTTGGGACCAGACACCTTTCGTAATTCAGAATTTGTCGGTCTTCGGAATGGAAATTTTTTTGCGTAGATTTTAATGGCTGGCTCAGTGGTAGAGTGCTCGGCTCATATCTGTAAGGTCGCGAGTTTGCGCCTTGATCCCGACAGAAGAAGTTGGAGCGGGGCTGGGCTGGGCTGCTGCTGGCTGTGGGTCTCTGGGATCTCTGTGCTTGCGGTGGGCCTGGTGGTCGACGTCCAATTGGTCCTGACGTCTCGGTGACTGCACTGCCTGCAGCCATCGCCGTCGTGAAGACAGTACAAAGCCCCCAGGCCGGTGCAATGAGCGGGGAGCTGGAGAGGGGAGGGAAGGGGTCACACACATGGCCGGGAAGCAGAGGGGTGTAGGTGGGGTGAAACTGAAGGGAGCGACAATCTGCTGCTGCCTGCACGCTGAGTTTAAAAGTTCCCACGCAAGACTCACGATACACTGTGTATCGTGTCTACCGTGGGAACTTTTTAACTCAGCGGGCAGGTAGCAGCATATTGTCAATTATTAACCCTCCCGCGCAATATACCCTCACCTTCTCTTTTATGAATGGGGATTTAGTTCCCCTTTCTTCGAGGACCGACCGGAGGTTCCGCTGTCACCTCTGCGGGTCGCCCTCGGTGAACGTTTTCAAGGACCTTTCTTCAAGGACCGAAAAAATGTCGCTATTCGGAGGTTTTCGTTATTTGGATCGTCGGATAAAAGGTTGTGCACCTGTACCCACCATTTTAATTGCACACTTTCTGACAAATATTTCATAGCTTCAAGGGTGTCCCAAAGAATCAGGTCAGTCTCAATTATTTTGTTAGCGGTGACCAAAGGCAGATTATGAAATCGATTCAGGCATCTACTTTGGATCTTAGTATATAAAAAAAAAATATATGGGCAGATTACAGAAACAATCAATGTCCAATTTCGACCAAAAAATGGTGCTTGAAAATGGTAAACATGAAAGAGTATGTAAATTGAAAATAGTGAAAAGTTGTAACAGCTGTCTCTGTGAAGCACCTTTGGCCATTTTTGCATGTTAACAGCCTATGTATATAAGCAAAAGTAGCCTTATATAAAATCACTTTGTTTTAAGCAATGTTGGCAGATCAGCAGGTAAAATAAAGAGCAGACTTTATGGAGTGGATAGCAGACTTCTGAGCTGGAGCATGTTATGGTTCTCATGCTCTTGTGTTTCTATTTAATTTGGAGGACTGGAAATGCTCAATATCAAGAAGCCAATCTGGCTTTCAAATATACAATAACATAGTTAAAAAGGTAGAAAAAGAATCAATCCATTGACAAGACACAGCACATACAATAACTTGGCACAATGATTCAAAATAGTTGGTTTGCAACATTACATATGTTAAGAATTCTTATTTAAGAAACAATTACGGCACTGACTATATCAGAGGGAAAACAGTATTCTACAAATAATATTGTTTCAATTATTTAAGCACTGCATATCATTTCATTAGCCAAACCACTTAATTTCTGCCTGTAATCAAAGGATGGAATTCAGCTTGCGTCTGCCTGGTCATGAAATGTCACTGAGACTACATTGTCAGCGTGCCAATGATTGCATATTGATACCTAGGGAATGGATCATCTGTTCAAACATTTATATCTTTACAAAGCCAATTGCTGCATCCAACCTGTGGTAAATGTGCAATCTCTTATCTATTTGGATATTGCAATTTGTCAAAGCCGTTTGCAATTTGGTCCCGTTCTAAAAGTGATGCTGCTGTGTTGACAACTGTACCCACTCCCAACAGACAATTCATGCTTTGCAGTTATTCACATTGGCTGTGTTTATGTTTTCAATGTCACTAAATTGTGCAGTTTGCTCATTCCCTCTGCAATGACACTCTGGGAGACCATTAGGTGATGCATGAACTCCAGATCAACTAGAGTCACAGAGTCCTACAGCATGGAATCAGGCCCAGCAGCACAACTTGCCCACAACAACCAACATGTCCCATCTACACTAGTCCAACCTACCCATGTTTGGCCCATATCCATCGAACACCCATTCTGTCCATAACAGAAGTGACTTGTACATTAGCGTCTTGTGGAAAGGTTGCCCAACCTTTAACAGATTTACAGAGACATACACCATGGAAACAGGCCCTTTGGCCAATCAAGTCCATGCCGCCATCAACCACCCGCCTGCAGTAATCCTACATCAATCCATTTTATAATCTCCCCACATTCTTATCAACTCCAGTAAAATCAATCATTTCCAATAGCCAGTTCACTCACTGACCCACAGGAATTTGGGATGTGGAATTGGTCTGTTTCGTACATACTAATTTGCACTTCTCCACGTAGATTGACTGTAATGAACAGGATCTTTACTACTCTTGTTCAAAAGCCCAACAAGATGAGAACAAATCACAAGGGGCGGCACGGTGGCGCAGCGGTAGAGTTGCTTCCTTACAGCGTTGCAGTGCCAGAGACTGGGGTTCGATCCCGAATAGGGGTGCTGTCTGTATGGAGTTTGTACATTCTCCCAGTGACCGCGTGTGTTTCCTCCGAGATCTTTGGTTACTTCCCACACTCCCAAGACGTCCAGGTTTGTAGGTTAATTGGCTTGGGTTTGTATACTTGGTATAAGTGTAAATTGTCCTTAGTGTGTGTATGCTTGCGTTAGTGTGTGGGGATCGCTGGTCGGCTCGGACTCTGTGGACTGAAGGGCCTATTACCGCGCTATATTTCTAAAAAAAATGCTGCACTTGGAAATTAACATAAATTTCAATCCTTGACAGAGCGTTAAATGTACATGTTCGATTCTTCTGCCCTATGCATTTGTTAAATACAATATTATTTAACACAGTTCCACAATGGTAAATTGAAAAATCTAACACATAGCTAGTCACATATTTTACTCACCCCACGACCCATCATTCCATTGTTGACTGGAAGGCCAATAAATGTGAAAGCTGCTTCACGGATGAAATAAGGATTCAGAATTCGGATCTCTTTGGGTTCCTTTGGGACAACTGTGGCAACGGACTTCCAGAAGCCATCTGAAGGACTCTGTAAATAAACAAAGCAAAAGGTCTGTTTTCTATTTAAACAAAACAAATGCACTTTTCAGTCTCCATTTCTTTATCCTATTTACATTTAATATAAGTTGCCAAAATCATGAAGAAAGCAACATTTCAAACTGTTATAAGTTGTTTGATTGTGATCCATCCATTGTTTTTTTTTTATTACAGGCAACAAACAATCTGTTGAAGGAACTAAGCGGGTTAAGCAGTGTGTGTTGGGGAAGGGAACTGTCACTCTTTCAGGTCGATATATCTACATTACGACAGAGAGGGGAAAGGGGAGGTAGCTAGTATAAAGAGGAAATAGGTGGTAGTGAGGTAGGACCCCATAGATGATAGGTTGTCCAAGGAAGGGTGATGGTTGATGAGCAGATGGAACCAGGTAGGGGCAGGGGAGGGGTGGAGTTTGGAGATAGTGGCAGTTGAATAACAGATGGAGACAGACTAAAGAATAAAAAAAGGAGGCAATTTGAGCCAGGTAAGGGGAGCGTGAAGGTGGAGATGGTTGCTGGTTGGTGATACACAGGAGCCCAAAGGTTACTTGTGCTGGAATCCGATAAAGATGGTGATAATGGAAACTAGTAGGTGAGAGGTAAATGGAAGATGGAAACAGGCGGGGAAGATTTGGATGCTTGTGGATGAAGTGGGTGTGGGTGGAACCAGGAGTGCGAAGGGGGTGAAAATGGGCAATGAGGGTCTGGGGAAAGAGAACAAAAATGGGAGGACTGGGGAAGGGGGAAAAGGGATGCGGGCAGGGGGGTGAGGGAGAGAAAATGAGTCTCACCCTGCATGTGGTGAAGGCCAAGGATGGGCAGGTCAGTGTGGGACTGGGAAGGGAGATTAGAAACATAGAAAATAGGTGCAAGAGTAGGCCTGCACCGCCATTCAATATGATCGTGGCTGATCATCCAACTCAGTATCCTGTACCTGCCTTCTCTCCATACCCCCTGATCCCTTTAGCCACAAGGACCACATCTAACTCCCTCTTAAATATTGCCAATGAACTGGCCTCAACTACTTTCTGTGGCAGAGAATTCCACAGATTCACCACTCTCTGTGTAAAAAATGATTTTCTCATCTCAGTCCTAAAAGACTTCCCCCATATCCTTAAACTGTGACCCCTTGTTCTGGACTTCCCCAACATCGGGAATAATCTTCCTGCATCTAGCCTTTCCAACCCCTTAAGAATTTTGTACATTTCTATAAGATCCCCCCTCAATCTTCTAAATTCTAGCAAGTACAAGCCGAGTCAATCCAGTCTTTCTTCATATGAAAGTCCTGACATCCCAGGAATCAGTCTGGTGAACCTTCTCTGTACTCCCTCTATGGCAATAATGTCCTTCCTCAGATTTGGAGACCAAAACTGTACGCAATACTCCAGGTGTGGTCTCACCAAGACCTTGTACAACTGCAGTAGAACCTCTGAAGAAGGGTTTTGGCCCGAAACGTTGCCTATTTCCTTCGCTCCATAGATGCTGCTGCACCCGGTGAATTTCTCCAGCTTTTTTGTGTAACCTGCAGTAGAACCTCCCTGCTCTTATACTCAAATCCTTTTGCTATGAATGCTAACATACCATTCGCTTTCTTCACTGCCTGCTGCACCTGCATGCCTTCTTTCAATGACTGGTGTACAATGGTGTACCCAGGTCTCATTGCATCTCCCCTTTTCCTAAATGGCCACCATTCACAAAAGATTCTGCTTTCCTGTTTTTGCCACCAAAGTGGATAACCTCACATTTATCCACATTATCCTGCATCTGCCATGCATTTGCCCACTTACCCAGCCTATCCAAGTCACCTTGCAGCCTCCTAGCATCCTCCTCACAGCTAACACTGCCCCCCAGCTTCGTGTCATCCACAAACTTGGAGATGTTGCATTCAATTCCCTCATCCAGATCATTAATATATATTGTAAATAGCTGGGGTCCCAGCACTGAGCCTTGCGGTACCCCACTAGTCACTGCCTGCCATTCTGAAAAGGACCAGTTTACTCCTACTCTTTGCTTCCTGTCTGCCAGCCAATTCTCTATCCACATCAATACTGATCCCCAACACCGTGTGCTTTAAGTTTGCATACTAATCTCTTATGTGGGACCTTGTCGAAAGTCCAGCTATAACACATCCACTGGTTCTCCCTTATCCACTCTGCTAGTTACATCCTCGAAAAAATCTATAAGAATTTCTATAAGAAGAGATTGAAATGGCATGTATCCAAGAGCTTGAGATTGTCATTGCAGACAAAGCGCAGGTGGTTGTAACCTAGTCTGTGCTTGGTCTCACCGATAGAAAGGGTTGGAAAGGCCACCACATCAGGAGCACTGAATAGAGTAGATGTGGGTAAAATATAGAATCATAAAACTGACATCCTTTTCTCGTTTCATAATTTTTGAGTTATTTTTGTATTTGTTCTATGCAGCCTATGATTGAATTAGAACATAGAAATTAGGTGCAGGAGTAGGCCATTCGGCCCTTCGAGCCTGCACCGCCATTCAATATGATCATGGCTGATCATCCAACTCAGTATCCCGTACCTGCCTTCTCTCCATACCCCCTGATCCCCTTAGCCACAAGGGCCACATCTAACTCCCTCTTAAATATAGCCAATGAACTGGCCTCAACTACCCTCTGTGGCAGAGAGTTCCAGAGATTCACCACTCTCTGGAACTCTGGAATTGATAAGGGATCGCCCAAACCTATTCCTTTATAATTTGTGTCTCATGTCTCTCATATTTACTGCTCACAGAAATATCTCTGGTTCTTAGCAGGGTGGTTTCTAAAAAGAGACCAATTTCAAGTACAGTAAAACTATTAATTTTACATGTTCAGTTTAGTTTAGTTTAGAGATACAGCGCAAAACAAGCCCTTCGGCCAACCGGGTCCGTGCTGACCAGCGATCCCCGCACATTAACACTATCCTACACTCACCACGGACAATTTATACATTTACCAAGCCAATTAACCTACAAACCTGTACGCCTTTGGGGTGTGGGAGGAAACCGAAGGTCTTGGAGAAAACCCATGCAGGTCACGGGGCGAACATACAAACTCCATACAGACAGCACCCGTAGTCGGGATCAAACCTGGGTCTCCGGCACTGCATTTGCTGTGAGGCAGCAACTCTACCGCTGCGCCACCGTGACCACTGTGACAGTGGTGCTAGACTGGCAGAATTTTTTTGATTCTTGGATTATTAATATTCATATTAATACTCAAACACATTTTTAATTTACTTTTTTTTGTGGTTGCTGCACAGGACAATGCATTTTCCAGTGAACCAACAAGTTTCAAAAGAGCACTGAAAATAGAACGGAATGAGTTTCAAGGGACTCCAGGAACCAAATATCCATGAACCAGATGCCAAACCATCAGGATTTCCAAACAAATGGATGGCAGATGAGAGGAGTTTTATTGTGATTGATAGGAGAAGGTTAAAGAGGAAGTGAAGTTCACAATTTTGTGGGTGGTAGAGCCAAAATATTTAAAAAATACTTGGATATGCCCTTAGCATGTAACATAACTGTGATTCATCATACACTGAGCCAAATTGTTTCTTCATATATCCACACATTTCTATGATTCTCGAGGTTAAGTATGGTATAAGCTTCTGACATACAGAAACTGAAACCAAAATTATAAAAGTTAAGCAAATTATAAATTGTCTATTATATGAGTACAACATTTACACAAGTCATGAGCACAACTTGCAAAAGTTTAGTCAACAGTATAAATTCCAAACTTTGTGGCAAGAAAAATATTACTGCCTTGCCCTCAAATTATCTGCTCCATAGCTGAATTGATGCAGAGGGGAGCACACAGTGAAGGATCATAAATATTTTAGTAAGAAAATACAGAATCAGTTTAAATATTTGAACTTTTAAATATTATTGGCAGTAATTAGTTGTCAGAGCTGTAAGAAAAATAAAGTATGCCTTAAGAATCTTTAAGTTGGAATTACAGTAAGAATTACCCATTCTTACATGGATTTCACAATCTGTTTGGCCTTACACAACACACTATTGTTGCCATCCTAAAACCAAGGACTTATATGTTCTGCAATATATTCGGGGGCTATAGGGAAAGGGCTGGAAAAGTAGAATGAGATAGGCAGCTTTCAAAGAACTTTAACAGGAATTGGTAGCCTTCTGTTTGGTGTCAAAGTATAATTGAATACAAATAGAAAATATATTCTCCTTAACCTAAATTCTCTCTGAACTAAATTTCCATTGAATTTTCATAGCATTGGTGTCTGGTAAACAATTTATTTTTTTTAAACTTTAGGTAAAAAGTAATGAGATTTATGACACAAATTGTTTAAATGCTCATTTCTGGAGTCAAAAGGTTGGATATTGGAGAAGATTTAAAATGACCCTAAAATCCAAATGAATTTTGTTTGACTTCTGGGACGTACTTTATTAGAAGAGAACTGCAAGGCAGAACGCAAAGTTGCTAACAAATCAAGTATTCCGTTCACAACCAGATGTGACCACAAAATGAAGACATAAATCCATCCCTCTAGCAGTTCCTCACTTTGTCTGTAATTTTTGTCCACTCTGTGCATCAAGTGCAATTAAATTCAAGATATGTTTGAATCCAGATCCAGTTTAAGCTTTATGGAAACGGGCAAGTAATGATTATATAATTAATAACTGCTCTCTGAAAAGGTTTGGTCGAGAAAGTTAGCAACGTGGAGAATGTCCACAGGAAACCATTTCCCAATGCTGTACTATAAAGAATGGGATCATGCTCCATTAATAGGCAGTAACCATATTTAGAAATTTGAAAATTTCCATTAGATGGGTATTTTGTTAACCTAATTTCCTCATTTAGTTTCCCAGTTTCTCTACTACTTTACATTTTGATATTGAAAAATAATTACAAAAAAATTCAATATGGAACATGTCCGATGAGTAAAAGGGATGTGTTATGTAAATAAAAACCACCATAACATTTTCCCACCCTTGACACACTGCCTCTCAATAAAACACCTCAGGTAAGCTAGTAACAGTGCTGCAGTAAGGTTATCATTACTCACTGTGAACACAATTAGTTTAGATTGATCTATGGCAAGGATTAAATTCCCAATTAATAAAAAGTAGGCCAAGGAAGAAGTTACAGTATGATTCTTTGTGATATATCATTCTCAGAAAAACTGTATCAACAAGGTTAAAATCATCTTAACAAAGAGTGACAATATTCCTAATGGGTAGAAATATTAAAAAGATTTCCATGTCAGGGAAAATCGGTAGTTAAATCTTGCTGTGTGCTCAATGGTTATGGACTTTTCACTGGATCAGATGCCACGGAATGCAGCAGCCAATTTCTAGGACACACAGGATTCTAGGATCCACACCAGGTTAGTATCAAAATCAATGCAAAAAAAAGTAATGAAAGAGGATTAAAAGTAGTATGTGTAGATTCAGATTCAGATTCAGATTCAATTTTAATTGTCATTGTCAGTGTACAGTACAGAGACAACGAAATGCATTTAGCATCTCCCTTGAAGAGCGACATAGCAAACGATTTGAATAAACACACAGGAAATTCTAGGATGGCAGTCACAGGTAGTTGTTAGTATGACAAAAAGAAGCTGTTCAACCTGCTGGTTCGGCAAAAGCGCCTCCCGGATGGTAGGAGAAACAGGAGGTAAAGCAGTAGGCGATGCTGAGCGCCCTGCAGACAGTGTAAGTATCTTTTTAATTTTTTCTCATAAAACTATTATACAAAGAACTTCCAGGTACTTTTCTGCAGTCAGATGTTATACATTCCTTTAGATCACAACTGCACACAGGACCTCAGGTGCAATTGAACCATTGCATGGTGACTTTTCAGCCTAATTTCCTCTACTTACTTTCTACTGATTTAGAAATGTAGTTCAACATTCTGTTCATTTTGTCAATTATTGCTCCATCTTGACTTGATATGTTAAGTGCAGTCATTATTTTTTAAAAGACATTTGGAAAATACAGGATTCTGTGAGATTTGATGGCCAATTCTTGGGTCATTGTGGCCATATTACACAACTCACTTCTATCAGTATTAAATATATAGTTTTAATGTACTTGTATTTAGTTATTAATGTCTGTGCAATGATAAATGATTTTATCTACTAAAATACATTTATGTCTTATAGCAGACATAAATTCTGGCACTTAACCTCAATATAGCATTCCAATAATGTGCAGGACATTGCATGATATTTTAGTTGTCCTTCAAAGCATTGTAATCTATTCTTGTGATTTGAAATAAATGGGACTAGATTCAAGGTAGATTAAAGATGTAACTCATCAATATCTGTACAAATTAGAGCAAAAAATAAATAAACTGCAGCTACTGGATACCTGAAATTAAATCAGAAAATGCTGGTTATCCAGCATGGGGAGGGAGAGAAAGAACCGATGTTTAGGTCAAGGATCATTCATCAGAACTAGAGAAATGATAAGTGTATTTTAAGTTGGAAAGGGGGGAGAATGATGGTGATCACAGAGGGAGTGTTGCTTACGGTAACACCGACATTATAAACTGATGGAGACAAAAAGAAAGAAATAAGTTGAAACAGAAAGGTACGATCACATCTGTGAACAAAATCTGTCCAAAAGCAAGGTGATGCAAGGTCATTGACCTGATATGCTTTTATCTCCATAGATAGCCTGATGTTTCAAGTATGTCCAGTACTTTCTGTTTCTTATTAATGTATGCATTTGCAATTTAGGATTTTAATACACAAACCCTCCTGTAAACCTTGACAAGAGTAATTCCAAAAGTTGGTATTTGCTTTATCCATCACAAATATTGGTTTTATCACAAATCTCAGATTGTCTTTGCCTTTGAATTATACTATCAGTGTCTCAGCAACACACATCAGTTTAGGAGCTAAGTTACTGCTTAATTATTTGAGATAAACCATTCAATACAATGCCCATGCTTACCACAACAGATGGAATTAGACTCGTTTTTTAAATTATTTAACTATGTTAAATTTATAATCTTCATGCAAACATAATCTTTATGGATTTTCAGAGTGATTACTTTGAAACAAAAATGAACTCAGTGCATGTAATAATATCAGACAGCATCACTTATCTTGTATATCCAAATCGTTCAATCCCAAACCCAGCTTTGTTTATTTTAGTTTACAGCATGGAAACAGGCCCTTTGACCCATCTTGCCCACGCCAACCATTGTTCACCCATTCACACTAGCTCTATGTTATCCCACTTTCTCATTCACTCATCACACACGAGGGTCAATTTACAGAGGCTAATTAACCTGCAAACCAGCACATCTTTGGGATGTGGGAAGAAACCAGATGAAACCTCTGCGGACACAGGAAGAATGCGCAAACTCCACCTTGTCAGCATTGAATCCGGGTTTCTGGTGCTATGAGGAAGCAGCTCTACCAGCTTTGCTATTGTACTGCCTCTGTACTGTAATGTCATTGGTGATTCCAATGTTGAATGCACACATCTGCTTAAGCAATTTAATGATAAACTTGCATTACCATTACAACGGAGTGTGCATTAAGCAGTTGGTGACTTCGCATCATGCACATGCTGACTATAAATCATGGGATTGCAAGAATATTTCAGAAAGACTTTTGCTGATCTAGCTGTTTGTGATTAATTTTTGATATTTCCACTCAGTTTTATAAATGGGCATTCAGTACTCTACTACTAGAACTATCGGCCTGATTCTTATGCACTGTTCCTTCAATGGCATTCAAATTAAGAGTAGGTTGCTGTAGGGTTTGAGCAATAAACTGAACAATAAAGTGACTTTAACTACGATGAGACTAACGTGGCCTGACCTGCAAGCACGTGTTCATGGTACTGCTTCAAATGTTTAGGTGCAATGGCAAACTGCATCACTTCACCAAGAATGAAATGTCATCCATTAAATCTTGGCTTGGGGAAGAATGGCTTTGTCTCCTCATCATCAAGTGAAATTATTCAATTAGAGAAAAACTAGGCATTTTATTTAATTTATCTAAATTAATTACTTTGCTGATTTTACTGCAGTGATTGTGTGAGGCATCTTCTAAGACCAAAAACAAAAAAATAATGAATGCAGGAGGAGCTGCAAAGGGATGAGAAAAGAAGTCAATGGAATCGCTTTCAGGTTGATCTTGTTAAGTAGTGGAACAGATACAAGTGGCTTTCTTTTGCGGTGCAAATCTTTAATGTTCTTTGATTTTGCTCTCAGTGGACAAACATCTGAACACATGAATATGGCATTGTCAGCAAACAAAATCAATATTGTACATCAATTTCCCAAACAACAACAACATAAACATGCAAATGAATTAGGGGGATGCCTATACTACTTCCAAGAGAATTAACAGACATATGAAGAGTCTGCAAAGTATGGTCAATTTAAAGTCCTTATGGTTTCTTGGTTTCATTCTTCCCAGAGTACAGAGGACTGCAAACAGTTCAGAAAGACAATCAAACAAAAGTAAAGCATTAGAAATTCAAGGGGTCAGACACCGGAAAATCGCCTAGAGGCTGATATATATATTTGATTTTTGCAGGGTTTTAAACACAATTGGAAGCTACCTGGAAGCTTTTTGAATATTATTCATTGTTATGTAGCTGTATCAAAGAGAAAATATTAGAATATTTAATGGAATTACATGAGGAAAATTAAAAGAGCTATATAACCTTATCACCTGCTTGACTTTCTATCAAAAAACAATGGAGTATTGAGAAGTATTATCTCCCACGTTGCATGGTAAGGAAGATAAGAATAATTATACAAAGATTAAAACGGACTCTGTGTGATATCATAATTTTATCCCTTTCAGAGATCAGACAGGTTTTCATGCATCTGCAGAAGATTATATTTTGTTTGCATCTATTTCTGAAGATAGAACCGTTTACAAGACACGCTTCAGAGATGTCATATTTTCTTCCATTTAGATCGACAGAAAAAATGAATTAGGTTCGTATGGAGGTTTGGAATGGATGGAATGCTATTTATTGTCATTCAAACAACTTGGTTTGAACGAAATTTCATTTCTACAGTTTTTTACATTACAAAAAAACCCAAGACCCACACTTAACACAGTTTACATAAACATCCATCACAGTGGATCTCCAACACCTCCTCACTGTGATGGAAGGGAAAGTCTTTATCTCTTCCCTTTGTTCTTCTCCCGCGGTCCAGCAGTCCAACTGCAGTGTCGAGGCGAACTGGAGCTCCGATGTTAAAGCCCCCGATGGGCGATGGTAAGTCCTGTGGCTGTTTAAGCCGCGCTGGGCGATGTTAGGCCCCGGCTTCATGTCCTTTAAACCCCACGATTCCAGCGGGAGAATTTGCCGTTGCGGAGCTCGGAAAAGCGGTCTACCACCAGGGACCTGCGAGCTCCCGATGTTACTGTCCACCGGGCCTGCGGCCGGAGCCTCCGAACTCCAAAGTTGGGTCGCAGCCGCGCGCCACCACAGCTCTTCCCGCTCCGAAGACGGCCAGCTCCACGATGTCAGGTCCGCAGGCTCCGCGACTGGAGCCCTCAGGTAAATCCCCGACCGGAGGCCGCCGCCAGCTCCTCGATGTTAGGCCCAACGACATCCCCGACCCGACAGGGAAAAGGTCGGGTCCCCGCCCAGGGAAGAGATGCAGGTTTGTCTGCTGATAATCCAGCAATTCCTTTTTGTAAATGACAGGAGTACAACAAGGAACCCAGCCTGCCTTTATATATATAGCCACAGTACTTTGTGTGTCTTATTGACGTTTTGGTCAATGGTGGTCCCCTAGGTGCTGACAGTAGGAAATTTAGTAATGGAATGCCCATGCTGGTGAATAACTAGACACTCTCTTGTCAGAGATGATAATTGTATGAAAAGTGTGTAATATAAATGTTACTTACTACTTATAAGACCATGACTGAATGCTGTCTAGATCTTTCTATGGGTTGAGGAGTTGTGAATGAAATTGAACATTGTGAAATCAGCAGCAAAAATCCCAACTTCTGACCTTATATTGGAAGGTAGGTCATTGATACTGCAGTTGGATGTTGCCTGGTTCTCTAGCCTTGGCTGTATCCCATGCTCCCAGCTGTTTTCAACATCATGTGGAGGGCTTCTATCCTGATGGATATCTTAGGTGGATACCTTAGATATCTTTGGCACTCGTTGCTGACGATTGTTGTGGATGCTTCAGCCTTGTCTTTAGACTTACATGCTGGACCCTGTCTTTGTTGAAGATGGAGATATTCTCAGAAATTCCTGCTCCACCGGCTGTTTAATTATTCACCACCATTCACAGCCAGATATGGTGGGTCTGCATTGCTTTGGTCAGAATCATTGGTTGTGAGTTTGCCTAGCCTTGTCCACTTGTTGCTGCTTTTGCTACTCAGCATGTATTGGAGACTTCTCAGCATCTCTGCAGAACATCGCTAGGCAACATTTCAGGTCAGGGCCAGTCTTTAGACTGATTGTAGTAGGATGGAAAAAGCTGGAAGAGGGGTGGGATAAAGTATAGCAACTGATTTGAGAATTAAGGGACAAAAGTTTAGGGGAAAAATGAGGGGGAACTTCTTTACTCAGAGTGGTAACTGTGTGGAATGAGCTTCCAGTGGAAGTGGTGAAGGCAGGTTCGTTTTTATCATTTAAAAATAAATTGGATAGGTATATGGACGGGAAAGGAATGGTGGGTTATGGTCTGAGTGCTGGTGGCTTTGACCTCGACTTCGGGAGGGAAATGGAATGCAGGGGAGAGACAAGAACTTTGCCTTCCATCACAGTGAGGAGGAGAGCCACTGTGATGGATGTTTATGTGAATAGTGTTGGTGTGTGTTTTGGTTCTTTTATTGTATGGCTGCAGAAACTACATTTTGTTTGAACCTCATGTGAGGTTCAAATGACAAATAAAGGTATTGTATTGTATTGTATTGTAGATGGGACTTGGTGAGAGTAAGTGTTCGGCATGGACTAGAAGGGCCGAGATGGCCTGTTTCCGTGCTGTAATTGTTATATGGTGATAGGTGGAAGGAGGGGGGGGGGGGGGGGGGGGGGGGGTTGATTGGCAGATGATTGGACAAAGGCCAGTGATATAAAAAACAAGTGTGAGATAAGAGGGATAGAGGAGGAAATGTGGCCAGAGCAAGGAATATAGGTGGAAAGAGAAAGGGGAGTAGTAAGGGGAAACGAAGAAATGGGTGCATATCCAGGGAACCAGATATAGAGAAGGGGGAGGGGGGTGTTTATAGGTTAGTTACCTAACATTGGAGAATTCAATGTTCCTACCATTGAGTTGTAAGCTACCCAGGCAGAATATGAAGTACAGTTCCTAGAATTTGCACGTGGCCTCACTCTGGCAATGAAAGTGCCCAGTACAGAAGATTAGCAAGGGAATGAGAAGGGCTGTTAAAATGGTTAGAAACTGGGAGATCCAGCAGACCTTGGTGGACTAAGCGCAAGATTAAAAGCACAGCAATTTTAAATTTCTGGCTTATTGGTCTGCTAATTTAATCTCAGTGCCAACACAATATCCACATTAAAGCAATTATTACACATGAGTGATCCAAGTGCTTTGGTTCAATCTTGAAGTGCCAACATTTGTCACAGACGGCCTGTTCCTGGAATTACACCTCAATGTATTTGACACTCAGTTTTAAATGGCAATACTTTAAAATCTAGCAAACAATGGGACTGAAGTCAAACAAGCATAACATTTACTTTTCCAGTTGGCTAGTGGTGCAGCAATGACTGGCAGTATGACAACTTTTTTTTATCATCCTTTACTGGGTACAAAAGCAGCCAGTGGTGCCAATTAACTTCTCAATCAGAATCAAATATTTTGGAACTACACACAAAATTACTTCCTCGGCTGAAGTGCTGGACAAGCCAAATACATGACTGATAGAATATGTCATGTTAATCACAATATCCAGTCCACATCTCTGGCCAGATTACTCTCTCAGTGCCAGTGTACAGCCTCCATAATGTTTGGGACATCCATCATTTATTTATTTGCCTCTGTACTCCACAATTTGAGATTTGTAAGTGAAAAAAAATCACATGTGAGTAAAGTGCACATTGTCAGGTTTTAATAAAGACCATTTTTATACATTTTGGTTTCACCATGTAGAAATTACAGCAGTGTTTATACATAGTCCCCCCATTTCAGGGTACCATAATGTTTGGGATAAAGCAATGTCATGTAAATGAAAGTAGTCATGTTTAGTATTTTGTTGCACATCCTTTGCATGCAATGACTGCGTGAAGTCTGCGATTCATGGACATCACCAGTTGCTGGGGGTCTTCTCTGGTGATGTTCTGCCAGGCCTGTATTGTTGCCATCTTTAGCTTATGCTTGTTTTGGGGGCTAGTCCCCTTCAGTTTTCTCTTCAGCATATAAAAGGCATGCTCAAATGGGTTCAGATCAGGTGATTGACTTGGTCACTCAAGGATTCACCATTTTTTAGCTTTGAAGAACTCCTTTGTTGCTTTAGCGGTATGTTTGGGATCATTGTCTTGCTGTAGAATGGACCGCCAACAATGAGTTTTGAGGCATTTGTTTGAACTTGAGCATATAGGATGTGTCTATACACTTCAGAATTCATTATACTACTACCATCAGCAGTTGTATCATCAATGAAGATAAGTAAGCCAGTACATTCAGCAGCCATACATGCCTAGGCCATAGCATCCCCACCACCGTGTTTCACAAATGTAGTGGTATGCTTTGGAACTTGGGCAGTTCCTTCTCTCCTCTGTACTTTGCTCTTGCCATCACTCTGATATAAGTTAATCTAATGACAGAAGAATTCTCTCTATAATAAAGAAAAATCCCCAAACACCTGTCCGACAGATCAGAAACACTCTTCAGGAGTCAGGTGTGGATTTGTCAATGATCACTGTCCGCAGAAGACTTCATGAACAGAAATACAGAGGCTACACTGCATGATGCAAACCACTGGTTAGCCTCAAAAATAGGATGGGTAGGTTACAGTTTGCCAATAAGTACTTAAAAAAGCAACCACAGTTCTGGAAAAAGATCTTGTGGACAGATGGACAAATGAGACAAATTTATATCAGAGTGTCTAAGTTACTGGTTACGGACATTGTAGATGGAACATAATATGCATAAATGTGAGATCATCCTCTGGTATAAAATAGAAAAGCAAAGATTTTTATTGATGTTCAGTGAGACTCTAGATTACTTGTGCAGGTCTTCCATGGGTTACAAACACCTGATTTATGAACAACCTGCACACATAAGTGAGCTTTTGGGAAACGGGTAGGATTGTTGGGTATATATTTTCCGGCTGCTGTGGGTCTGCAGGCATCTTCTCTCGGGTGGTATTTACATGTACCTTTTCCCCAACAAGTCGCAACAATCAGGGACTAAGTCGGCCCAAGGAGAGCTGGAAGTGCTAAGCAGACTCGCTCACCGTGTCATTGAGGTTGGCTGGCAGCCGGGTTACGAACAGTTTGTAAAAACAGAACCATGTCATAACCTTGGGACTTCCTGTACACACATAACTATATGTAGATAAACAAGATCACCGACCAATTAAGAAGGCAAATTGAGTGTTGACCATTATTGTAAGATGTTTTGAGTACAAAATTGAAGGCGATTTACTGCATTTATGTGGGGTTCATGTATGACATCATCTGAAATATTATGTATTGATTTTATCTCCTAGCCGAAGGAAGGATAAACGTGTGACAGAGAAAATACAGCAAAGGTTCACCACACTGAATGCAGAGATTGGTGGGACGTCTTTGAGGAAAGATATGCAACCTATAGTCTTTTAGAGGAATGAGAAGTAGCTACAATGAAATATGCAACATTGTTAAGGGGCATGATAGGGTAAATGCACGGATGCTACTTCCCCTGGCTGGTGTGTCTATAGCTAGGGGTCTCAAGTCTCAAAATAATGGGTTGGTCATTCAGGACTGGGACAAAAATAAATGTTATTCAGTGTGGGAAGCGAATCTTTGAAATTCTTAACCCCAGGATGAATTTGCTTAGTTGCTGAGTATATTCTTTGCCAGTACCATTTATAAAACCAAGCAACTCACGAGCTCTTCCTTTTGCAGCTAGAATTAGCATGATAGATTTCAAAAGTTCATCTGAAACAGTAATTAAAAGTGTGTTATTGTTGTTGTTGGAGGAAATTCACTATTTTTAGGAAACTTCAATTGAGAATGTTTCAGAGATAAAGAAATGTACACGACCACAGCATTATAAAGAAATAAAAGAAAAGACAAAGCAAGTTAATTTGTCGGGAAAAAGATGAGACCCAGAATTGGGTTAAAAAATCTGTGAACTGTAAGAATAAATGCCTAAGATTCAGAATATGAGAATGAATGTGCAGAGTAGAAAACTGAGCAACATCCCAATTTAAACAATGTGCAGAATAGGAATATCAGGGAGATCATGAAGCAGATACCAGCATTAATTTTTGTGAGATTCTGAACTTAGGCTGTAACTTTAGCAGAAGCTGCGGAGGAATAAAGGAAACAGCTGCCAGATGGATCCTCCAAAGTTACTGTAGAGAATGAAAGAATCCCTGCAGAACCCAAGGCACATTTGCGAAAAGGATAGAGACACAAGTCTGAAGAAGGGTCTCGACCCGAAACGTTGCCGATCCACATTCTGCAGAGATGCTGCCTGACCCGCTGAGTTACTCCATAATTTTGGGGGTTTTTTTCAATCAAAAAGGAGAACACTTAATTTCACTTTTCTCAGGGCTCAGAAATCTGGAAGGAAAATTCTTACATCTCCTTTATACATGATAATCAGAATGCAGGAGTGATTCATTACTTTGTTAAAGCTGACCTCAAATCAACATTGGATACTTGTTGAATAGGCATTCAAAATTGCACTTGTATATCACAAATGATTTGACGGTCTTGCAGTTAAAATGTCTGTCATTTTTATATTATAGTTAGAGAGCTTTTAACTTGCCAGTATCTATTTATTCACATTGATAAGCAGAAAAATGAGTGCTTGTTTTACATATGCAAACAATCCTTGAATGATGGATCCAGCTTCAAACATAAATACATACTTTACAGACAGTGATGGAACTCGCTATCAAAATATGGAGGGGACTGGGGGACAGGGGGGACAGAATTTCCTGGCAGCCGCGCGCGCATGCGCACACTCACACACACGCGCGAGGCTTCGGGGGCTCAACCCAGCGCTAAATGCAGCTCAACTCTGCCTGTCTCGCCGGGTTAACCTGCAGCCTTGCCTGGACTGACGGGACACCAGTCCGGAGCCGTGGAGCTAGCGCTGCTTCTCCGCACTGGCTGTAAGCCTGGGCCATATTTCCCTTAAGTCCAGGCAGGGAGGGACAGGCAGAGTTGAGCTGGGTTTAGCGCTGCTTCTCTGCGCTGGCTGTGGGCACCACTCCCGTCTGATTCCCGGCGTCTCTGGCCACCCCCGGGCGTGGGGGGGGGGCAGTCGGGTGGGGACAGGGATGATCGAGTGGAGGTTCGGCAGCGTTTGCAGCGCCGGAAAGCCGGCCGGGATCGATCCTGGTTGCGGATGAGGCACAGGTCTGTTTCCAGCAAAGATCCTATTGGGTTTCCAGCAAATATCTTTGGTGTCCAGGGCTGCCGTTGTGACCCTATGACCTGGGCACGTCTCCCTCCTCCAATCACCGCGCTCTATCCTCAGTCCCACCCCCTACTTCCGCCTCTGACCGACACCTCCCTCCTCCAATGATCGCGCTGAATCAAGTCCCGCCCCCAGTGCCTGCTGACCAACGTCTCTCTAGTCCAATCCGCGCCCTCAATCAGCAGTCCCACCCCCAGTCTCGCGGAAAGCAGAGATTTCTCCGGGTTTTAAAATCCGGATTACAAAAAATTTGGGGGGATGTCCCCCACCTCTCAAAACATGGGGGGGGATGTGTCCTCTCTGGCCACCCAGGGTTTTTCCACCACTGTTTCCAGACAATATGCAAACATGCTGGGTGGATTTTTAAGTGGCACAGTAGAGCCACGTTGCTGCAAACTAGTAGTTTAAAATGTAGCAGTTTCATTCTTTATGTCTTGGATAGTCCAAATAGGCAATACAATGAGGGAAGTCTTAAAGCCCTGTCCCACGGTACGAGTTCATTCGAAGAGCTCTCCCGAATTAAAAAAAAATCAAACTCGTGGTAGGCACGGAGAAGGAACGTAGCGGGTACGTTTTGAGCTCGGGGACGTCTCTTAGCGCTAACGGCAGGTACTTGGGAAGACTCGCTAACAGCAGGTAAGCACAGGAAGACTCGTGAAGATTTTTCAACATGATGAAAAATGTCCACGAGAGCCCCGAGTACCGACGAGTGGCCTTTACCGTAAATGTCCGAGTTCGAATCAGGACAAACTCGGGAGAACTCTTGGAATGAACCCGTACCGTGGGACAGGGCTTTTACTTTATGTATGCATTTATTGTCTTCGGAGAAGATCCTCATGTTAATTCCTGATTTGTAGTTTGTAGATAGAGAGGAATGTCATGCCAACTGTGGCAATGTGGTCCCATCCGAAAACCTGCTTGTGAGCACTTCATCATCCATCTCATTATATTGGTTTATTATTGTACATGTTGCTGCTAATTCAACACATTTGTGAAAACTGTCATTATCTGGAAAGCTTTCTAAAAGCCTCCTTCCTATCAGCGCTGTGACACATTGTCAGCCAGAATCCTAGTACAGAGAGCAATTTAACTTGGTAATTGGCCAAAGAACTGTCACCGGACATCTTATTGGCCCTGAGCCAGCAGTTAAAAACAGAAGACAGATAAGATAGTATGAAAGTACTTTAGAGTCAATTTGAAACTTTTCCAGAATTTCCACACCATGGTATGCCATTCCTTGCAACTCTGAGACAACACTACTGCGTTGTTAGCTTTCCAATCAAATACAAATTCTTGCTGCCTTATTTTTATTTTTGTCAGCTTCAGATGCATTTTCCTAGCCACATAATATTATTAAATTCTTCTTCAGAAAGTTTAGTAAGTGGAAAGGACATACAGCTGTGATGTGAAGATCAAGTACACACAACCAGAAACTTGAAAGAGTTTCAACTACAAGGTATTAGCCAGTGAATTCAGAGCAAAAGCTTCTAACATAAGATAAAAGTTCAGTGGGAAAATTGCATCATCCTGAGAATGTTATCAATGTCTCACTGTCAGAATACCTCTAGGACGTTTTTATTTTAAATTTAGCAATCAAATGAAACAAAGAATGCAATATACACATCAAAAAATAGATTTCTCCAGTCAATTCATTTTTTCCCTAGCCATTCCCTTGTGCCATACTTAGTTGAAAGGATGATGAGAAGTCAAGCTATTAAACTGAATTCAATGAGCTGAGCAGAAGTGGTGTTATGCTCCAGTCTATTTGCCCTCCAGGGAAAGGTTTATTTCATGATTCATCATCAGTTCAATGAAAACTGCATGCATTTAATCTCACAATACAAATGAGAGCACACAGCAATTGGCATGTAAATGACTTAATGAGATACCATTATCATTGTACCATTATCAAAGTATTTTTATTTACAGTAGCTGATTGCGATGTGATTCCTTTATCAAATGGATATTCAACTTCTGAGATCGGGGATGGAAGGAGTTGGTTGACTTTTTTTGTGGTTACTTGTTGGACACTCAATTGAGAACAAAAGGAGAAATACAAAAGATGGACACTCCAAAAGCTGTAGTAACTTAGCGGGACAGGCAGCCACTCTGGAGAGAAGGAATGGATGACGTTTTGGGTTGAGACTCTTCCTCAGACTGGTTAGGGATACGGGAAACAAGAGATATAGATGATGATGTAGAGAGATAAAGAACAATGAATGAAAGATATGTGTAAAAGTAATGTTGATAAAGGAAACAGGCCATTGTTAGCTGTTTGTTGGGTGAAAACAATACACAATACAATTTATTTGTCACTTGAACCTCATAGAGGCTAAAATGAAATGTTGTTTCTAGTCATACACACAAGAAAAGAAAAAAAGACCCAAGACACAACACAATTTACACAGACATCCATCACAGCGCATGTCCTCCTCGCTGTGATGGAAGGCAAAAAAACTTATCTCTCCCCTGCACTCCCCATTCCCCTCCCATTGTCAGAGTCAAAGTCAAAGCCCCCGGTGGGCGATGGCAATTGTCCCGCGGCCATTAACGCCGCGCCGGGTGATGCAAGGCCACGCTCCGGGTCTAGTTGTTGGAGCCTCCGGCAGGCGCTAGCAAAGTCCCGCAGCCGTTGAAGCCACGCCGGGCGAGTGATGTAAGGCCCCGCTCCAGGTACTCCTCGACCCCGCGACTCGGGCAGGAGAAGTCGCCGTTGCGGAAGCCCCGAAAAGCGGTCTCCCAGCAGGGACCCGCGGGCTCCCGATATTACTGTCTGCCAGACCTGCGGTAAGCCTCCGAATCTCCGGGGGTCGGGTCACAGCAGCGCGCCACCACAGCTCCACCCGCTCCGAACTCGGCCAGCTCCATGATGGTGAGTAGGTCCGCAGCTCCGCGACTGGAGCCCCAGGTCGTTCCTGCTGGAGGCCGCTCCACGTTGCAGCCCCAACGACAACGGAGACCCGACAGGGAAAAGGTTGGGTTCTCCGTGCAGGGGAAAGATTTTAAAAGTTTCCCCCCCCCCCCCCCCCCACACACACACACACACACATACAAAAAAATAAATAAAAAAACTACATTAAAACGGGACAAAAAATAACAAAAAGACAGACGGACTGCATAGGCCGCTGCGACGTGAGTCGCGCCGCCCACCAAACGAGGTCAATGCGATTTGGGTGGGGGCAGGATAGAGAGAGAGAGGGAATGCGGGGGTACCTGAAGTTAGAGAAATCAATATTCATACCACTAGGCTGTAAGCTGCCCAAGCAAAATTTGAGATGCTGTTCCTCCAATTTGCATTTAGCCTCACTCTGGCAATGGAGAAGACCTAGGGCAGAAAGGTCTGTGTGGGAATGAGAAGGAGAATTAAAGTGTTTAGCAACTGGGAGATCAGGTGGGTTCAGGCAGACTGAGAGAAGGTGTTCAGTGAAATGATCGGCCAGTCTATGTGGGGTCTTGCTGATGTACAATAGTCCACATCTTGAACAACGAATACAGTAGATGAGGTTGGAGGAGGTGCAAGTGAACCTCTGCCTAACCTGAAAGAACTGTTGGGGTCCCTGGACAGGTGTTGCATCTTCTGCGGTTGCAGGGAAGGTACCTGGGGAGGAGGTAGCTTGGGTGGGAAGGGATGAGTTAACCATGGAGTTGAGGAAGGAACAGTCTCTGTGAAAGGAAGAATGGGTGGACATGGGAGGTGGCGAAAAATTGGTGGCGAAAAATGTCTGAGGATTATGTGTTGTATGCGACATGATGGTAAGGACTAGGGAGTCTCTGTTGTGACTATGGGGAGGGGGAGCAAGGGCGGAGCAAGGGGTACGGAGGAGACACGAGTGAGGGCCTCATCTATGATGGGAGAGGGGAATCCCTGTTCTCTGAAGAATTAGGACATTCGGATACAAAATCAAGATATTAAAATCTGATATTTGAATAAACAACACATCCCTTGTCAACATTTCCAATCCATTAGTTGATATCTAATTTGATAGTGCCCCTTCATTGGCGACTTCAGGTCACGCAGTTAAATTCTACAAGAATTAATTTAAAAAATTGAAGAATCACCTTTTGACATTTTTATGACTTTCCTAAAATGCAGAGTTTTGTGGTAGTGTTCCTTTTCCAGGTGCAAATAATTAGCCAAGAAATTCTTTGATGTTCTAATAATATTGTACAAAAATTGTTCAAAATTAATTATGATGAAAGAGAATATTAGGCACTAATTTTGGTTAACGCTAATTTATTTAAATGGCCTAAAATCTTAATTTAAAATAAAACTCAGTTGTGAAAACAATGACCACCCTCCCTTGTTCCCCCCCCCCCCCCCCCCACCACCCCACCACTCCCTGCACCCGCCGTTAAAAGTGAAAATTTTTGCAAAGACTCTGGTGCAGCTGCTACAACCAGAGTCCCAATAAATTTCCCCATCAGTTGAAAATGTCAGATTCCTAATGGGTTTCCCAGAACTGATCATCTATCCCTGCTCATGTACTTATGGCAGTATAATAAACATATACCTCAGTTGCAATGCGTTCACATGAGAACATAAAAAAAATAATGTACTGATGCTGGAAGTCAGAAATAAAAACAGAAAACAATTCAAACACTCAGCAGGTCAGACATCATCCGTGGAAAGACAAATTCAGGTGGAAGACCACCCATTCTGCAACATTAAGGGAATTATGGGGTAATGGCTTCACAAGTGAACGTTGACCTCGCACTGAGTTCCAGCTATGATTGAATGGCGGAGCAACATCAGGCACAGCCTCCATCTGCTATTATTTAATCAGTATTTAATATTCTTTACGCCTGTCCCACTTGGACGACCTAATCCACGAGTTTAGAAGACCCTAGATGAGTTGAAAAAAATGTCACGGTCGTGTTGACTCGCCGACGTAAAATACCTCCTACGACTATGTCTATGACCTCCTACGACCCCCCCTCGACCTCAATGTTCCACACCTAAGACCAACTACAACTAGCTACGAGTGGAAAATGAACACATGATAAAATGATGTCATGTTTGCATTTTTTTCTCGGGCCAATTACCGACCTACAACTACCTACGACTACATCACGACCTACTACGACCCACCTACGAGTAAAAAGGATCAATTTTTTCCATGACGACCTTTTTTTTTACACGTGGACATTTTTTATCAGGCTGGAAAAAACATCGCAACCTACTTGAGGCCACGAGTACGCGGAGACCACTCACGAGCATGAGGAAGAGTTATGAAGACCTCCTACAACCATGCTGCGAGTATGAGTCAAGGGCAAACTCAGCAGAGGTCGCCAATTAGGTCGTGAAAGTGGGACAGGGGCTTTAATCTTCTGCAGTGAATGAGTTAACAATTCTTGGATGGAAAGAAGAAATCCAGAACAACCTGCGGTATTTTAGTTCCTTGATACTCTGTGAGTGATGCCTCCATAATCACAGAATAATGAATGAGCAAAGAGAGTAATGGTCTTTATATAAGAAGGGAGTCACAGGCATTTGTGAGTATTAATGGGGTGTTTATTGATACATTTTTGAGTGAAAATGATTGACATTACTTCATTTGTAGGTCTATTGTTCCTTAGACCATCGTCATTTTATTTCGGGATGATTAAAATTCAGAAAATTTTCTGTTGAAAAATTTTCTTCCTGTGGTTTCTATTCAGAACTATTAAAAAAAACACTTGGACATAAGTATGAATTTTGCTGACATGGTCTGGTGCTATAGAGAGGACGGAGTTTTGGTCCCAGACTGCACATGCACTATCTACATGACTAAGTTTTACTTCCAGCATGACAACTTAAACATTTTTCATCAGTTCCATTTTCAGTTTGGTCTGAAAGGACTCATTACTATAGTTTCCAGCCTTTTCCTTATGTGCATGTCTAAATCGATAATAGAGATTGATAACAGTAATCGCTCACCTATTTTGATGAAACCTGATAATGTGTTAGGTCAAAAATGTCAAACGCCAGATTTGAAATTCCAGAGAAATTTATCTGGTCACAGCATTTTAAGAAAAAAACTTTAAAAAGGTAAATTCCCCATTTATTTCATCCAATAAGATATTTTGATTGATGTATTTATTTAGGGGAGAAATGATCTGCAATAAAGCAACACCAATGCAATGATTGCATCTGGGACCACTAAATGATTTCCAACCAGAAACTAAAATACTAAGTAAGAGACGGATTGGCTAAATGTTTCAGAGTAAGAAGTATAACATCTGCTATGTTATAGTCATCCTAATACAGGTTGTTTTCAACAGTGATACCATTAATGGTAACACAACCAGAATAATCTTGCTATTAGTATATTGTGATCGAACACAGCCCAAAACAGGAAAATTTAAAAACATACCAATTACAGTTAGTCAGTCATTTTGTAGTGAGTATAGTGCCCGTAAAGTTGTAAAACATCGAGCAAAAGAACTTTCATAGCATATTTTTGGTCACTAAATGTTTTCAGTAAATTGAACGGGTCTGCAAATTGTCTGTTATTGTATTCATTTCCTTGTGTGTGTTGAGATTAATTTGCTGACAAGTTATTATTGATGTCTTGTCAGAAAAGCCGAAGGGATTACACAGCTTGAACAGCGTGATCATTAACCTATACTGGTTTCCTGTATCATAAAGTGAAACTTTCTGTAAGGTTGGCAGGGCAAAGGGAACTGTGTGATAGTTTGAACATTGTCTTTTCTCTGCTGAGATCCGAATTAAATTTCAGGCCAGATTAATGAGATGACAGGTTCTCTTTTCTGCCAACTGAAAAAGCTTAACTCTATGTATTCACATAGAAAACTAAAAATGTAGCGAAAAAAAAACTGCGGGAGGAAATTGTGTGTCCAGGCCGCATCTTCTTCTTGCGTATGGTGTGCACAGCCTAAAGTTGTAGGACAACTTGTTCTATTTGATCTTACTTGATTGTGCACGCCAGGTTGATTGCATTCGTCGAAACAGGACGGACCATGTGAAGGTTGCAATCTCCTGCCCCCGTCAGGCAGCATCAGTGGAGGGAAATGGTCAGACAATGTTTTGGGTCAGAACTCTTCTTCAGAGTCTTCCACAAATACTGCCTGACCCCCCCCATTGAGTTTCACCAGCAGTCTACTTTATTTCTCAAGTTTACAGCACCTGCAGTCTCTTGTATATCTAAATATTTATGTTACAGTTTCATGTGAAAATTAGGGTTACTTCAAAGCTTTCAAAGGTATTTTATTGTCGTGTACCAATTAAGGTACAGTGATATGCGAATTACCATACAGCCATGCAAAAAAAAGCAACGTCACACACCTACATAAAAGTTAACATAAACATCCATCACAGTGGATTCCCCACATTCCTCACTGTGATGGAAGGCAAATAAGTCCAATCTTCTTTTTTATTCTCCCGCAGTTGGGGCAGTCGAACCATCCGTCGGGTCGATCGAAGCTCCCATGTCGGGGCGGTCAAAACTCCCGCGGCTTGGAGTTCCAGAAGTCGGTCTCTAACCAGAGACCACGGGCACCGTGATGTTAAGTCCACAAACACCCTTGGTTGGAGCTCCAAGATAAACCCTTGGCAAAGGAATCGAGAGCTCCGTGATGGTAAGTCCACAAGCGACCGTGGTGGAGCTCTCAAAATCAGTATCCAGCAAAGGCCGCCAACTCCTCGATGTTAGGCCGCAGTGCGGACGGAGATACAATACGGAAAGAAAAATCACATCTTCGTCGAGGTAAGAGATTAGAAAGTTTCCCCAACCCCACCCCCACCCCCACATAAAACAAGCTAAAGAACACTGAAAATATACATTTAACACATACAATTAAAACACAAAGAAGGAAAGGACAGACAGACAGACTGTTGGCGAGGCAGCCATTGCTGGCGCCACCCAGTGGTCATACTTAAAGCACAATGTAACAAAAGGTATCTCAAATTATTTTGAATGCCCACCATTGACCTTCATCCACTTCAACCTTTCCAAATTGCATTTAACTTTCCTATGGTTTATTCTTTTTTTCTGAGACTCCTGCTCACTCCCTATGGATTCGCGGTTCCAGGCAAACATGCACAATTAACCAATAATAAAATGAATTTGCCAGTTTCTGGTTAGGGGGTATCTTTGAAGTAGTAATCATGAATAGTCGTTCTGTTAAATGGATAGCACGCAACAAAAAAGCTTTTCACTGTACTGATGCCCATCACAAGTTTGATGGTTTCCTTTATAATAAAGTGGAACTTTCTGTAGGTTAAGTTTAGTTTAGAGATACAACGTGGAACCAAGCCCTTCAGTCCCCCAAGTGCACACCGACCAATGGTCATCCATACACTAGATCTATCCTACACACTTGGGCCAATTTACAGAAGCGAATTAACATACAAACCTGCACGTCTTCGGAACGGGAGGAAACCAGAACGCATGAGGTCACAGGGATTAGCTACAAATTCCATACAGTCAGCACTCGTAGTCAGAGTCGAACCCGGGTTTCTGGTGTTGTAAGGCAGCAATTCTACCCATGCACCACTTTGCCACCCACAAGGTTAGCTAGAGCAACTGGGTGATAGAGTTAGATCATTGCCTTTTCTTTGCTGAGATCTGTAATGTAGCATCATACACTAAAACAAATATATGCCATGTTAATTAATAATTTTAAATTGGAACAATACATGACTACGCATGATTCCCTGTGATGGCACACCATCAGAGCATTCAGTCAGTAGTGAGCTCCACAAGACCCCATCATAGTTTAATTATCTATTAATATCAAGACACCTTTCAATTCCTTTCTTCCTGTGTTTATCTGGTCTCTCTTTAAATACATCTGTGCAAGGCACCTCAACTCCTGAGACAGTGATTATTGCATAAGAAGCAGAACTGATTGCCATTGGCATAAATGTAGTCAAAATTGATCAGATTGTCAACAGATGGACCACAGAATTATTATGTCCAAGAAATTTTTGATTTGACATGTCACTGAATATTCTAACAAACCTTTACATAAGTACTGGAGAAAATATCCTGACCGGTGACATTACGGCCTGATATGGTAATTCCATCGCACTGGAAAGCAGGAGGCGGAGGCTGCAGACAGTGGACTCAACCTGTTCCATCACAAGCACTGTCTCTACCCCACCATTGAAATCATGTTCATGAGGTACTATTTCAAGAATGCAGCATCTATCATCAAGGGTCCCCAGGCTCTCTTCTCACTGCTACCATTGGGCAGGGGAAACAGAAGCCTGAAGTTGCGCATCACCAGGTTTGGGAACAGATACTTTCCTGCACCAATGAGGTTTTTGAAGTAACCGGCAAAACTCTGATCCAACCTTGACAACGGAACACAAATGACCACTTCTTGCACTAGAATAGAAATGTTTTTTTCTAATTGTGTTGTAAACAAATGTCTTGTTTTTTTTGCAGACGTTTTCTTTATTATAGTCTTGTAAAATTTCTGTGTAATTTAAGTATTATTTATGTTTTTGTGTGTTTGGCTGAGCCTAGATGCATGTAATGCTGCTGCAAGCAAGATTTCCATTGTACCTGCGTCTTATTTTGTATTTGTGCAAATGACAATGAACTTGATTCGACTTCCAGCAATCCCACTTTTTAGCTTGGAGCTCTCTATTTCATTTTGTCCCAATTCGCAATTGTTTTCACGTTAAAGGCCTTTCTTTAGCTTTTCTGAAAAACAAATTAATCACTTGTGCACATTTTTGTTCTTCCATTATCTCTGCATTATCACAGGGTGTTGATAACAGACACAAATAAAGTAAGTTGATGCATTTTCATTCACGAGTTTCCAGGTCACTTAGCAGATTAATAGTGTGATTACCTTTTCTTTTCTTATCTTTTCATTTCTATTCATTACTTTTCAGTCTTCAGCTTTGCGGAACTGTCAATAGGTCTGAAATTAATCTTTACACTTTAGCGATGTTGACTGAGTGCTTGTATGTTTCCAGCATCCATTTCAAGTGGCAGTGTCATTATAAACACACCAATACAGGTGAAATGGTTTGGTATTGCTATATCATCAGTATATCGCAGTTGAACTATAACCTGTCTGGTCAGTGCCAGATTCAGCACGCGAGTTGAGGTATATTATCGTGCGATACACATACATTGTGCGAGAGATAATATTTCAAAACAATATAGTACTTAATTCCTTTCTTTGCGCCATTTACCCAGTGCTCTAATAAGACCGAATATCAAGTTTCAATGTAAGGGCACGATGAATTTGATGTTTCCTGTACTTTGCAAAGACAGCAATTAAATACAGGTACTATTTAGTTTTCCTGCTGCCAGCGTGGCTGAGAAATGTGGTTTGGTTTTACAATGCAATTTTGCATCTGATACCCCAAGTAATCTAGACTCACTCCTGTTTTGTTTTTTTTAAAAACCTAATGAGATTAACTGAATTCCTCTTCCTATTCCCATGTCGACCTTTCTGTGTATGATCTCTACTGCCAGAGTGAGACGACATGCAAACTAGAAGAACAGTTTCTGCTTGGGAATCTTGCAACCCAGTGGCATGACAATGAGTTATCCAATTTCAGGTAACCTACCTCCCTTTCTCATCTACCCTGCTTCCCCCTTCCCACTCGTACATCATTCATTCTATTCCCATTGTCCTCCATCCGCTCATCTGCTATCCCTCCATACTCAAAGTCCCATATCTTTCTCCCCGCTTTCACCCGCTCCCCCCTCCCCACCCATTCCCTTCCACCCACTATCCCTCCCACTGGTTCTACACCCACAACTGTTGGGTCAAATTCTGCTCCAGCTCCATTTACAAGTTTACAAATGCCACCACCCTAGTGAATCAAATGAATGGGATTCGGTGAATGTTGTAGAGAGCTTAATAACATAGTGTCAAAGCAACTCCTCCCACAATGTCAGCAAGACAAAGGAGCTTGTTATTGACTTCAGAAAATTAGGTGGTGTACACATCCTAGTCAGCATTAATGTTTCCAAAGTGGAGGTGGTTGAGTACTTCAAGTTCCTAGGTGTAAACATCACCAACAATTTGTCCTGGACCAACCATGGTCAGCATGTCTCAAATGATTCTTGCCAATTTCACCAAATGCATCACAACTTGGTTTGGCAACAACTCTGCCCATGACCACAATAAATTCCAAAGAGTTGTGGATGTAGCCCAGTCTAACCAGCCTCCCACCATTGACTATACCTACAATTAACAGGCTTGGAAAAGCAGCCAAGATAATCAAGTACCATTTATGCCTCAGTCATTCTCTGTTCTCCACTCCTCTGTTGGGCAGAAATACAAAAGCTTGAAGGCACATACCACCCATATTCAGGAACAGCTTCTTCCATGTGTTTTCAGACTACTGATTTGGCCGATCATTAACTAAGAGTATGATCCCAATTTCTTAAACCTACCTTATTGCGGTCATTGTACTTTTTTTGTCTGCTCTTTCGCTGCAGCTGTAATGTCATAATGTTGTAACGCTGTAATCTGCATTCTGGTATTTTTCTCTTTGCACTACCTGTTGTACTTGTGCATTACTTCATCATACTCATGCATGGTTTCATTGACTGGATTGCACACAAGCAAAGTTTTTCACTGTATCTCGGTACACGCGACATTAATGATCAAAACAAAGGCAGGAATGGGGTACTGATTGAGGATGATCAGCTATGATCACATTAAATGGCTGTGTTGGCTAGAAGGGCCGAATGGCCTACTCCTGCACCTATTGTCTATTGTCTCCATTGTCAATACATTCACTCCCCACCTTCCTTATGAGATTCCACATCTGCGCCCTTTTTCCTTCACTTTACCTTCAGCCTTGGTTATTACCTCCACTCATCTGCAAACCGCCCCACCTCGCCTAAATCCACTATCATTTGCCAGTTTTTGCCCCACCCCTTTCTCTCACCTCTTGATATGACCTTCCTCCCCTCTACTTTGTCAGTCTGAAGGATCCTGACCCAAAATGTCATCTGTCCATTCCCCTCCGCAGATGCCATTTGCGCCTTTTTCCTTTATCTCCATTCCCTTTGTCCCAGATTACACTTCCTTATCTATGTATATCCCTCTTCCCTGACATCAGTCTGAAGAAGGGTCTCGATCCAAAACGTCATATATTTCTTCTCTCCAGAGATGCTGCCTGTCCCGCTGAGTTACTCCAGCATTTTGTGTCTACCTGCTGTTTGGCCTATCTGCTGTTCCTCCTGCACTATACAGTGATGATAGCACAGAAGTCAACTGAATATTCCATTCTGCTCCTTCAGCAATGCATTTCTGCTCATACCAACTCCAACTCAAGGCCAGATGTTAACAAACCTTAGGTTCACCTATAATAGGATTTTCCATCCGGCTGGGAAAGGAGTATTTTTAAAAAACATTTGTTGGATTATCTAAATTAAAATGTCATTATGTCAAGATTCTTTCATTGGCAAAGGAAGAAAAAACATCACTCTAGTCACATTTAATTACATCATAACACTGAAAAAACACATTAAAACAGCACCATATGACAATTCTATTTATTATGCCGAGAAGAGGCACCTACTAGAACCTAATAATGTTGTCCTATATAGGCCGCCATTAGCAGTACATTGTTAAAACTCATACATAGGAGTAATGAGGTCTTTTTCATTTACTACAACTATGTTTCTTATTTCCTGTCTCCATAGTTGCAATGAATATGGAAAGCAGAGCTTGCTGATGTCCAATTACATCTTGCACAGGATAACAAGTAAAGTCCCAAACATTAATATTAAACTTCTGACAAGTCAGCACATACTGCCTCCTGAGAGCTCGTCAATCAATGCAATGTGCTGGCCAAGAACCTATATGGCCAAGAGGCCAGCATCCTTCACACCTCATAAAGCTTTCATTTAGCAAGCTTTGAAGACAAAGCCAACATATCTGCTCTCTGTCCCGCAAATGCAACGTACAGGATGTCTACAGGAAAAAAAATAAACAAAAAATTCTCACAAGATATATCTCAATTTCTTGTAAGTGAAGATGTAACTGAACTCCAACTACAATTATGACAACAGCTCCTCATTTCCTGATCTACTCCCATTGTACAAACTGAGTTAAGGAACATGAGAATTAATGATCTCTGTGTTAAACTTACCAGCGTCAGATTGAGTCAAAGTTATATAAGTAGCCTTGCAACCTATCAGAGAGTTTTGGATTCAGATCCTGTCCATTTCTCATAGCCAAAGCTGTCTTTGATTTAATACCATCATGATTACGCCAACATCAGAGCTATGTTGCCTAGGAGGAATGAATTTAAATGCAATTCTAAGAATGCACGATTCTCATCTTAGAGCAAACTTATATATCGACAGTACATTTTCTGTCCCATCCCACGCATCATGCAGCTGAGAGGATGTCAGACACACAACTTGATTTGGAGAATTTTGTCATTGCTGCTTGATAGCTGATTACTCAAGAACCAGCTGCTGCTTAATACTGGTCATTGGGACACAGGGAAAAAATAAATAGTTCAGCTGGAAACATATGGGAAATCATAGCAGTTTAAGAGGAAGTTGGATAAACACATGAGGGGAATAGAAATAGTAAGATATGTTGACAGTGTTACATGAAGAAAGGTGGGTGGAAGCTCTTGTTGCACATAAACACTGGCATAGCCAAGTTGGATCAAATGATTCTTTTTCTATGGTGTTAATATTAAATACTCCATGTAATGCACCAAAATATACACCAGCAGTCTTTCCTTCATTATGGTGCGCCAAGACTTAAATTATTATAATCCTCCAAACTTTTACGTAGCTATATCTACTTGAATACTTCTAGGAACAATGGAAGCTAAACTTAAGTTTCTTTCAAAGATGCCAACATTCCTATTAAAATTGACCAAGGTCCTCAGATTAGGTTTGAATCTGTAACCTTCAATTTTAAAGCTACTGCAAAAAAGCAACGAATGCCTCTCCCTTTTGAGATATGATACTTAGCTATATGCTGGGATAATCAATTTACAACTGTATATAAAACTTATAAAAATTAGGCAATGACACAGCCCTTCCTAATGTGTGGCCCTTTCAGCATGAATTTATTCTGAAAATGACAAAATAATCAATGTATGTGATTCCGCCTCAATAATTAAAATATAAAATTTTGTATAAATGTATCCATTTCAATTGCTACTGACTTCATCAAAAGCACAACATTGTTCACAGGCGCTCTCTCAAAGTTTTGCAATGGTAGATTGGGGTCCCTGCCTGTTCGTGTTTGTGCAGCAGACGATATGAATGGGCTTTACTTCAATACAAGCTGTCGGAAGAAGGGTTCTGACCCAAAACGCCACCCATCCATGTTCTCCAAGGATGCTGTCTGACCTGTTGAGTTACTCCAACACTTTGTCGGTTTCGTGTAAACCAGCATCTGCAGTTCCTTGTTTCGACATTCAAGGTATCAAATGGCACAAAAAATATCACACAATGGGGAATGAATAAACAGAAAATTGTGAAGAGTGTTGATGATGGGCCAATAGTTCTTTGGGAACCTAATTGCAGCATCAAGTTCCCTCACCTCAACATTGGAGACGCATGACATAAAAATACTCACACTTGTCTGCAAGAGTGATTCTGAATGCACCTGCTTGGTTTTAGGGGAGGTTATTATTCTCTAGCTCTAAAAAGCTATCTCTCCTCGCCCAGTTAAAGTACAATTCCTTAACTGCCCCTGAGTAAATACATTTTTCTCAATTTCTCCGATTACCACGAAGATTTATTTTGTACTGGACACCTTGCAGGCTCTGAACACTAGATTGCATTACCCTGTCAAATTTGTTAACGATGTTAAAAGCGTAAAATTTGAAAACCAAACAAAATGGACTGAGTATATGGCTAACAGACTTACCTCGATAATAGAGCAGCTATTCCTTTTGCATCCAAGTTTGTTTTACAACACTAGTGCCGTGTTGGACCATGTTGAAAGATTTGCACGCTCCAGTGATTTTAATACTGCATTAATGTCTCAGTTTGCATTCGTTTTATATCAAATATTCTGCTGCTTTCCTCTGCTCCCCACACATTCCAACAACAAAAATTAATTTGCATGCAGACTTGCAAGAGGGTCCCAGGTCCATTGTTACTGACCTTGTGTATTTTTTGCATTAAAGATGCTATATTGATCCTACTTTTTAGCATTGCTGTTATATTGTTAACATATTTATGTCATTTAAATATAAATTAATATAAGTATACTATTCCAGGCTTCTGTTTTGATATCAGTTTTTAATAAGACCTGAGATATTTAAATGAATCATTAAACTTTTTGTATTCCCCTTTTATATTTTTTTGTTTAAGTCTCGAGTGACAAAAATGGTAAATTGCTATAACTACCTGCAATTCAGGACAGTATTAACCAATATCGATTGCTCCAATTTCAAGTTCTGAAACAAAATAAAATCTCCGTGTTTTGAATTGTAAATCACATGTTTGCAAGATTATTTTGAAATGTGGGTCAGAATGCCAGTCTAGTCGGTTCTGCTCTTTTAAGGAAGTTAAGGCCATGGACAAATCTTCCAAACCTTAGGCGAATGAGATCACAGGTTTCCTTGGAAGACTCCTTTCTTTCTGCTCTTTCAAGGCCTTGATGGATTTATGCTCTTTAAAGGCTTTTGATGGATTTTACTAAGTTACTAGTCTGTTACATGGATTCTCTTTAGACTTGTAAATCCATTTTATTAAGAATTTACCGCTGAAGGGGATAGATGATCTCACTCAATTCACAAGGCCATATTATTTTAACAACTAGTATCCATGGGAACATTTGGTAGTGACTGGTCATGTTGGTGCAGCAAATATGTTATTGTTAGGTGGAAAATAGTTTGGCCATGCTACCATTGCGGAGAATCGGCGCAAGAAGCCAGTGACTGCACAATATCTGGTGGGACGCAATGATAAAGACTACTTATAATTCACAAAAATATATAGAGGTTTATGTAATTTTTTTTTCAGGAATTAAGAAAGGGAAGACGAATAAACAGCTGTCAATGACTCTCATTTAGATACCCGATTAGTTCTCATACTAAACACTCAAGCATGTTTCAACTGCTTCCACAGCTACACCAATGTTCACCAGGGCACACAGTTTAATTTACGGTAGTTAGTTTAGTTTATTGTCACGTGTACGGATTGCACAATAACGATCCATAAGAAAAAGCTTACCTTTCTTCTGATAATCCAAAGGCTACTGGTTGACCACAAAGAACTTTCATGTCCCTTTCAAGATAGCCTAACGCACTTTAGGGTCAAGTAAGCATTTTTGAATAATAGCACTTGTTGCAATATTAGATTCCGAGTTACACATAGCAAGCTCCAACAGCATTTAATATTGATGAGAAGCATTTCTTATTTGAAACAACGTTACATTCACCTTCAAAGGCAACTGGTCCTTAGTTTAATCCTTCATCGGATGTCATCCTAGATTTCTGTTCTCAAATAGGAACTCAGAATCCAAATAAACATGTTATCCTTCACCTCGAGGAACTATCTCAGAAGAAGAATTAAAGCTTTTACTTTGTACAGAGGATAGTGCTTATATGGAACAAGCTGCCAGATTAAGTGGTAGAGGAGATATAATTACTTCCTTTAAAATGCACTTTGACAGGTACCTGGATAGGAAAGGTTTTGTGGGATATGAGCCAGCTGTAGGCAAAGTGTACAAGCTTCATTAGGCAACTTAATCGGCAGGACGAGTTCGGCCAAAGGGCTTGTCTCTTTCGGAATAGCTCTGTGACATTCATTAACTTTTATATGGAATATTATTATACATACAGGGGAAGATTTCTTCTGCACTCCATGTGTAACAAAATCACAGATCAGATTATTAAAATAAATACACTTAAGTTTAACACTACGTGATTTAATACCTCCTTTAATATCTTGCATCTTTTTCCAGTGCCAAGTGGATTTTATCTTTAGGATTCCACTCGGAATGACCAAAGTATTTGGTTTCATTTTGGAACTCCACAACTTTCTTGAGTGAGCTAATGGAGTGGAATGGAGTGAGATAAACAAAGGGAAAAACAGTTTGTCCAAGGAAGTTGGATTATTCTGCGTCTCAATTATCCATGAATGAATTTGACTAGCCGGCTATGAAAAAAAAGGGGATGTGCATGTATATAGAATTCAGTGAAAATCGTATTATTCGAATTACTAGCGACCAATTTTGGGTACACATTATTTATTAAAGATTTCCTTGCATCTGTAATTATTGCCACCAGCAAGAGCATCTCAGTGCCAGGTAGTATATTTTGGTGCTATGAAAAACGTAAAATCAGTTCAAAATATTTATATATTTCAAAGTAAACAACTTATATTCATGGAAATATTTCCACGCAATGAAACAAGCAAGTGAACATCTCAGTTGGATATCTCCTCCACAGCTTTTTGTCTGATGCTGCATTAAACAATGTACTGCCTCTATTAAATGTGAACCTCTATATTAATGGCAGCAAATGTGTTAAGAAGCACATAAGAAAATGTTACTGAGTGAGATTGTCTTATATTACAATATGTTATGAATCCCAATGAGTGATTTGTGGTTATAATTACTGCCGCTACATGGTTGAGAGTCCAACAAAGAAAGTAATTTCCTGCTGTTGTGTTGCTGCAAATGAGAATTTCATTGTTCTTTCTGGGACATATGACAATAAAACACTTGACTTTGTATTATCAACAAGGAAATTCATTTGCTTGCAGTGCATGTATAAATATGAAGGTCACCAAACCATGCTTTGTTGGTGGGTGGGAGAGCAGAAAAAGACATGCTGTTTGTGGCAATTACACAACTTAATGCAGATGATTCCAGGCTCAGGTTTCCACTATTTCTGACATTGTCAAGCAGGTCATCTTAACATCGTGCTAAAAATGGGTTTGCATCCATTGCAAAGGCTTGTTTCTGTAAAAGTGGCCTCACAACATCTGCAAGAGTAAACTTTGCAGAAGCAATTCTCAATTGTGCATTGTAATGTCATTGGATCGCAGTGCAGATAGCTGGATTCCTCTGCACTCACAGAAGTAAACAATTTGTTTACCATCACAATACATTATATAATAAAATGTAGATTATTAATAAAGTTTCTAGAATATGGTGTATTGTTCCGTGTATCAGCTATGACAGTAATTTATTTTGCGAGAAAACAATAATTAGTTGATATGCACAAGTGATTCCATTGCTTTAAAGAGTTTCCCTGATATATCAGCAGTCACTCGTTTGCAAGACATCTGGCAAGCCACTACCCTACAAATGTGATAATCCGGGACAATAATGGTGACAAACTAACAGAATTTCCGGACTATTATCACAGACTTGACCTAATATTCCAGTGCACTTTTAATTCACTTTTTTAAAATAAGACGATGTTGCACAGTATTATAAATTTTGCCCTAAAACAGATAAGTTTAATCTGAGTGTAAGAAATTGACTTGTGAGCCTCGTGTCCAATTATCAGGTTTTATGAACAATAAGATACTGAACTGCTAGATTTCCACATGGTGAGTAATGGGCCTGTCCAATTTAGGCAATTTTTTAGGCGACTATAGGCGACTAGGCTGTCGCCGCATGGTCGCCGGGTGTCGGCTGTATGGGAGTCGTGAGTAGTCTCCTCAGTCTCCCAAAGAGTCGTAGCATCATTCTGGTTGCCGCTGGATTTTCAACATGTTGAAATTTTTCGGCGACAGTGGGTTTGACGCCTATGAGCGTAGCTTGACGTAGGTGTTGTTGTAGGTTGTCGCCAGGTTAACATAGGTTATCGTTAAGATGAGGTAGGTTGTCGCTGGTGCTGACTTCGGTGAATTCCATTATCGTATTCGCTGGCAATCACCTAAAAAAATCGCCTAAGTGGGAAAGGCCCATTAGTTCAATCGACGGTTTTCGGGAACCTGCTACTACTATGACAGTCGCCTAAAAATCGCCTAAGTGGGACAGGGCCATAACAGCCATTTAAAATGACCCAGTGCAACATAATGAGAATTAAAAGAGATAACATAACAAGCCGGATAATAAAGTAGATGAGTCTTAAATTACACGACTGAGTACGGGGAAGGAAGCTTGAGGCAAATGCAAACATGAACAATTTACTGAAACCAACAGTACATTGTGCAACAGCTGCAAGGGTATCTGGAGCATTGCAATGGAGTCTTGACCCTGCACTGAGGCAGGACAAACCAATGAAAGCAAAATGATCCCAAGCTTAACTAACATAAATCATGAGGAACATGTGCACTTAACGTCCTTTAATTCTCAAGTTATTATTCAATTATTCATAATTATTGAAGTTATAGGTAATTTGAATTCTTACAATATAATTAAGTTTGCCATATACTGAGAAGTACAGGCTCGTGTTATGAAAAAAAGTATTTAGTAATCTAATTATTTTTTATTTGCACAGAGGACAGTGTACTGCTAAGCAGCATAGGCAGAAACAAGTTAAAAGTTTGAAGGATTGGATAATTTGCTGTTATTTGTCTGTTTGCTTGTATCTTATTCCGGATTGGAGGCCATTTGAAAACATTTGGAAGTATTATATATTATTGTATTCTTCGCAGATAATTAGTTAATTACATTGCAAGCATGTAACAAAGTTTGGAAATCTTGATGACTGCATAAACCATTAAGGAATTTCCTTTTGAAACACCAAAATTGCATTGACTGTCAACATACCAATGATAGAAGTACACATTTTATAGACTATGACAATGATACAGCAGATTTCAAATGCTCTCTGATACAGGTGGCAAAATAATATATCTGTAGGAAATTGGTATGAAATCAGGATTCTTTATTGAAACATTTTAAGAAAAGTCATGTACAATAAGACCCTGTTAATCCAGCACATTTGGGACTTAGGTGATGCTGTGTTATCAGGTTTTCAAGATTATCAAATGTAATATTAAAGCTCCAACACATTTTAATTCACTATTTTTTTAAAGTTGCAACAGAGTAGTATAATATTTTTTTTCAGTGAATCCAGTAAGTTTAAAGAGAGCGTGGGAAACTGAATTAGTTAAGTTTCAAGGGAGCGTGGGAACCAGGGCCCCCGTGAGTGGAAGGGAGCATAGCAAACATCACCTGATGAGCCAGATGCCAAATCATTGGTATTCCGACTGGTCAGGTAGTGAATTATTGGTTCTAATACAACTTCTATTTTTTTTACAATAGCTTTGGGTGTTAAGGAGGCAGTGATTTTCTAAGCACTACAATTAATAGTTGGAAATCACGTGTTCTGTACTTTACATTTCTTTTTGTGAATTTATTCTCTGTTGAAATGTTGGCATTTCACAGAGTATTAGAATAAATTGATATGGGCAAAATGTCATTAATTTGAAAGCAGTCACTTTCAAATTTAAACATGCAGTTTTAACCTTGCAAATGAAAACATTTTTTTGACAAGGATCATGATAACATTTTTTTATTTAATTCATCAGATTTTAATGTATTTGTACAGTTTTCTAACTTCATGTCCAAAAGGCAAACAGATACTGAAACCAGTGGTCTGAGTCTTTGAATGACACGCACTATATGAATATGAAATACCTCTGGCTTTTGTGGCCTGTGTAATATTAAGTTCAGCATGTTGTAACCTAAGCCAATGCTGCCTACTTTCCCACAGCATGCCCTGTGTTAAATGATACTAAGTGAATTCAGATCCTAGCTGAGTGAATTAGCAGCGCCATAGTGATATTGTTCAGGGTGAACAAGCAGGAGCAAACCTGGCTCAGGTTCAGAATGATATCCATGAATGCTTTTGAATCTGTGTTCATTAATTGTGAGCAGCTTATTTTTTTTAATGTTAACTGCTTGCAATTTGTTTTTTAAATCAGCCATCACTCTCTCTGATTGCTGTTATATGGACTGGACACATCGCATAGCTACTGTTTGTTCACATGAACCAAATGTATACATTTTAGCCACTTCTTCACCTTTTTATTACTATGCCATTAATTCATCAGAAATAGTTCACACTAGAAGAACATGACAACTCAGGATTACAACATGAGTAGACCCATATGATTCTTACAACTAATCAGTCAAAGCTTTGCCAGCCTGCTCAACTCAGTGGAAGCAAGCAGGAAGCAACTCAATATATACTGGACAATGTAAATGTTAGGAACCATGGCAAGGTTACAACGGTGTATCCCGAATTAGATGAGCACCTAACCAAGTTTCAGAGTAGCTACAACTTTGACATCCAACTAAGCACCTGAAAATACCCCAGGAGGACAAAAGCATTGCATCTCCATCAGCCCATTCACAATCATCAGCAATGTGATGGAAAGATTGACAGCAATACTACCAATCCTGCTCACAAATAACTTGCCCACTAAGTGTTGGATTAGTCAGTAACAGATATCTTGATGGAAGATGCCCAGGGCACAGCTTCAGATGTTCCTCATTTCAGTACCCTAATCTTTATTCATCTTCCTTCCATTACAAGTTCAGAAGCGGGACTTCGGGTTTCAATGTTGTCAGCTTGATTAGAAAGCGATGGAGTACTGATGCAATTTCAGAATGCAACCTGCAAAACTCGTCTGATGCTGACAAGTAAAATTTATGCCAGGGTGCCAAGTTCCATTCGTCACAAGAATACATCTGTAGTCAAGTGGCAGCCAATGGCATTAATATTATAAAATCCATGACCATCAGCACCTTGTAAGTCACTAATAAATAGGAATTTAAACAGAAAAGCCACAAAAATGGTAGGACACCTAAAGGTGGTCAGAGATTGTATAGTTTTGCTGCAATTCACCATTTTGAATTTTATCACAGCTGAATTCCTACAGTAGACGATAATTAACATATATGTACAATTGTCAGATCTCAAACAACAACAACATTGGTGGCCACCACTGCTTTACTGGTTAATACAATAGCTACATCATGCCCAACAGTCACCGAGAAAAAATCCTGATAAATTACTTCCAAATCAGAAAACTGCTAATGTTTGAAATTAAAATCAAAACCATTTCAAATAATCAGGTTAATGAGATCTAGGTGTGAAGAAGAGTCACCGGCCTGAAACATTTACTCTGTTTCCCTCTCTACAGATAAAATTGCTTTGTTTACTTTCATGGTACTGGTAAAATGAAACTATGAAAATTCCTTCTTATCTGATTTTGTAGAGCTGCATAGGAAGGAACTGCAGATTATAGTTTAAACCGAAGATACACACAAAAAGCTGGAGTAACTCAGCAGGACAGGCAGTATCTCTGGAGAGAAGCAATGGGTAAGTCTGAAGAAGGGTCTCGACCTGAAACGTCACCCATTCCTTCTCACCAGAGATGCTACCTGTCCCGCTGAGTTACTCCAGCTTTTTGTGTCTATCTTTGTAGGACTGCAGTCAGTTATGATGTGTCAGAAAGACATCATCATCAACCATGCAAAACACTTTATTGTTTCAAACTGTCAGCATAGGTAGTATTATAACCTCAGAATCAAATCCTAACACTGAGCAAAGTTCATATTTTGTTCTGGTGTAACACTTTTGAAATGTTCATTGTTTCCCTCTTCACAGATGTACACACATCCTCTGCTTATATTTCATAGCTTCTCAATATCTGTCATTTGCAACAAGGTATGGTTAATATCTAGTTCTGTTTTCACAAAGAGCTGTTGTAGCAATGTCTGTGTCAAACGAGATGGAGTACAAGGAGGAGTTAGAGAACTAATTAAAAATAACGTCCCTCAATGTCAGCAAGACAAAGGAAGTAGTTATCAACCAGGAAACAAAACTGGGCGACATACCACAATCAGCACCAATTGTGCTGAAGTGAAAATGGTTGAAATTCAAGTTCCTTAGCATCCCTTGCCGTTATTATTACCAATGATCTATCATGGACCAACAACACTGATGCAACAGTCAAGAAGGCACACCAACACCTCTACCTCCTGAGTAAATTTGGCATGCCTCCAATCACCGACAAACCTACTGATGTTGGGTTCATCCCAACTTGGTTTGGGAGCAACTTTGCCCACCACCACAAGAAATTGCAGAGAGATGTGGATGGAGCCCAGTCCATCACACAGGCCAGATTTCCCACCAGTGACCATTCATGTCACCTTGGAAAGCAGCCAAAATAATCAAAGACCCACCATGGTCACTACATCTTCTCCCTGATCCCGTCCAGCAGAAGGTACAGAAACTTGAAAGTGCACACCGTCAGACTCTGGAGCAGCTTCTTCCTCTCTTTTATTAGGCTTGAAACCTATTACATTTTTCAAGGGCTTAGCAGGCTGTGTGCAGGGAAGATGATTCCCCTGAAAGTGTAGTTAATGACCAAGGAGGCAGTTTCAAATAAACAGTAGGACTGCGATAAAATAAATGTCATCACATCAGAGCAATGAACCTTTGAAATTCTCTACCTCTAGGGGGCCGTGGAGGCTCAGTTGTTATATTCACATGAAACACAGATATTCAGATTTTTGACATCGAAAGAATGGAAAATGGCACTCAGGTAGGTCTGCCATGACCCAGTTGAATAATTGAGGCATGAAAAGCCAGAACGTTTACTTCAATATTTCTTATGTTCTTAAGAACAAAGGTTGCAAAAATGCAATTACAGTATTTATTTTTTTAATTTTGATTAATCGGTATGTTTTTTTTAATTCATTTCAAGCATTTAATTACATTTTTAAATAATCAATGACATTTAAAAATGTCTTGAATGTCATTGGCTGCAGTGTAGAAACCTTAAGAACATGGTAGGGCCTGGGCCTCAGCATCTGCCTCCTGAGGCCTTGCAATCCACTGAATCTTTAACATGGTCATGGCAGCCTAGCTTCACGGGTGATTGATTTCTCTGAGCTGGAGGTTGTGAAATTGGTTCTTGGAAAAGTATAGGGGTGGCAAATGCAGCTGGCAAGCCAGATTGAGCACAATCAGGCCCACTGAATTCTTAAACCAAAATCAGATCATACAGAAAAAATGGTCCGAACACTGATCACTGCCTGGCATTCCTGTTGTTATGCTTCCTGTTCAAACAACAGACATTAACTGTTACCATCTGTTGTATGGTGCAACCAACCTCTTAACCACACTGCTACATTTCATTTAATGCCCTCTAATTCAATTATATCAAAGCAGCCTCCAGGGCAGCAATTTATCAATCACTTTGTGAAAATCTAAGTACACTATACACACCTATGCTCCCCACGAGCATTCAATGATTTGCAGGGTGTTACCAGTTTTTATTGGTTTTATTTTAGATCTTCAAAACCAAGAATACTTTGCTTTTGAAACATTAGATATTTTACAATTTACCCCGTTAATCTTCTCAGAGGACTTTTGTAAATTTGTCCGATTTGCATTTAAGAAATAAATGTTTTTAACACATGTACTTTGGACAAACACGTTTGAGTGTAAATTATTTGGATAAAAGTTAGGTATTTTTGGTATAATGACTATATATTATGCAGATGTAAAATATAGATTTATCAGTATTTTAAGCAGCTCGTTGATAATGACAGTGTCATTTTGTTTTTCACCATTCTGTGGACTTACATCCAATGATTTGTAATTTTGCAGACGACATAAGTGGTGGTTAGTGAGGAAAGTGTTCCTATGAACGTAGACCAGCTAGAAATATGGGCAAAGTAATGGCAGATGGAGTTCAACTAGACAAGTGTGTAGTGTTGCACTCTGGTAGGTAAAATATAGAGGAAAATATATAGATAATTGCAGGACCCTAAGGAGAAATGGACAGAGGATCTGGGGTGTAGGTCCTTAGCTTCGTGAAAGTGGCAATGCCCAGCTCTCTAAAAGCGGCAAAGCACATAGATAGGATGGCAAAGGAGGTGTGTGGCACAATTGCTTTCATCAGTCTGCGATAAATGTAAGTCAGGAATTTTACTGGGAAGCCCAGTTATATTAAAATAAAGTTTTCCCAAAGTGTTTTCAATCACTGGTTAAACAAAGCCAATTTTAGGTCAACATGATCTCAAAGTAATCAAAGGCAGGGATTGAGTCAATGCAGTGTTTGAGATCAATCACTGGTCGTGAAATGCCCAAAACAATTCGATGCCAATTTTAGGTCAACATGGTTTCAAAGGAATTCAAAAGGTTTCACTGAAGAATTCAAAGTTTCAGCAGCTTCTTAGGCAGGCTGGATCCATTGAAGTAAATTTTCTTTTTCCGTCAGCAATGCAAACGGAGAGGATGGCTCAGCTGAGATCACTTTTTGCACAGGTTGTTAAGAATTAAATCTCGTGAAATGCCCCACAATAACATATTCGATGGCACCTTGGTAGCCTTGGCATTTGAAAGCTTGCTACTGAGGTGCAAGTGGCAACAAATGGTTTCCACTGAAGGAATTCAAAGTCTTCAGCAGCTTCTTAGGCCAGATGGCCTTCTCAAGGTGTAGCTGGATCCAATCTTGTCTTGCCTTATTTCCTCACCAAAGACTGTGAGACTCGCATAAGTAAGTATTTTCTTTTTCCGAACTACACTGCTGTGCCAATCACAAAATTGCTGCATTTGCATTTTTCGTAGCCTCCAGCAATGCTGTAGTCCTGCGTTGACGGAGGGAAATGGTCTGAACAGAAGGAAAAAAAAGTAATTGTCGATTTTGCCAGCAATAGACACATTTGAGAGGGTCACACCTTTTTAATGCAACCAAAATTCCTGGACACATTATGAATTGCACATAGGTTCAAGTTTGCAGATGAATTAAATCTCAACATTGTAAACAGCCACCAGGAGGACTAAACAAAAAAAAAGTTATACAAGGATAATCAATGCCGTCTGAAGCAACTGACTCCAAAAGCAACTTGGAACATTATAGAATTTTGTAAGGAAGTGAATTCTAAATACACGCAGTCTTAAAAGGCAAACTAACAGGAGCAGAGCAGAATCCTTGCAGTAAGAAAGGCATTTTAACTCAATGGCAGGCTTTACCGAAGTGGAAAGAAATGAAAGGACAGAAAAGCCAAGAATTATAGGTTTTCTGCCAAACAAATGAACGGCATCAATCCCTCTTTTTTAATTATGGATGTGGTTCTGAAGAGATTGGTTATATTGGCCACCATGGAATCATCCCCATTGAACAATGGTGTTAGTGGAGGATGGAGACCGATATAGCCTTTAATCCAGTATGATTATACACAGTTGCAATACATTCCACAGGTGCAGCCTCTGCTGAGGCGCTGTGAGGGAGGACTACTGTCTAAGATCCTGCCGCCAATGGATAGAGGTCTTGAATCCTGTGTGATAGCCTTTCAAACACTTCATGTACATATTGTTCATAGAGGAAACATGAGTGGCTTTGTTGCACTGTATATAGAAGGTATTGGTTTGATGGAACAATGAATGCATTGACTTGTTCACACAATGAATGTAAAGGAGGACAAGTCCTGATAGTATTGAATGTCTTCTATATATTTTTATGGTTAAAGTTTATTTTTGAAATTAAAAATACTTAGCTTTGAACCTCTTTTCATCCTCGTTGACCATGTTAAATAGTTATTTCCATCATTCTAGTCGTATTAAATACCAAGGAATAAGGTGAGTCGATAATTTTCCTCAAATACTTTTCCACTCTTTGTTTGCCTATGCTGATTTCCAGCATTTTCTGCAAATTTAATTTGATTTGCGACTGGTGGCTCTGCCTACATCACAACATTTTTCCTTCAAAACTAAGTCTCCCTTCCATCATCCACAATCTTGTTGTACAGGTATGCAAACATTTATGGACATATTACTTAGTTTACCAATATCTGTTCCGATCACCATCAATTAAGTTGCCTTTCTAATCTTTCATTTGACCACAATCCCTGCCATAATCTTCAGAGATAAATTCATTATAATAAGATTCTAATATATTATCCACTTAGGATACTTCCAATGAGTGTAATTTACCATTACAGATTGAAGTTAAAGCTTTCATGCAAATTCACTGAGCGTAATATACCTGAATAATAACAAAGTGAATCTTTCTTCTATGTTGGCCCATTCAACAGAATCTAAACTATAACTGACCTCAGATGGGAAAAACAGAATTAGTTATGTTTCCAACCCTTATTGCAGCCTCACAATCCCTCCTGTAGACCAGTGTAAGAACATTGGTAGGTGTTTACTAACACATTTGAAGCATGATCTATCGCTTTCTGTTTTCCAGAACTTAAGTGCATCCAGGAGGCAGAATTCCCCTCATGCATTCTGCACCCAAATCCCGAAGCAACTAAGATTTTCCTTTGTTTGACAGTACCAGGGCTTTTGCACTGGATTATGATTCAAACTGTAAATACTGACTGACTCAGGAAAATTCAAAATTCAACTTATTGCCCTGCCATATTCACCATCGTTATTGCAGTTTATCCAAGAAAATTGGTGACCCATAACTCTGCATTCTAACCTCAGGGTAGGAACTGGGTGAAATTTTATACTAAGCATCATTTACTATTCTCATGAAAACATAGTTTGTGATAGCAATAAACACGATAGCTCCTGCCATCCCAAACACACTATGTTTATTAATGGTGTTGTTATCAACCCAAATTTCATAGAAAGTACTATAATAGCTCAGATCAAAGAGAGGAGAAACTAGTAAACCATCAGAAACAGATAACAGGAAGAATAAGAAAAGTACCTTAACTCTTTACCGACTATAAGAGAATTACGAAGTCACCAAAAAAAGTATAAAAGAAAAAGAGCCTGCCTTTATATAAATACACAAACATTTCTATACGTTTGAAATGCAAAAAGTGTGGATCAAAGAATCATACTTTTATTTCAGCTCTATCTGATCAGATAGAGCTTATAGCTTATGATTCTCCAGAGAGATCACACTTCAGACAAAACAATATTCACTTAGTATTGCTTTGAAGCTTCTGCCCTTATTGTATGCTCAAATTCAGCAGTGGGAGTTGAACTCTCAGGCCTGGAGGTGACAGTGCTACAATTGTGAAAACAAATGTTCAAAATAGTTTGTGCTGGATTGATAGAGCATTAAGCCCCTGTCCCACTTTCACGACCTAATTCGCGACCTCTGCCGAGTTTGCCCTTGACTCATACACGCAGCATGGTCGCCACGAGGTCGTAGGTAGGTCGTAGCAGGTCGTGATGCTAGTCGTAGGTACTCGTGGCATTAAGTAGGTCGCGGCACTTTTTCTAGCCTGATAAAAAATGTCCACGAGTAAAAAAAAAGATCGGCATGGATAAAATCGATACCTTTTACTCGTAGGTGGGTCGTAGTAGGTCGTGATGCTAGTTGTAAGTAAATTGTAGGTGATTGGAGGAAGCCGAAGGTAATAGCTCCAGGGTGAAAAAAAGGTCAGTAAAAAAAAAAGGTTATTTAAACAGCAGAATGTCACCTCGGTCACTCCAAGGCATGTTCATTCGTAGCTGGAGAGTTTTTTGGAGAGGAGACTTGTGTTTTAGAGATGGCACCAAAAAGGCAGCAGCGCAGGGGGAGGGCACAACCCTAAAAAAAAAAACAGCCATGCAGGTGTTGCCCACCCAAGAGGAGGAGTGGCAGGTGGTGATGCCACAGGAGGTGATAGTGCAGGAGGAGGTAGCCCTGCATGAGAGACCCCTGGAGGTGGAGACCAGGGTGGTAGTATATGTCCCCACCACCACCCTATCTTTCACTGCCTCATTTGAAGGCAGCAAAGCAGCCCTTTCTCCTGTGTCTGACACAGCATCAGAGGCAGATGCCGCATTGGTGGTGAGGGAGGGCTGGAAGAAGGTTATTCCCTACACTTTCACCAGGTAGCAGGAGGGGGACCTTGAGGAATGGTTCCAGCAGAATGCCACCCTGTACAAAAAGGAAAATGAGGGGTACAGGGACAAGAATGGCATGTTTGCCATCCACTGCCCCACATGTGTGCTTAAAGTTCCATCTTTTGTCAAAGCCCAGCGCCACACTCTTCCAGTCATCTGGTGTCCTGTGACAGTTCATTACATCATCTCCATTCACCCATTGAGACCTGTTCTTGTGCTTCCTCTTCCCCTTCTGCCTTTCTTAAAAGGCTGCTGAAGCAAAAGGGCTACTGCAAACAGCCGTAAAACGTACATGGTCGAAGCCAGTCTTCAACATAGTCGATGGAGGTCAAAGGAGGTCTTCTTCATAGTCGTTGGAGGTCTTCAACATAGTCGTGGAGGTCTTCAACATAGTCGTGAAGGTCTTCAACATAGTCGTAGGAGGTCTTCAACATAGTTGTGGGAGGTCTTCAACATAGTCGTAGGAGGTCGTACACAGTCGTGGAAGGTCGTAGGTTACCTCGACCTTTATTTTCTTAGGTCGTTTAAGGTCATCAGAGGTCGCGAATTAGGACGTGAAAATGGGACAGGGGCTTTACCTACTCCTTTGTGAGTCACAAACACAATTTAAACAAAAGGTATATTTATGGGAACTTGGAAGTAGTTGATAGGAACATGGAGAATACAATGGGAGTAAATGTATATTCACTGTAAATGGATATTTAGCAGTCAGAGTGGATTTGATGGAAGGAAGTGCTTGTTTATATACTGCCTAATTCTATGACTCCATCAATGGAGCTGCGTATGCTTGTTTCATTTAAAACTGAATGAATACACTACAATGATGTAAACAAAAGAATGTGCTTGATCCTTGAATATTCTTATTATTTTGCTTATTAACAGAACAATTCTTGCACTTTAAAAAATAATTTTGGTCCTCAAAACAGAAATTCTTATTGTTCATAAAGGCGTCACCTGAATGTGGAAATCTTCCTGCTACACCTGTAACATTTATGCAGATATCAACTAATTTAATAGTGGATTTAAGTCCCACCAATATGATCTCACAAACAGAATTCAAAGCTGTATTATGCATAACCTCAATCACTTTTCAATGACACATACATGAGTTACACTGTCAATTCTAAACATGCACACCAAAATAAAATGTCTATCCTGTGGTCTTTTGCAGAGGTAACATTTTGGAATCTTGGTCTATTGTACATATGCAGTTGTTTTCTTGAGACTCGGTGCTGTATAATGAAAACCTCATTGCACTCGTATATCCTATACGCAGTATACCCTCGTTATTATGGACCTTTTTACAATAGGTTTCAGTTATAGCGGACGGAGCGTTTCTATGGTAATCAGACAGCACTATCCCTTTAAGAACATAGGTTGCTAGTTACACTGCAGGAAGCCATATAAATTGACAAGCAATTGTTTCGTTCGACACATGTGCAATGATGAAGGACGCAGTGCTGGAGTAACTCAGCAGGTCAGGCATCATCTTTGGAGAGCATGAATAGGTGATGTTTCGGGTCAAGACCCACCGCTGAATCGTGCCGTGCACCCGACTGCCATGAGGTTGTGCTCCGCCGCTGAGCTAGGAAATGGAGTGCGACGTTCACCAGCTCTATCATCTCTCTGAGACGGGACCAAGGAAGTTGCCACCAACCCGCACCACCACCTATCCATGTTCTCCAGAGATGTTACCTGACCTACCGAGTTACTCCAGCACTTTGCTTCCTTTTGTGTATTAACCAGCATCTGCAGTTGTTTGTTTTTACTCCCTGTGCAATGATACTCTATTCTCAGTAATCCCCTACTTGGTTATAACAGACTATCAGCAATAAAGAACACCATTCCTCCCCCATGGTATGTTATAATAACGAAGGGTTTGTGTGTGTGTGCATGTTTGTTTGTGTGTGTGCGTGTGTAGTAGTAGCAGTAGTAGAATGAATGATCGGTGGATTTACAGCATCAACTATAATAAATAAACTTTACAATGGCCAAGGATACACCGGTTCTATGCTTGACCACCAATGGAATTTCTCCCCTAAAACTTGAGGCCAGACTATGCAAGTCACTATTTTTTTGGAACTTTACAAACCTTTGCCATTTTCCCCTTATGGATTTCAAAGTAAAATTAAAATATTTGCTTTTGAACTGTTTTGGCAAGTTTGGGATGTCAGACTAAAACAACCCTCTCCACAAAACAGTTCCCAAGGTTGCAATGTATTATTTCACAATGCCCTTTACTGTTTGGAATGGATTAAACTTAAAATAAACGAAACTGTTACATTCCTTCCCTTCTTTGGTTTCCTCACACCATTCACCATGATCCACGTGAGTAGGTGGGTGACGTACTGCTAAAAGTCCCATTACAGAATTACAGGGGTGAAGCTAGGACAAACATGGGGGAATTTTTTCCATGCACCTAATTTTATGTACATTATTGCTTGCTAATATTCTTTGTGAGATGAAAATGACAGTGTGTGAACAGAATCAGTATTTATGACTTATCGATATCTGGCATCGATATTGTTGCAAACCATCTCCAGATGCTTCACCAAAGAGCGATGGGGAAAGGATAATGAAAAGCTGATACAAGAGACTCCAGATGTAGGTATCTTGAACAAAAAACAGTGCTGAAGGAACTCAGCGGATCAGGCAGCATCTGTGGAGAGAAATAGGCAGACGACATTTCGGATTGTGACCCCTCCTCAGACTGTTGAATGGAGTGTACATACCTTAGATCCAGGTTGGGCCTGAACTGATAGGCTTGGACAGAAGCTGGAAGCCACATGATACAAGGTAGAGCAAAGGGAAGTGCTGATTAGTTGTAACAGTGAATCTATTTCACAACATGGTTGAAGTGCAAGGGAGAAGCAGTAGTTAAAGGGGTTATAAGTATAGTAATTGGGATTGAAAGAGTGCCTCATAGAACTCATCACAGAGAGACCTTCTTCGAACAGGCATACTTTGAGGGAGATTCCATAGTGGAGCAGTAGAATGGGTACACTAGAGATTGTGAATGCTGGAATCTTGAGTAAAAGACAAAGTGCTTGAGGAACTCAGGGGATCAGCCAGCATCTGTGGAGGGAATTGGGCAAATGACCTTCCTGGCTGGGACCTTTCAGACTAAAAGATTTCACACTGAGTCCGAAGGGTCCCAACCTGACATGTCGTCTGTCCATTTGCCTTCATAGATCCTGCCTGACCTGCTGAGATCCCCCAACACATTGCTTTTTGTTTGTTTTATATGCAAGTTCTTCTCCCTTTTTTCCTACATCTGCCATTCATCTAATATCACAATTTGCTATTTTATGGAGCAATAACCAGGAGTATCTTTCTCCTTAGCCTGTTCCAAGAACCTTATACAAGCAACAATTGTAAGATTTGCAAACTTAAAATCAGATTCCTAGAGGGAAATGTCTGTCACCCCAACCCCCACTGGTTGTTATAGATTGGGGAGAAATCATCAATAGATCCTTTAGACATTGTGCTTTTTCACCATGACACTGTGCTATCGCTAAAGTTTATTATTTATGTAAACACTCCATCCCATATGGTAATAATTTTTGCTTTTAGGAACTTTGTGCTCAATGAGTTGTCACGTTCTCTGCAGTTCAGAGCAAAATAATCAGTTTTTTGCCCTAATGGAGATAAATTGATGCATATTCCTAGTCAGTCAGTAGGCATAAACTTGCAACAAACAGTACATTACAAAACAACAACTTCAAAGCACTGACATACTGGTAACTCAGTACAGTTCAAAGCATTTCTATACAAATAAATGATTCATGTTCATTGAATGAACACTGGCACAGTGAAGGTTTATAGATTCCTCTCACTCATTGTCTCCATTGTGTAAAATACTTCTAGTGAAAACATGTTTACTTTTTTTTAAGTAAGGAGATCATAGAACCTTAAGTTTGATAAATATTCAGATTCTCTAAAGCAATCAACAGAATGTTTTCTGTAAATCAAACGGGCTAGAGTTAACCATCTCTATGATATTACATTCAACTGCACATGAGTAAACAAGACATAGGAATATATTTAAGAATAATGTTAGTTATCTTTACACGTGTCTTATCATTTCATTTCAAAAATAAAGAAGGTGTAGGGTTGGGATTAAGTAACACATATAAACTTGATTTGCAGAATGTAAGTAGCACCTGAACAGATATCAGCAGCAACAGCAGTGATATCCACATGTGTAAAATATGGTATATTCATACAAGGCCAAATTTGGATATTTCCCAAATCAGGTTTACTGGGAATATGTGTAGGAAAAAAAAACTGCAGATGCTGGTTTAAATTGAAGGTTGATGATGATGTCTTTCTGACACATCATAACTGACTGCAGTCCTACAAAGATAGACACAAAATGCTAGAGTAACTCAGCGGGACAAGCAGCATCTCTGGAGAGAAGGAATGTGTGACTTTTCGGGTCAAGACCCTTCTTCAGACACTCGACATGAAACGTCACCCATTCCTTCTCTCCAGAGATGCTGCCTGTCCCACTGAGTTACTTCAGCATTTTGTGTTTACTGGGAATATTCCTGGTTCAAACCACATAGAATGCACAAACATCTTTGTTCACCAAAAACACATTTTTCTTTCATGTAAAACAATTCTCTCAACCACTAATCATCTGTTTTAAAAATCAGTATCTCTATCAGTGATAACATTTTTAATATTCTCCCTCCTGTCTTGCTGTCAAAGGACTCATTGTTTTAACCATCAATGTGCCAAATATTTTTACTGGCAATTGCTTAACATGTCCGACCCTTACAAAAATGTCTGGGATTTGAAAGAGAAGGGTGCTGATGGTGATTAAGTTTTGATTACTTCAAAAAAAATAATAATTTCAGAAAACATTGCTGCGTTTCACTGCCCAGCAAGAAGTTTACTTAATTAATTTTGTTTAGACAATGCCTCAACTACTTTAAAGTTGAACCCAAACTGAAGTGAACTCTAGAATTCAGTACAGTGGCTCCCTCCTGAACAGCAAACCAGAATAATAACCACACACAATCTCACAAAAGGGTAACTGTAAGGTTCCCATTGTCTGTTTAGCTAAAATAACAAATCCAAAAAGAGAAAGAAACTCTCAGAAACATGATTCGGTATCAAAGCCATGGAATAAAACAACTGGAAACACTATGAGGAAGAGAGTCGGACTTCAAACATTCATTATTTCCCTTTCCACATATGCTCTCTAGCCTGCTGAATGTTCCAGCATTTTCTATTTTTACATCAGTGCACTGACTTGCATATAAACGAGGTGCACCAGCTCATAGCAATGGACTATACTCCATACCATTTAGGTAGGACTGCTGATAATTGCTTCATCTGTAAAAAATTAATTTAGTAACATGACCTTTTATATTGTTATCTGAAGTGACACATTGCTTTCTGCTCCTTTAATTATAAAGAGCTTTATAAAACATTCTCATTGCGACATTTTCTGATACACACATGTCGACGACACAACAGAACACAAACTTTGATACCACATTCTCCTGTGGTCGCTCACCAAATGAGATATCCCATGAAAAGTCGAAGCAGTGGCTTGTTTTTCAAAAGAAAAAAAATCGAATTTAGAAAGTTTCAGCGTGGATCAAAACATGCTGAATGAACAATTATTTCAGCAAAGAAACTTGAGCTAATTGTAACATACGATTCCAGTGAGTTTCTTTGCTTTTCTGAATTAACTACGGATTTGTGGCATTACAATTTTTCAATTGCAAAACAGTAATAAATTTCCATATCAGTATGTTTGGTCAGTTGAGTACATGCAATCAGCTGTGGGATCGATTTTAAGTTCATCTACTGAAGGTAGATTTCATGATCCTCAAATGGTAAGAAAGCAAAATAATAATGAGAAAACTGTCAGACAAGATGAATAAGAATCCCAAAAGATTCTACAAATATATTAAGAGTAAAAGGATAAATAGGGAGAGAATAGATCCCCTTAAAGATGAATGTGGTCATCTATGTGTGGAGCCACAGAGGTTTGGGCAAGGTCATAAATTCTCATCAGTATGTATTGCGACCAAGGCCATGGAAGCTAAAGAATTAAAGGAATGAATAGTGATGTCTTAGAACTTAATCCATATTGCAAAAGAGGTGTTGGTGTTAAAGCATATTAAGGTAGATAAATCCCTCCGCCCTAAGACATGGTGGGAAGCTGGAGAAGAAATTGCAGGGATCTTAATGTTGTGCGCCGTTATTTAAGAAGTACAGCAAGGATAAGCCTGGGTACTATAGGTTGATGAGCCTAAAGGGGCTGTCCCACTGTGGCGACCTAATCCGCGAGTTCAGAAGTTTAAAAAAGTGCCATGTTGAAGACCTCCTTCGACTATGTTGAAGACTAGCTTCGGGAAAATTAGACACCGAATAGTGGAGAGTGAAGGACCTCCTTCGACTATGTTGAAGACTATCTACGACTTCCTTTGATTATCTTCGACTACCCTCGATTACCTATGTATAACATGCTGACCTACTTCGACTAAACCTACGAGTAAAAAAAGTATTGATTTTTTCCATGGCATTTTTCAACATGTTGAAAAATACGCCACAACCTAGCTGAGGCCTCGAGTACGCAGGGACTACTCTCGAGCATGAAGGAGAGTTACAAAGACCTCCTAGGACCTCGTGTCGACCATGTTGCAAGTATGAGTTGAGGGCAAACTCTTCTGAACTCGTGGATTAGGTCGCCGCAGTAGGACAGCCCTTTTACATTGGTGGCGGGAAATTTACTGGAGGGGATCGTGAAGGATGGATCTACCAGCATCTGGAAAGGCAAAGAATAACTAAAGATAATCAGAATGGCTTTGTGTCTCATACCACACATATGTAAAGAGATGACAAAGAGAACGGATGAGGGCAGTAGACATTGCCTACATGGACTTTAGCAAGGCCTTGACAAGGTCCCGCTTGGTAGGCTAATTTGGAATATTTGATCACATGGAAACCGTCGTGAGAGACCTAATCGGATACAAAATTGGCTTGGTGGTAGGAGTTAAAGGTTGATTGGAGGGTTAGCATTCAGATTGGATCCCTGTGATCAGCAGTGCGCTGCAAGGATCAGTGCTGGGTTCATTGTTCTTTGTCATCTATATTAAGGATTTTGATGGTATGTAGTTGGTTGGTTAGCGAGTTTGTGGATGACACCTCAACCACATTGAGGACATTGAACTTTATCCATGGGACTGATGCGCTAAATGCTTGGAATTATATTCTGCACTCTGTATCTTCCCCTATTTGAATTTGCTTTGATTGTATTTGTGTATGGTATATCTGATCTGTCTGGATTGCTTGCATACAAAGCTTTTCACTGTACCTCGATACATATGACAATATTAAACCGGACGGGCAAAGCAAACATCCTGGTCCCTCTTGCCAGCAAACAAAATCATCCCATATTTCCAGTCTGCTTATTTAAGAAGAAATAAAATATGCAATTCTGATGAATAGTTAAGGCCCTGTCCCACTGCGGCGACCTAATTGGCGAGCTTAGAAGAGTTTGCCCTCGACTCATACTCACAGCATGGTCGACACGAGGTCCTAGGAGGTCTTTGTAACTCTCCTTCATGCTGGAGAGTAGCCCGCGCGTACTCGAGGCCTCAGCTAGGTTGCACTGTTTTTTCAACATGCTGAAACATGCCAGTGAGTTAAAAAAAGATGGCCAGTGAGAAAATCGATATTTTTTTACTCGTAGGTTTAGTCGAGGTAGGTCGTAATGCTATCATATTTAATCAAAGGCAATCGAAGGGAGTCAAAGGTAAAGCTCGTTGAGAAGAAAAAGGTAAGAAAACAGGCCGGTAATGTTAAAAGCCCGCTAAAATTTATTAAAAGTTGTCTGGCTTCTTAAAAGTGTCTCCACTCCTTCTCCCCCCTTCTCTTCCCCCCTCCCCCCCCCCCCTCTCCACGCTCTCTAAAGGACACCGTAACTGTGCCAGCCTTCTTTTACCTTCCTGCTCATCGCGGGTGTGAATTTCAGACAGCGCTCCCCCGCTTTCCGTGGCCCCCGCCGTTGCAATGTGTTTGTGTGTGTGTGTGTGTGTGCAGACGGTCGATCTAGCTCGCGGTTTCATCGCTGACGGTCGATGCAGCTCGAGATTTTTCAGGCGAGTTCCCTCGAGCTTGAAGGTCGAAGACAGTCGCTGAAAAGCCGCATTAGTGGGACATGCCCTTTAAGGATCGAGAATTGAAATTCCAGGCTCAGGTTTCATTTTCATGCAGCACATTAAGCTCAGGACTTGCAAAGAGCTTTATTTCAATTCCTTTGCCTGAAAAATGGCTTTGGAGTAAATAAACCATTCCCTTCAGAAAAATTATCTATCTTTCAAATTTTAGTTCTTTCCGACTTTGGACCAAGAGGTTGATTGCGGAAAACACTTACTTTTACTGTAGGGCAGTATGAGTTAAGCTTATTGTCAGCTTTCATTACCGACTTTTTCCTGAAAGGTTTATAACAGTTATACTAGAGACCCCCTTTGGCATAGTAAATGCCTAGGTTTTCCAAAGGGAAAAGCGATTCATTCATGGCTGACAAGACAAATTAAAGATAGCATTAAATCAAAAGAAGAGGCATATGAAGTTGCCAGAAACAGCAGTAGGCTTGTAGATTGGAAACATTACTGAGCTCAGCAAAGGCAGACCAAGAAGACTAAAAAAAACAATAGAATTATACAGCAGACTAATGAAAATATTAAAAAATGGCTTCTTTAGGTATGTGAAAAGAAAAACACCAGCAAGAGTAAATGTCCCTTAGAAACGGAAGAAAATATAATGAGAGAAAAGGAAATGACTTTAAGCAGTGACTTTTCGTCCACTTTCATGGAAGAAGTCACGGTTTATTCACTATATCCAGCTGCTCTAGGAGCTAGTGTGACCTCCGCCTGCAACTGAACAACTTGATGCTGCATTTAGTCTAGACTAGTCTAGCTAATCTAGCTGCATTTAGTCTAGCTAATAGTCCACCCACAATCCCGTTCATATCAATGGGTCGATGGTGGAAAGGGTCAAGAGCTTCAAATTCCTGAGCGTGCACATCTCTGAAGATCTCTCCTGGTCCGAGAACACTGATGCCATCATAAATAAAGCTCATCAGCGCCTCTACTTCCTGAGAAGATTACAGAGAGTCGGTATGTCAAGGGGGACTCTCTCTAACTTCTACAGGTGCACAGTAGAGAGCATGCTGACCGGTTGCATCGTGGCTTGGTTCGGCAACTTGAGCGCCCAGGAGCGGAAAAGACTACAAAAAGTAGTAAACACTGCCCAGTCCATCATCGGCTCTGACCTCCCTACCATCGAGGGGATCTATCACAGTTGCTGCCTCAAAAAGGCTGGCAGCATCATCAAGGACCCACACCATCCTGGCCACACACTCATCTCCCTGCTACCTTCAGGTAGAAGGTACAGGAGCCTGAAGACTGCAATGTTCAGGTTCAGAAACAGCTCTTCCCCACAGCCACCAGGCTTTTGAACTCAACTCAAACAAAACTCTGAACATTAATAGCCCATTATCTGTTTATTTGCACTTTATCTGTTTTATTTATTCATGTGGACACACTGATTTGTTCCGTATTCATGCCTTCTATAATTCTGTTGTGCTGAAGCAAAGCAAGAATGTCATTGTCCTATCTGGGACACATGACAATAAACTCCCTTGAATCTTGAAAATCAACCAGTCTGATGTAGGTTGTGTTGCACATTGACCGAATTGATTGTGGGTAGTAAGCTTCCTATTCCTCAAGAACATTGGTGTAATAATTGAGCTTAATTACTTTTACCCATATATGGAAATTACAAGATATTAAATGCTTTTTCACTAAAATCGGCATCCAATTTCAGCTGTCACCACTTCCGACAAAATTATATTGTTTCAAAAACCATTACCACTAAAATAGTGGGAATTTCAAATAAGCATGTTTCACATACCATTCCATGATATTGTTCGCACATTGCAAGTTTATTCATTCACCTGATATTCATGCTTACTTCAAGCTTTGGTATTAATAGGAAGGTAATGTTGTCATGGCTCAGCAGAGGTACTGCAGCTTCACACCGAAATTTCAAAAGGCTTGGATCCCACTGCCATTTATTACATCACTCAGAAACTTATTACATGCTTCACACATAATGAACTACTTTGAAGTGCAATGTCTATTATGCTGTAGGCAAACACCACATTTTACGTAGAGTAAAATCCCATCAACAACAACGAGATGAATGATCAGCGACCTTTTGAGCGGTGTTTGTTGAGGGAGAAATGCTGGCATGGTAACTTAGAGGAATTAGTTCTTTTCTTCAAATCGGATGACATGATCATTAAAATCAATTTGCTTTGATTCCTTATAAAAAAAAGAAGAGCAGCATTGCTCAAAACACTATTTTTAGATCACACACTCAAGTTCTATAATAGAAATGAAATCTACAATCTTCAGACTTACTATCAAAATTGATACTTAGCCAAATTCACATTACCTTTAAAGATCAGTGGAGGTATTTTACCTGATATGTATTGAGTACCCCGTGATCTTATGAGACACAGATATTGGTCAATATTTACTGTTTGGTTTCAAATACAAATAATAGTCAATGGACAAGGTCCTCATGGCAACAGAGAAATATTGGGAAAGACAGACAAAACAATACTCAAGAATAATCATAGCGAGAAAGGCAATAAGCATGTTTTGATCCCAAGCACATATTGCTTCCAGCTTTCTACCCCCACCCCACCACAATCGGTCTGAAGAAGGCCCAACCCAAAACATCGCCTATGCTTGTTCTCCAGAGATGCTGCCGGACCCGCTGAGTTACTCAAACTTTTTATGTCTCTGCTTCTGTCAAGGTTTCTCACATTTACGCATTAAGTAACAGAGGCACATCTGAACTTTTTTTTTGCCTTCCATCACCGTAAGGAATGTGGAGGAGTCTCTGTGGTGGATGTTTATGTTAAAATGTATTTTGTGTCTTCCGTTGCTTTTTGTTTGTATGACTGACTTGGCAAATTAAATTCCTCGTATGTTACAAAACATATTTGGCTAATAAAGTATTATTGTGATTGTGAAGATCGTGGTGGTCTTATATTGTCTATTGAAGCCTGTAATGCTTCAGCAAGTGAAATTTAATTGTACCCCCTTCCTCTCTCTCTCCACCACCCCCCCCCCCCCCCCACCTCCCTTCACTCCTCCACTCCCAGTCTCCCCCCTCCCTCTCCCCCTATGTGTGTGGGGGTTGAGCAGAAAGGTTGTTGCAAGAAGCTCAAAACGGAAGCTCTCTCAACGACCCTCAGACAGAACCTGTTATCAACTCACAATCTACAGCAACCAGAAAGCATCAACACGTTATGGGCTGCCCTGAATCCACCATAATTGGAACGTGATGAGAATTCTGGTATTTTTACCAAGAATAATCAGGAGAGAATACATCACCTATGAGAATTTGATGAGAATAATCTGGAGATTAAGGAACTAATTAACTACTGAGTGAGGGATTTATTTATTCAAGGGAAAAGAAACAGCTCTGCAGGCACCTGAAAGTACAGAGGAAAAGCTGTCATCCATAAAACAAATGAAGGATGGAGAGAGCGCTGGAAGCTCAGCAACTCACTGACTGACATGATAGGTGTGGATTCTTCAGCACAGTCAAAGTCATCTAAATCACAAACACCCAAGTATTCGCACCAAGAATGGTAATGAACTGAGCAGGGACAGAGGCCCCTGCTGGAAGAAATACTTTGAAGTCTCATCCCTTTATACTGGCATTCTCCCCTGCACTTTCTGTTTTGATGAACCTGAAACATTGATTATCCCTCTACCTCCACAGATGGTGCTTGACCTGATTAATTCCTCTAGCAGTTTGTTTTTTGGCTTCAGATTCCAACATCTGTAGTCTCTTGTGTCTCCATTTTACTGCTCCATTTTGAAGACTATAAATGCAACTCTGGTCTTGACGCATCCCACTGCAATCTATTTCTTCTGGCCTTGCAGCAACTCTGACAAGTTGTCAAAAAGGCTACATCCAAACATAAAACAAAACAAGGCCTCCTGAACAGATGCTATCCCCATTGAAGCTCCAAATTCAATAGTGCAGAGCTTCAGTCGTGAATCCACAATCCCATTGCTCACATCTGGGAAGAGGACGATTAACCAGGGGATTTAAGAGCCATCGCAATTGTCACCACCTCCAAGAAAGGTAACACTGATTAGTGTTTCATCAGGCTCATTTCCCAACCACCTCCTGCCGGTGGTTTACAGATCTGCACCCTGAATCCCAGTGTGGATTTTGACCATCTATCGCCTCAGTGGACAGGATCTTCAGCGTACAGCGATAAGTTTAGTTTGACTCAACTAAATCCTATGACTCAATGAGTCCCAAAATATTCTCAAGGAACATCACCTCATCTTCCCCTTGAGCTCATTACTGCTTGGATGACTGGTTATCAAACTCTCTAACTTCAGCTAACTCACTCTTTCTCTCTGTTTGTATCAGAACTGATCATTTTTGGCAGCCATCTTTATGGCTCAGTATTTCTCTTTTTGCATTGCCTGGCCTGCTGTGAATATCCTGTAGCCTGAACATTTACAATGTACAAACTTAATCAGATTTTAACTGCCCCTTAACTGCCACATATCACGGGTCTCATCTAAGTAGTTACATTCCTATTGTCCCATGCATTCCTGCTCCCCCATCTTCTTTACTACCTGAACTAACTTGTTTCTGAAGAAGGCTCCTGGACCCAAAACATTAACGGTTAGTCTTACCAGAGTAGCCCTCCTCCCCAACTTTGATATATTTGAAATTAGTTTGAATTTCCTTTCAATGTTTGTTAGACCTGAGTCCTTGAGGTTGGTCAGCCACTGCTGGTCTGTTTCAGCAAAAAGAATTGAGATACAGAATGATTAGTGAGACGGAAACAATTCACAATTGCTCTAACAAGGTTGGCTGGATTGAATAGCTTCCTCTGAGACGTAAATGTCTACAGTGCTATTTTATTGCTTATGATTTATGTAATGTTGGAAAGAAGGCACAGTTCTGCGGTATTATAATTTAAGCAGGATGAAAAATTTGCCATTTATTTAACCTTCTCTATACCTAACAATGAATTACTGATAGTTCTGCTATGATGTGTGTTTCCATAACATAAATTGGTTATAATGCAAGAGATGAATTAGGGATCGCTATTTTGCTTTACAAGGACCAAATTGGTCATGATGCTATTTCAATTGGGAAATTGAGGACCATTTAAAAGTTGCATTTGAAATTGACAAACAGAAAAAAAGCTGTGCAAAACACAAAGTGCAGGAGCAACTCATGAGATCAGGCATCATCTGGTTAGGGAAAGTAAAGAGAGTTTTGGGTCAGGAACCTACTGCAGTGCCATCTGAAACCCAAAATATCACCTGTCCATTCCCTCCTAGATGCTGCCTGACCCGCTGGATTCCTTCAACACTTTGTTCTTGCTCAAGATTCCAGTATTTGCAGTCTCTGAGGTGTCCAGAAAAAAACTTGTCACAAATCTAAACAGTAAAGGGGAAAACTGTTTCCATGTAACCTCCCTGCAATGGTCAGACACCGTCTATTAAAATTGCTACTTTAACTGAGTGGTCATGGAAATTGACAAGACATCTCTTCTATTGACACTTGAGCAATAATAGTGTATTACACAATGTAACATGCAGCCATTACTATTTTTTAGCTTGTAGTAACAAAATAATTTATTGCCATTGAAAAGACAGTAATTTTTGAAAATCCTGCAGGGAAAAATTTGTTAACGCAAGTCTGAAGCTCTTTAGCCCCCCACCACTTTGACACAATTATCTTTACAACATGATTTTCTACAACCTGAGGTTTCTAAGGACATAACTGTCTAATTACACCTGTACCTAGTGCCTCAAGTAGAAAATATTTCCAATTTACACCATTATCACCTTTAAATTAAATAGAAGAGAACTCTCAGAGAAAATAAAACTCTTTCCTAAATGCATGAAGTTTAACCCAAAACTACATTGTTCTTTATTTACGGTTTCAAAGCATTTCCTCTATATTTTAAAGGAAACTCTATTTGGAAACTAAGAGCCAATGTTATTTTCACAAAAACATTGAATAACTCACACAGATGGTAGAAAAAAAAGTTAATTCCATGAGTTTAAAAGACAAATCTGCTTTTTTCCATGTTGGATTTTTACCCATTTTGTCAGATAATGTGCAAGATAGTCAACTGAGGTCTAAAACATTGACATAATTATATAGAAATATAGAAAACATTTTCTGTTTAAATCTAAAAAGGATGTAATATGAAAGATAGAAAGGACTTCAGGCAGGATCTTATCATGTGCATGGCTTGAAAGTGTGTAGACGGAGATTCAATTGATGCTTTCAAAAGGAAATTGGATAAATATTTTGAAGTTTAAATATTTGAAGTTAAAATATTTACAAGCTATGGCAAAAAAAGAGTGAATGAGATTGCTCCACAGACAACATAGATCCAAACTCTGTGGGCTGACTGGAGTTCTTCCAAAATGTAACAATTATATGATTTTCCATCTCCTGAAAATGTTAAATGCTTCACTGAAGTATTATAGCCTTTCTTTAATGTAGTTGCTTACCACATGGACACAGCAGATTATTATTTTTCCACGTAACACTTGTTTTCTAAAAAAAATTCTGAACTTGCCTCACTCTTACATGCAAATCTCCGCAACCCTTCATTCCGTGAACAAACAAACAAGGCTGATGTCCTCACGGGAAGCTATTTGGAACACACTTCCTACAGACATTATTTTCAGGCAGTCTTTTTGATTCTCAATTTACACCATATTTTCTAAAATCTAAAGCCTCTTTCCCACTTGGGTAACATCCACCGCGAACTCTGGCGACCTTAAGCGACTAAAAAAAAAAAAATCAAGGTCGTGGTGACCTACGACCTTCCTCGACTATGTGTACGACTTCCTACGACTATGTTGAAGACCTCCCTCGACTATGTTGAAGACTGGCTTCGACCACGTACGTTTTACTCGAGGATGGTCTCTGGCAAATTGGTCCGTGAATGAGCACGACCCCCTTCCACCTCAGAGGACCACACCGAAAACCAACAACGATCAGTGACGAGTGTCTATAGCTCAAATGATCACCTGATAAAATGATGTCATGTCTGCATTTTTTTCTCACACAAAAAATGCCTTCCAGGTTTTATTTTAATCATTCTGAACCATGCAAGCAAGGAAGGAACTAGTTTGGAGGATGTTAGCAAAAATACAACTACTGCTGTTTGATGTAGCCCTTTTGCTTCAGCAGCCTTTTAAGAAAGGCAGAAGGAGAAGAGCACGGGTGAAGAGGAAGTACAAGAACAGGTCTCAATGGGTGAATGGAGATGATGTGATGGACTGTCCCAGTACACCAGATGACTGGAAGAGAGTGGCGCTGCGCTTTGACAAAAGATGGAACTTTAAGCACACATGTGGGGCAGTGGATGGCAAGCATGCCATTTTTGCCCCTGTACCCCTCATTTTCCTTTTCATACAGGGTGGCACTCTGCTGGAACCATTCCTCAAGGTCCCCCTCCTGCCGCCTGGCGAAGGTGTAAGGCATAACCTTCCTCCAGCTCCCCCTCACCACCAATGGGGCATCTGCCTCTGATGCTGTGTCAGACACAGGAGAAAGGGCTGCTTTGCTGCCTTCAAATGAGGCAGTGAAGGATGGGGTGGTGGTGGGGACATATATTACCACCCTGGTCTCCTCCTCCAGGGGTCTCTCATGCAGGGCTACCTCCTCCTGCACTATCACCTCCTGTGGCATCACCTCCTGCCACTCCACCTCCTGGGTGGGCAACACCTGCATGGCAGGTTTTTTTTAGGGTTGTGCCCTCCCCCTGCGCTGCTGCCTTTTTGGTGCCATCTCTAAAACACAAGTCTCCTCTCCAAAAAACTCTCCAGCTATGAATGAACATGCCTTGGAGTGAAAGAGGTGTCGTTCTGCTGTTTAAATTATCTTTTTTTCCTACTTACCTTTTTTTCACCCCAGAGCTATTACCTTCGACTACCTACAACTAGCATCACAACCTACTACGACCGGCTTTGACTAAAAATACGACTAAAAATATATCAATTTTTACCACGGCGATTTATTTTAAGTCGCGGTCAATTTTTAACATCTTGAAAAATACGGCGCGACCTAGCTGAAGCCTCGAATACGCGGAGGCCACTCTCGACCATGAATGAGAGTGACGAAGACATCCTACGACCTTGTGGCGACCTTGCCGCGACTATGGATCGCGGGCAAACTCGCCAGAGGTCGCCCAAGTGGGACAAGGGCTTTAACCACCTTGTAAATATGGACAAAAAAACCCAAAAAATATTCTAAACACAATTAAACAATACATAGCACTTCTAGATCTCGTGAATACAACTCCCGTGATTTTCATTGCCATTTCACTATATATTTCAAATTTGCACTCTACATTTAACATTCATAAAAATCATCAACGCTGTTGTAATTCTAGACTTGATTGCACTTGTGATGCATCACAGTGCAAACAGTTATTTTTGTGCCAATCTCAGGAGATTATGTACAGTTTACAAAAGAACAAGTTGCAAATGGTCTGCGAAAGTAATAGACTTATAGGTCTGACATCTTTTCTCATTCCTAGTATCCATGGATTACATACTTAATTAGTTACAGTTTGTCAAGAAGTACTTAAAAGAGCAACCACTGTTTTGGAAAAAGGTCTTGTGAACAGATGAGACAAATATTAACTTATATCAGAGTGATGGCAAGAGCAAAGTATGGAGGAGAGAAGGAACTGCCCAAGATCCAAAGCATACCACCTCAGCTGTGAAATAGCCTTTAATAAAATCTGACAATGTACACTTTAACCACATGTGATTTTTTTCTATTACAAATCTCAAATTGTGGAATTGTACCAAACATTATGGAGGGCACTGTATATTAAGAATGGAAATCGAATAATTTTCATTTCTGCTGTCCTCGCATCAGGGGAGTTTCTTGACAAAATCACCAATGAATCTGTCCTCTCTCTGACCAACTTGCCTAGCATCCCTGCAACCCTTAAGCAGAAGCATCTCCGTTAGCATGGACACGTACACAAGATGGAAAATGGGTGCATCCCCAAAGTGCCGCCTGCCCGCCCGCCCCCCCCCCCCCCCCCCCCCCCCACTTTATTCAGTGCTTTCAGATTTCAACCACTCTCCCACTAAAAGTTCTTCCTCCATCCCCTATAAATCTCCAACTGCTTACCTTAAACGTATGGTCACCTAAGGAAAAATTATTTTCACCATCTATCCTATATATTCCCATCATAATTTTTTAATATCTCCATTATAATCCCTTCAGTCTTCCCATTAAATATATCAAATCTGGGCTATCCAGTCTCTCCTCATAACTGAATTGTTCCAAGCATCAGCTTGTTTGCACTCTTGCCATACGATCATTTCCTAGATCATTTTTTAAAATCCTATGTTTGATTGCAAAATAAAGGGTCAAATGAAGCCTGAGAATCATATGAAGAATGCACTTATTATAAATGTAACCTAACTTCAAACACAAGTTCACATCAGTTTCCACTAGATTACAAAAAATGGCTTCATGCTTCTTATTGCATATTTTCCACAGCCATTCCAGGTGATGGTATAAGCATTTCTTTTTTTCACATCACACTACTTTATCAGAAAGCATTCCACATTATAACTAAACAATTGACACAAGTTGCTGGAGTAACAGCAGATCGGGCAACATAGGTGATATTTCGGGTCGGGACCCTTTAGTCACATTGAAGAAGGGTTCTACCTGAAATGTCATCTATCCATGTTCTCTAGAGATGCTGCTTGACCCGTTGAGTTACTCTAGCACTTGATGTCTTTTTTTATAAACCAGAACCTGGTTTTAGCAACAAAGCATACTGCTGAACCTAGAGATTATTCCATGTTTGGAATAGACCAGAGCAGAAAATTGAAATTTACCAGCTGGTCAGACCAATATTGTACATAGTGTGAGTGGCCATTGATAAGGACACATAATATGTATGCTATCAAAATGCTTAGAAAGCAAGCCCTTTAAACTATTTATAACCACTAAAAGCATAAGGAGAGTTACCCCTCAGGCAATGTTACTTTTTCCAATGCTCTGAGTACTTAATCTGTTTTTATTGAATAGGTTCAAACAAATGAGGGAATTCAAAAATTGTGTCTAAAGTTAAAAGATTAGATACTGGTTATTAACAAAAACAAACCAGTATGTGGATAAGAGGACTATTAAAAATAAAGATATAATAATTGCTTCTATAAAAACTGAACCAAACTGTATTTGCTAAGTGTCCTGTACAAACACTGATCAACAAAGATAAGTTTTCTTATTGAAGTTTTAGCTCCTCAACGGGATTTGAAATGTAGATGGCTTTGGGAAAAAATAATTAACTTTAGTAATATAATGTTTGATAGTAATTTTGCCTTCTTGGAAGATGCAAGAACATAATTTAGCATGCAAGGAACAAAGAATAATAAGCTTGCGTTTTAGAGAGACTCACAACATCAGGACACATCAAAGCATATTTTAATCTGAAATACTTTTGACTGAAAAAAATGTGATGGGTAATTTGCACTCAGCTAAGGTTTCTGCAGATAATAAAGTGACGATGACCAGTAAGAGACACAAACAACTGCAGATGCTGGAGTCTGGAACAAAAAATAAACTGAAAGAACTCAGCAGTTCGAGTAGCATGTATGGAACAAAGAGGTGGTCGCAAAAATAAGTCGGGTAATTTTTTTTAAAGAGGTTTCACAATTGTTTCTTGGAAACCATTTCAAATTAACGAATATTAACACTAAAGTCACAGTGAATGGTTTGTTATGGAATTTCACCAACTTACATAAAAGAAACATCTGCTGCATAATCCTCTTGCTATCTGATCTGCCATTGTACAGCAAAGGTAGAGGGGATGAATACAGACGTACAAAATGCCCATCAAGCATTGACTGGTATCTCAGATGTTGTCAAACTTCTGGAATGTTGGTGCAGTTATAACCATGCAGGGAGGTGGAGAGTTGTCTATCACACTCTTCACATACCTTGTAAGTGGTAAAGAGGTCTTGAAGAATCATTCAGGTCGGCTCTGTTGTTTCATAATTGTTCCCAGTATATTAATGATGCCATTAAATACTACTGGGATGTTGTGAGGTTTACCAAGTCTGCATGATGTTTATACCTTAGTGCATGCAGTTATCTCCAGTTCTAGATGATAGGTTTTCACACAACACTGAAAAATAACTATAAAGGTCGAGGACTTTATTAAGTGTCATCTCGTGACCAGTACACATACACAAATAAATTAATAGGATTCACTGATGTAAAAAAACCCGGAGCACATCTATTAACGCATCTGAGATATTTCTTGGGATGGCTAGGTCAAATGAGTCATGAGAAGACATGGCATATGGAATTTAATGTGGGAAAACGTGATGTCATCCATTTTGGTCGAAATGGAGAGAGTTTGAAAGTGTTGGTGTTTAGTAGGAATTCGGTGTCCGTGTGCATAAATCCTGGAAAGCATCAAGCACACATATAGAGTATCAGAAGGCAAACAACGTTTTGGCTGTTGTTCCAAGACTATATGAGCCCTACAGTAAAGATATGTCGACTTGTATGAGAGCCAATGGAGATTGCTTGCATAAAACTGTGCACAAGATTAGTCCCTTATTAAAGTAGAGATCTAATTGTAGTAATGGCCTTGAAGGTTTGCCAGATTAATTCGTGTTGAGTTTTGAATGAGTTTTGAAGGAGCAAACTGAGCCTAAACTCTGAAATTAATATAAAAAAACACTGGATGTATTCAGCAGCTCAGGCAGCATCCATCGAGAAGCAAATAGAGCTAAAGATCAGGTCGATGAGATCTTATCAGTTCATCAATTCTCATCATATTTTACAGCTCCTCTCCTAAGATTAGGTTGCTTTCTTCATTTACAGCATGAGTCATCGCCATAAAGTCAATCTACTTTCTGCAATGAAAGAAGCAGCACACAACATGGGATAGCAGTGCTATTGAAGCAAAGAGATAATTGTATGCGTTAAATCCTCAGTTATGAAGATCCCATGGAAAATGTACTAAAATTGCAATAAAACTGCCTCATATTAATGATTGAAATTTCTCATGACATATATTTAAAAGTACAAAAGTGGACATTTACTGATGTGAGGTAGCCAGCTTTTGTCTTTTATACAGTGAAAGCATGTATCCTGCATAAATATTGTATCAAATGAATACAACAAGGTTGCACTGATACTTCTCTTGTTCATTGGTATCAATGGATTTATTTTCTCAACCCATTTGAAATTCCATGAAAGGAAAGATAATCCTTGAATGGCAGCACATATTGATTTATTACATAATCTGTATTTAGATTAATATTGTAGAGAAGCAAAATTAACTGAATCATAATTTAACTTGATCCATGTGCCAAGAGATTGTTAACACTGGATTAATCGGACTAATTCTGAATACCACCGACCAATACCTTCAGTCATGGATTATTATTGTATGTGGTGTTTGATGATTATGATGAATGATTCTTGATATCACTCACTGGTTAATATTGTGCTCTACTGTTCTTACATTAAGACTACAGCTCGCTGAGAAACTCACTGCTGATATGATCCTAATGTGGTCATTCAAAAATACTGCTTACTCGCATTACCTCACCAGGGAATAATAAGTCATTTCCTAATGTACATGTTATTCAATTAATCATATTTAACATTTCATCCCAAAGGAAGAATTGAATTTAAAGATTTACTATGTTGAACATTTAATAGGCCAATTCCACTGAACACACAGATTTAATTTACCAGATCTATATTTTTCCATTCAAAATGTCACAACCATCTGGGAATGGGGTAACTTACCACTTTTTCTTTGTAAACAATGTATTTCAACCATTTGAAATCTTGAGGCTTGAATCCAGTAAATGCGAATAGCGAGTCCTTCTCATATCGTGTGGGTTTCTGGATGGCACCTTCTGGATATGTGATTCGAAGGGTTGTCTTTGTGCCAACGTCTTTTTCAAATCCTTTCACAGGGGCTTCATTAAGTCTGTAAAATAATTAACAGAAATTTAGCAATATTACAAAAACATTTTCTATTATTTGGTGTGTGCATCCAAAGGTTTCCCAAGCAGGACCATGCTGCTTCTCTCAATTAAGTTATTCATAGTCAACAACATTCGATGGATGTCACAATCCTCCTATTTTACAATCTCTATTCCATCGCTCACACTCCCAACTTAAAATACTATTTCAATCTATTTCTGAATATCAAGAAATGCAAGCTTCATATGTATGAAAATCTGTGCATAGTAATGCACATTTATTATATCCTAGATATGCCTCTCAGCTGGCTTCCTCTTCTTGAATTAGCAAAGCATAGAATGCTATGGACCAAGTGCTGGAAAAAGTGATTAGTGTTGATGCATATTTGATTGTCGGCTTAGACACATGGTGCCAAAGGGCCCATTTCTGTTTTGTTTAATGCTGTAACTCTTTCTTCAGCTAAGCATATCAAAATTTGCCAAAAGAGAAAAAATAAAATCAGATGTAGAGACGTTGTGAGAAATAAAATGAATAAATTTTAATAGGTTTCCATTTCGGGTAAATAAAGATGAGCAAACTACAAATACAATGAAATGCACACTTGTTAGTACATGACAAATGAACCATATTCAAACAAACCAATCAGAAAATAACTTGGGAGTCATTGTAACAAAATTGTGGTAATTATAAACTGGGGTTCATTTTGAAGTGCATAAATCAAGTGCATAAAAGATGGAATGCATTAGCAATTGCAATGGAATTAAATTTAACAAAATTAAGTATCAGACATTGTTGGGCAGACAAAGTGCCTTCTCTAAAAGTCTGAACTATCAATTGAAAAAAAAAATTCAGGTGCAGTTTTGCCAGCTGAAGCTTCTAATGATCAGAAGGTTGAAATCTTACTCCAGAGACCTGAGCAGAAAATTCCAGGCGATAACTCATTGCGGCATCGGGGAGTTTCTTTTGATGAGTTATTCTACTCTCTCAGACAGACATAAAAGAACCCATAACACTATTTCATAAGAGAACAGGTGAGTGTCCTTTGCAATACTTATCTCTCAACATCTTCAAAAAAAGCTATTTTGGAGACCTTGCTATATTTGAGTGCCACATTGCCTATATTACAACAGTATCTATACTTTAAAGTTAGTTCACCGACTAAAATGCTTTGAAACTTTCTTAAGAGAATCTCTTTCTTTTCTGGCTCTCCTTCCAACAGACGTGACTCCAAAGTATCCAAGTAATTTTATGAAATTATGAAGGGCACTGTTAAAGTTGATTTGAATTTTTTTTTTACCTTAATATGGAGAATTTTTACAAAATGAAATTCTGGGAAATAGTAAAATATTCAACACAAAATGGCCGCATGCCTTAAGTGTTAACCCAAAATTACAAACAATCTACATTCTACAAAATACGGAGTTAACGTTAAAAAGAATGTGTCAGTTACTATGACAAACAATGAATGCAATTGCCATTCAGGCAGTACAGAGAAAACCCAAAATATTACGGCTAGGAACTGAAGAACCAAATCCATGATCTCTGAGCCGAAAAATGTGGATGTGTCATAAACATGGGAAAAAAGAAATGTGGGTGTATATTTATGTAAACACACCTGTTCAACATTTGCAAATACAGAATAAATAGGCCAGAAAGATAAACAGTAATTACAGAATTTCAGCATATTCTTTATGCCTGCATCATTTACAATGGATCATATTTAAAAAATACTGAACTTAAATGATAGATTTGAATTAAAATCCATCTTCTGAGGATATGTAACTATGTCTTTGGATTTTAACATGACCTATGGCCAAACCATGTCTCAACATATGGTAGATGACATGAAGAATATATTGAAACCATGAGATGGAAGGTCAAATAATACTTCACATGCACGTACTATAAACAAATACCCTGGAATGCAGAAATAAGTTATAATCAACAGATACATCTTTGAAAAATACTTTCGTCATCAATTCTTTTATTACTTGGTAATGATCTTTATTTCTTAAACCATGAGCTTCAATCACGAGTTGTTTTTTAAATGGCCCCAAATTTTAATTTACACGATGTTGCTGAGGATAATTTTTGGAATCTACACTTGGAAAGGTGCCCATTGGAAAAGAAGAACATGACAATCCAGTGTTTATTTTTCAAATAGAGGTACCATCTACAGTAGACACAAATGTTTGCAGGTACCAACTTCAGTAGTTACTAACTTAAACCTGGATTTATTATTTTAGTCTGGCTGTAAAAAAGTGAAGTGGGTGATAGCTTTGAAGTTCTGGAATCACAGAGCTAACTAAATTCAGTTTAAAAAGTTGATAATTTAAATGCTTGGCCAAACAGCTATTGCTGGATAGCAATATCCAAGCTATTGAAAACAAGCTAGACAAACGTAAAGCTGGACTCATCTAACTTGGGGAACTGAGTAACTGCTGTGCTCGTTTCAGAGATATGGTTCACCACTGCTGCAATCCAGCAGATGGACTCTATGGCATCCTCAGGCAGGGCGAGTGGCGTAGGGGTCTGCTTCCTGAGCAATGCCTTGCTGGTGCTTGGATGTGGAGATCATGGCGAACTTCTGCTCACTAGACCTGAACTATCTAATGCTCAAGTACCGTCATTAATACCTGCCATGGGAATTTACTTCAGCCATTCTAACAGCAGTTTACATTCCACCTATCCTGATGTTAAGCTTGCATTGGATGAACTATAAAATGCTGTCGAAAGCCTTGAAACAAAGTACTCCAACGTCCTGTTCATCATAGCAAGTTCAAATTTCAAGTTCCAATGTATTTGTCACATGCACCATAAGGTGCAGTGAAATGTAATTTACCTAATCGGTGGCCGATTAGGAAAAGGGGAGATGCAATGTGACCTGGGTGTCATGGTACACCAGTCATTGAAAGTAGGCATGCAGGTGCAGCAGGCAGTGAAGAAAGCGAATGGTATGTTAGCATTCATAGCAAAAGGATTTGAGTATAGGAGCAGGGAGGTTCTACTGCAGTTGTACAGGGTCATGGTGAGACTACACCTGGAGTATTGAGTACAGTTTTGGTCTCCAAATCTGAGGAAAGACATTCTTGCCATAGAGGGAGTACAGAGAAGGTTCACCAGACTGATTCCTGGAATGTCAGGACTTTCATATGAAGAAAGACTGGATAGACTTGGCTTGTACTCGCTAGAATTTAGAAGATTGAGGGGGAATCTTATAGAAACTTACAAAATTTTTAAGGGGTTCGACAGGCTAGATGCAGGAAGATTGTTCCCGATGTTGGGGAAGTCCAGAACAAGGGGTCACAGTTTAAGGATAAGGGGGAAGTCTTTTAGGACCGAGATGAGAAAAACATTTTTCACATAGAGAGTGGTGAATCTCTGGAATTCGCTGCCTCAAAAGGTAGTTGAGGCCAGTTAATTGGCTAAATTTAAGAGGGAGTTAGATGTGGCCCTTGTGGCTGAGGGGATCAGGGGGTATGGAGAGAAGGCAGGTACGGGATACTGAGTTGGATGATCAGCCATGATCATATTGAATGACAGTGCAGGCTCGAAGGGCCGAATGGCCAACTCCTGCACCTATTTTCTATGTTACAATTAAAAAAGGACATAACGCACAACATAATTCAACACAGATATCCATCACCACATTCTTCACTGTGGTGGAAGGCAATACAGTTCAGACAGTCCTCCTCCTCCTACTCCTCCCATGTACTTCACCCAGACCAACCGCAGGAGCATGCTACGAAAATAAGATCATTATGTCTCTTGGCCCAGGAGAGGCCCAAATATCCTCAACCACTGTTACACTACCATCAAAGGCGTTTACCGTTCCTTCCCCCAACTGCATATTTTTGGTAAATCTGACCAACTGGCTGTGCTTCTACTCCCTGCTTACAAGCGGAGACTGAAGCAGGCGGATTGACTACAGAAAGTTGTACGTTGCTAGTCTGAGATGAGATTGTTTGCAACTGCTTTGAGCGTTTGATTGGTTGAAGGACTCTGCGACCAACCTAAATGAGTGTGCTACTGCTGACACATACTTCATCAGTAAGTGTGTAGAGCAGGGGGTGTCAAACCCGTGGCCCGCGGGCCGGATGTGGCCCGTGTAGGGGTCCGACCTGCCACGAGATAATTTCCCCGATGCCAGTGCAGGCTGTAGCTGTCCGCGGTGCCGGATCAGCGTGCGCGGCGTGATCCGGTGCGCATGAAGTCTCATTTTGCCCGTGACCTGAAATTAGTTAAAATGAGTTTGACACCCCTGGTGTAGAGGAATGCATGTCAAAGAAGACAAGTGTTCCCCAACCAAAAACCAGAGATAAACTGTGTGGGCCTTTCCTGGGTGATGTCCAAGTCGGCAGCATTCAAATCAAACCATCCTGAGCTTTACACTAAATTTATGCACGGCCTTCGCTGAGTCAGTCAGGGATGTGGAATCTGGTGTGGGAATGCCAGATCATCAGATTGTCCTTCCTGGGAATACATGAGAAAATTACTGGTATTGCTGGAGTGCCCAGCCGTGTCCTCAGAGCCTTCGCAGACCAGCTAGTAGGAGTATTTGTGGACATATTTACCCACTCCACCATCAACTCCATCTACACATCACTGCCTTGAGGAAGCATCTACCTTAATCGAGGACCATGTACACCCCAGACATTCTCTCTTTATCCCTCACTGGTCAGGCAGAAGATACAAATGCTTGAAAGCATGTACCATTAGAGCATCAAGAACAACATCTTTTCTGCTGTTATTATAACTCACCTCACATGAGCTAAGGATTTAGTCCAGATATCCCAACCTACCTTGTTGCGGCCCTCGTACTTTTTTTTAATCTGAACTTTCTCTGCAGCTGTAACACTATATTCTGCACTCTGGTAATTTTTATATTGGCATTACCTGTTGTACTTGTGTAAGGCTTGATTGCATTCATGTGTGGTATGATCTGACTGGTATCACACAAAACATGTTTTTCACTGTATCTTGGTACATGTGGCAGTAATAAATCGATATCAATATTACTTATCAGAGAGAAGAAATACCAATTTAGAATATCTGGAATTGCAATTAATGACCAAGGCTCCACAGAATCCTCTCAATACCTAAAGCTATGCTCCCCCTTGTACTGAAAATTAATGTCATTATCTACATTTTCTATGTTGCATTTAGACACTCAGAAAATAGCAGCATTCAGAAAATTCATAAAAGTTGGATCAGAACGTCAATGCAAAAAGAAAGATCACGTTATGAGGCCTGTAAAATTAGTTTATTTAGCATAAATTCACTTGCGGGTGAGAACATGAACTTTAGTCTGACAACTAAAGGTAAAATTCAAGTAAATTTTATCAGATAAAAGTAAATTTTATCAGATAAATTTAATGTTTCCTTGATTTATAGAAAATAACCCAGTTTGAATTAGTACAGTTATTTTGCTCCAAAGGTAGTGCACCCACAATTTTTGCCTATTTGCCACTTAGTTTAAGGAGTGGAGGGCTGAAGGCAAAAGAAAAATAATCGTGAAAATATAAACGGTCAATTTTGTGTTTTGAATGAAACTGTAAACATGTCCATGTATACAGGTGAAACTTTCCTTGTGCAATTCTAAGGATCTGATCCATGGTGAATATTTTGATTGAAATCATGCAGACCATAAAATTCTCCAGCTTTTGGATTCTTTTCATTGTAAACTATGCATGAATGTATTACTCACGTATGTGAACAATGAAGGCTGTAATTAAGAAAGACTTTCAAATATCTTTCATGTAGCAGCGTGTCAGAAGTGTAAAATAGAGCAATCATGGGACCTCATAGCTACGTGCACATTATAAGGACATGAATGAAGTGTATTAAAACAGAAAAATCATATTGACATTTTTAACCATTAATCGAACAAGAGGATTTACAGAAGTCCAATTACAATTTTCAAGGTATTTTCCCATGTACAAATGAATACATGGAAAATAATGATAGGAGGTTGCAGGGTGACTTGGACAGGTTGAGCGAATGGGTAGATGCAGTATAATGTAGATAAATGTGAGGTTATCCACTTTGACGGCAAGAACAAGGAGGCAGATTATTATTTCAATGGTGTCAGATTAGGAAAACGGGAAGTGCAACGAGACCTGGGTGTCCTTATCCACCAGTCACTGAAAGTAAATATGCAGGTACAGCAGGCAGTGAAGAAAGCTAATGGCATGTTGGCCTTCATAACGAGAGGACTTGAGTATAGGAGTAAAGAGGTCTGTCTGCAGTCTGAGACCACATCTGGAGTATTGCGTGCAGTTTTGGTCTCCTAATTTGAGGAAGGACATCCTTGTTTTTGAGGCAGTGCAGCGTTGGTTCATGAGGTTAATCCCCAGGATGGCGGGACTGTCATATGATGAAAGATTGGATTCACTGGAATTTAGAAGGATGAGAGGGAGTCTTGTAGAAATGTATACAATTATAAAAGGACTGAACAAGCTAGATGCAGGAAAAATGCTCCCAATGATGGGGGAGTCCAGAACCAGGGGCCACAGTCTAAGAATAAAGGGGAGGCCATTTAAAACTGAGATGAGAAAAAAAAAAATTTCACCCAGAGAGTTGTGAATTTGTGGAATTCTCTGCCACAGTAGAGGTCAATTCACTGGATTAATTTTAAAGAGCGTTAGATAGAGCTCTAGGGACTAGCGGAATCAAGGGATGTGGCTAGAAGGCAGGCACGGGTTACTGATTGCGGCTGATCGCCATGATCACAATGAATGGCGTTGCGGGCTCGAAGGGCCCAATGGCCTCCTCATGTACCTATTTTCTATATTTCTATAAATTAAAAGATCATTCCTAAAATTATTATTTAGACCAAAGAGTATGACGCAGCATAAAGACATTTCAAATATCGTATACTAGTCATCAAACTCTGAAGATATGGAACTAGGAGACTCATATCTGTCACTACCAATTCATTCCCAGATTCCATCCCTACGTTTTCCATCTCTGAGAACTGATTGTAAACCAAATAGTTCGGAAATCAGAAATGTGGCCGAGTTCCCGAATGGCATGGTGACACCATCGAGAAAGTCCAAAGGATACACTCCTAAACTCACAACATGTACTTCTTCCTCACTAGCACTTCTGCCAGTCCCTGTATCCATAGTACTGGAGGAGTCCAAATTTCCTCCAACTAATTACTGTGAAGACCAAAGCCATTGCCTTCAATTCCCCCCAAAATCCATGACTTGGTTTCTCTCTCGAATTCACTACTCTGGCGCACTCCTCACCAGCCTCATGTTTTTCATCTGCCAATAAATAAAGATCTTCCAAATGTTGCTAACTTGATCCTAAATTTACTGTTAACTTTCTTATAAATATGGGTTGAGAACCTTGAAAAATTGGATTTCCTGTGAAAATCATGTTACTGAATCCATTCTGATTTACCTGTTCATGGTGAATTTTGAACAACAGGCCGATGGATAATTCTTCTGATAAACTATTCTTCCCTTATATCATACTTATTTCTTGTGGTTAAAAAATAATGCACTTCAAAAAAGATTCAAACAGACAAAAGCAGCAATAGAACCATGAAAGCAAGCAAAGGAAGGGCAAACATGTAAGATCATTAGTTTAGCATCACATGAATTAAGCAATGATGCACCCTGGTAAGAAATTACTGTCTGTCTGGTTTCCACTTGGCCAGACCTACAGCTAAAGCGAATAGCTCAAGAGAATTTGAATTCTTAAGCTAGCGATTAGAAATCGTGTGAGTAGCTTGGTATGTGCATTAGCGAGCAGGCCATCTCCAATACCAACAAGGGTGACTGCAAAGAAGTAATGACAGATGTAAAAGCTAGTGCTTCACATGAGTAAATGAGAAAGATTAAAGACTGAGTAAACTTGTTTATCCAAAAGAAAAAGAAAATTATATTGCGACAATTTCTAGTTTCTAAATCACTGATGCTGATAAAAAAATGAGTAAACAAAGCATGGATTAAATACCGTTACTGCATTTATGTGCCTGATTCGGAACCGTTAAATGGGAAAATATACTCACCGGGCAGTGAATTACATGCCAAATATGTTTAACATCTTTTTTTAAAGCAATGATGAGATAAAATAAAATAAAGTACAACTGCTCTCTTTCTCAGCATTATAACATTTTAGTGGAACACAGCAGGTTTTTTTCTGTCCTAAATTTATATGTTTACATTTTACAAATAACTTTGAAGTAATCCATTAAAATTAATTTGGATAAACTTTGCCCAGAAGAAAAATATTGCATTTTAAAACCCGGTATACTATTAGCAACTGAATCCAATGTCTGGAATAAAGCAATGCATTGTGTAGCTTAACTTATTTTGCCTGATGGTACCTTGACTAGCAAGGTGGTCACAAAGTGCTGGAGTTACTCAACGGGTCAGGTAGCATCTCTGGAGAACATGGATAGGTAACATTTTGGGTCAAGATCCTTCTTCAGACTTTGAGGTGCATGGCTATGCTCACCTACTCTGACATTTATCCCATCATTTATCCCCCATCAGTCTGAAGAAGGGTTTCGGCCCGAAACGTCACCTATTTCCTTCGCTCCATAGATGCTGCTGCACCTGCTGAGTTTCTCCAGCATTTCTGTATACCTTCTGACATTTATCATGTCTGTCCCTATCTCCCCACACTCTATCTGTTCAAGGACATCACCTTTTGCTAATGTCCATATCTGAACAATCAATATTATAATGTTTACTACTTTAGACTATCTTGTCCAACTCCATCGTCACAATAGGAGGTACAAGGAGCTGCAGATGCTGGTTTACATAAAAAGGCACAAAATGCTGGAGTAACTCAGCGAGTCAGGCAGTATCTCTGTAGAATATGGAAAAGTGACATTTTGGGTCGGGACCCTTCTTCAGTCTGAAGAAGGGTCCTGACCCTAAACGTCACATATCTATGTTCCCCATCGATGCTGCCTGACCCGCTGCGTCACTCCAACACTTCATGTCTTTATCTTCTATCTTCAATCTTCACAATGTTGTTTCCACAATCACACCACCCACCATCTGATGTTTTGGATACATCTGAAGCGGGGTGGAATGATTTCCTTACATTTTTTAGCAGGAGGTACATCAGTAGGAGGTACATCAGTAGGAGGTACATCAGAAGATGACTTCTGTACATCAGTCATCTAAGGAAAATAGCTGTATCTGAGAAGTTACTTTCTGATGTCCTGAACCAAGTTCTACTATTGTTTTATATGTTTCCTCGCTTGATAACGTAATAACAATAGTGTAATGGACAATGCTTCAAACGCTATCATGTGGCAACAGATGTCTGCATGAATCATTGAAAGAGTATAATTTTAAAAAAAGTGAAAATCAATTGAGATATCCCACAGCAAGCAAAAATCAAAAGACTGGAGAAATTCAACAGGCCAGATAGCATCTGTGGGGGTGTTAAATAGTCAGTCAGTGTTTCGGGTCGGGTTGCCAAACAAAGTAAAAAAATTGAAGTGTAGACTGTAAGTGAATGTGAAAAACTTTCTCACTCGCTATTAACCCTACATCTTTGTAATTGCTGTTTTGCTCCTTTTACTCTGTGCTGCCATCCTTCTTCTCTCTGAAAGATTCAATGTCCTGTATTCTTGTTCTACTGATAAAATTATCATTCTTGTCCGACTTGAATCTTACAACTTCCTCATTGCCCAGGCTTGCTTCTTACTGACCTTTATACCAGTTGATATCTAATGTCAAAACCATATATTTCAGGCGAGTTTTGAATGAATCTGATCTCACTTCAAATATACACAAAATACAAAGAATGATCATACAGACTGAACCAGAACTTACCTTATGACAACATCATATTCATCAATTCTTGGGCCAAGAGATTTGTTAGCCACTATTCCTCCATTGCCCATGATGATGCAGCGTTTGCAGCTTAAACTAAAAGAGAAATGTTTTATCATCAACAGTTCCTGTAAATCACCAAGGTAAAATTAAATTTGAATATCACAATATAATAGGAAAAAAGTAGCTCTCATGTTCATCACACTTCATCATTATAATAAGCGGTGAATGCATTTTGCCAAAGACTCTGCTTCCTCTGCCCTTTGAGAAGAGAGTTCCAAAGAGTCACGACCCTCAGAAAAGTAAAATTGCATTAATTTATAGCTAATACGAAACAAATATATTAAAAAAAAACATTCTTCAAGGTAATTAATCTGGAATTTAAACCTGATCTCTTATATATTTCACCAGGCAACAGTTTGATCAACTCTTAATCATTCTCTAAAATGGTTCTAGTGTGAAAGCTTGGGGCAGAGGTGGGTAGGGTGGGTGGTTAGCCGGGATCAGCAATTAAGATTAGATAAGAGATGCTAGTCTTGGCAGATAAATCCACATCCTCTAAATAAATATCACAAAAAGCCTACAGTTTGACTTGCATGGATCATATTGTTCTTAATTTGAAAACATTACATGTTTGAAATCAATCTGAATGCACAATGGTGAGGTAAAGAGGACTCAGCTGGTATATAATTTTTGAATGGATAGAAGCAGCTCCAAATATATTGAAAACATCCAAGCCAGGCAACCTCTTAATACGGAGAAACAAATACATTTAATGTGGGAGTTGAAACTGATCCGGAACACGCTGACAGCTAACTGAGGTGTCCGTAGAGAACTGATGGCCAGCTGCACGCTCAGCAGCACGTCCCAGACATCCGCATCTGCGCACAGCGCCACAGAATTTGGGATCCTGCTGGAGGTCAGAGATGCGCTCATCCAATTTCAAATCCCGGGGTGTGTTGCAAGTAGGCGAGCCAAAGAACTGGGTACATTTCCTATCTTACCTCCTAGCCATCGAGTGTAACCCCATTGAATGAGTTTAGTTTAGGGATACAGCCTGGAAACAGGCCCTTCAGTCCACTGAGTCTGCACCAACCAGCAATCACCCATATGCTGGTTTTATCCGACACACTGCGGACATTTTTTTCACGGAAACCAATTAACCTACAAACCTGCATGCCTTTGGAATGCGGGAGGAAACCGGAGCACCAGTAGAAAACCCACCGGTTGCAGGGAGAACATACAAACTCCGTACAGACAGCACCAATAGTCAGGATTGAATCCAAGTCTCTGGCATTGTAAGGCAGCAACTCCACCGCTGCCTCACAGTGCCACCCCAGTCTTCATTTGAAAGGCAGCTTCAGAAAAATTGTGTGTCTACTTTTGAAGCCAGAAGTCCTTTCGACCAGGGACTTGGTTCCTGCCACCTGCACTCTAATTTCCACCTGCCTGCGCTTTGTGTGAGGCCACTGAGCCAACTGCTCGTGTGCTGGGAAACAAGCAGCCACAGGTGTAGTGTGGTAAACATTGACTGTGAGACATAGGGCATGATGTGGCCCTAACATTAATTCCCAAAAAAGTTACAAGGATTTGAAAGTTGGTGTTCATTCACTGGGTGACAGATAAACAAGCCAATCCATGAATAAGAGTCTTTTTTTTTAGAAGCACAAAGAAATAAACTGATTACTGGAGTAACATTGGTTTGGCAAATATGGTAGGAAAGTAAAATTTATTACACTTAAAAACACCCAGGGAGTAAAAAGGAAATAAACACAAACCAACGTGGAATTATAAAAAGGTTGGGTTCCACAGGCTTATTAAAATCTTTGAGGATGTCCCATAGTTTCTGGATGAAGGGAAATGGGTAGATGTTTAACATCTTGACTTCAGAAAGTATTCAACATAGCTTTTTTTACACAAAACTACTGGCAAAAACAGAATCTCATGGGATCATGAAGGAAATTTGGAATTGGAATATTAACTGTCCAGATAATAGGAAACAGAGAAGAGTTATCAATGGCAATAATTCTAATTGAGCAGCTGTGACCAAAGTTCCCAAGGGATCTAACCTGAATTCCTGCTGCTCATATATTTATTAAAGCTCTCAGTGAAGGTATTGTGAATATAATATGACAGAAGCCATGATTTATATAAAATGTTTCTTTTAATTGTCAGAAATGTTTTTGTTTTAAAGAATGTGAACTCAGACTTCCCAAGATGGTGACATTTTTAATTAATCATCTGGTAAATTACTATATATATTAAATCTCCTCAATAACTTTAAGACATTTCAAGAACGAGAGTTAGAAAGTTAGAACACGTGGTTGCTTGCAGCCTCAACAAATGCTGTTTATAAGTTTGTTATGATGTGGGGGATTTGATTCTACTAATCAAAATCATCTACAATTTATTAGAAGACGGATTTCAGTCACTGTACATTAGAAGAGCAGGTTGGCATAATCTCTATCATTTTGTTCCATGCAATGTTGACTGATAATATCTGCCTCGTATCCTGGAAAAATACTCATTTTGGACTAGTGGGAAATTTAATAACACCCACACCACTTGGCATGATTATTCGTCCAGATCTTATCAATTCTACTCTACCTAAAATATTATTTTCAAATTTTGTTATTATCTCTAGGAGAGATGAAAGTTCAGGAGAAGTTAAACATAGTATTACAACATTAAAAATTGCCAAAAAAAAGCAGGAAGCCATGAGTATTGGGAGTATTTCACAATTTAGCAAACCAGGGCCAAACATTGATGAGGAAGGGGAAAGAAAATATGAGAGTCAGCAAGTGTGAAGCATTAAAACAGAATGTAAGAATTTCCACAAACGTAAAAAGGAAGATGAAACAAGGGTTAATGTGTCTTTTATAGCTGAGGCAGGTGAATTTTTACTAGGGAATTACAGATTGGTAGTGAAATTAAACAAATATTTTCTATCTGCCTTTGTCAAAGACACCAAAAAAACTGAATGCAAGATCATATGGACTAAGAGCTTGCAAAGGACATGCATAAGTCATGTCCAGGCTAAATGAATGGACAAGGCCATGACTTATGAAATATAGAAACGTAGAAAATAGGTGCAGGAGGAGGCCATTCGGCCCTTCAAGCCAACACCACCATTCATTGTGATCATGGCTGATCGTCCCCAATCAATAACCTGCCTTCTCCCCATATCCCTTGATTCCACTAGCCCCTAGAGCTCTATCTAACTCTCTCTTAAATCCATCCAGTGACTTGCCCTCCACTGCCCTCTGTGGCAGGGAATTCCACAAATATATGTAAGGTCATTTACATTGTAAAATAAATACCAAGGCAGCAAACTTTTTAAATGTCGAGGACTTTGGTGTTCAAACTTGGATGTCCTTGTGGATAAGTTATCGAAAGTTACCATGCAGGTTCGAGGAAGACATACTGGGTGATGTACTCAAATTCTCTTGCAATAGGTGGAGAGGAGATGCCTAATTACCTCGAGGCAAAAGAGACTAGAGAAAGGAGCTCTTTTTGAAACTTCTTTCATCAGAGGGTAGTTAATCTGTGGAACTCATTGCCACAGAGGGCTGTGGAGGCCAAGTCAGTGGATATTTTTAAGGCAGAGATAGACAAATTCTTGATTAGAACAGGTGTCAAGGGTTACGGGGAGAAGGTGAGAAAATGGGATTGGGAAGTAGAGATCAGCCATGATTGAATGGCAGAGTAGACTCGATGGGCCGAATAACCTAATTTTACTCCTAGAACGAAAACTACTGGAATCTAGCTCTTGGTACGCTGCCTTTCAGCAATCGGGACACTGAGTAGAGAAGTTGGGATTACCATTATGTATACTCCCAGTGTTTTCTTCACTTACACTATTCCAATGAGCTTAACAACATGGCAGGTAATAAGTGGGCAATCAGCAGGAGAGAGAAAGGAAAAGAAATGTCCAGGTCAAAAATAGATGTCTGTCATAAAAAAATAACTATCAATAAATAACAACCTGCAAGGCAAGATAATGTGACTGAAACAGTGAACTGCAATGGTGCAATCAAACTGCCATACGGTAGTCAGGCTGGAAGAATGGTTGCATTATAATTAATATACAATTGCAGGGGTAAGGAGAGGAGTTTGATGGGATTTTAAAAAGCAGATGACGATATTGATGACAATTTAAAACCTAATTCTCTGAACAGAGAGAGCCTCTACAGCTTTGCATGGATAGGGGTAAAGGATATACAGGTGAAAAATACAATGATTGTATCCTAAATAAATCATCACTTGAGGGGCACATTCAGTGGCTTATTTTATGAACATTACTGAACCACTGAGATATTTATCATTTCCCAATATACCACGAGGATAAAAGAATAATCCAGCCAGATGGCCCTTAGCCATTTATTACACCTTATCTTTACAGCAACTTTGAAATTGTAGATTTCAAAATTTATTAATCCACCAAAAAGAAAACACAAATCATCTCCGCATACCTCTCACAAACTTACACGGAGTTGTTCAGTTCTAATGTTGCAACACGGAAATTGCAGGTGTCATTTTGAAGAACCTTGAAGATCATGGGGAACAAACTTTTGACATCTTGGGAACTGTATCCAATGTTCAATGTCAAAACACATCTTAAAATGAAGCCTGGCTGACAACAGCTCATTTCAGAAGGCAATCGCTTAACATGCATGGATTTTATGTATACTTCTCAATTTGAGAGAAAAAACATGTATTGGGATTAACTTGACAGTACACAAAGTCAAAGTTCTAAAACAGTTAGAGATGGTTTAGCTACTACTAACTAATAACAATTTGACAAAAATATAAAGCAGAATCAATTCAAACATCCAAAGCAGTATCGTGTTTGAAATAACATTTGCACTTTTCCTTTCTAATATTCTTATAATATTTCACTGTACCTACCTATCCAGATGTGAAGTCAAGGTGAAGTGTTTTGTTATTCCCAGTATTTTTTGTATAACTGTTTCTGCAAGAAACAAAAACAACAGAAACAAAATGTCAATAAGCAAGTGAGATACAAGATGTGGTCCTCCGCTATTTACAAACTATTTCTTTCTTCTTCCAGCAACATATCTTTTGATTTCAGCTGAATCGACAAAAACTGGCAAATTGTATTTCACTCTTCATTCCCAGCATTGCTCAAGAAATTTTCTGGCAATGCACTGATGACTATGCAATGCTGGCGTCTCTCTTTAGCATAAAACTATACAAGTCAATGTTGCACGTCAAGTCTAAAATTATAGCAGTAGCACAATTCGTTGTTTGAAGCAGAAAATGATTAAAATGCTCAACATCTCAGGTAGCATTCAGGGTAAGAGAAAATAAAATGTAAATATTATCAGAAAGAGAAGTTTTTAGAGAGAGTGGGCATTCTAGATGTCAGATTCCGGATATCCATAATTTTGGGATTTGTTCCTGTGAATGAATTATCCTTCAAATATTTGATTGTCATTTTCAGAAGGCAAATTACTGCCATTCGTGTAGTTATATTCTGAGAAACCTCTGCTTCGGCAGTCCTGAGGATGACTTGCTTTCATTCCAATTTTATGCATTCTGAAATAGGGTCATTAAGCATGGAGCAGACCCTTCAGCCCAACTTGCCCATGCTGACCAACATGCTCCATCTACTCTAGTCCCACCTGCCCATATTTGGTCCATATGCCTATCCTACACAAATGTATTTTACATGTTGTCATTCTACCTGCCTCAACGACCTTGTCTGGTAGCTCGTTTCATATACCCACCACCTCTGTGTGAAAAACTTGCCCCTCAGGTTCTTAATTTTTTCCCCCCTCATCCTAAAACCATGCCCTCTAGTTCTTGATTCCCCTACTCCAGGTAAAAACTCTGTGCATTCACCCTGTCTAGTCCCGTTATGATTTATAAACCTCTATAAGATCACGCCTCAACCTCCTGTATACCAAGAATATAGTCTGAACCTGCCCAACCTCTTCCTATAGCTCAAATCCTTAGGTCCTGGCAACACCCTGTTAATCTTCCCTGCACCCTTTCCAGCTTAGCAGCAACCTGCCTATTGCAGGGTGGCCAAAACTGAACACAATACTCCAAATGCGGCCTCACTAATGTCTTGTACAGCTGTAACATAACAGTCCAACTTCTATACTAAAAACCCTGACTGATGAAGCCGATGTATTGAAAGACCTCTTGACCACCCTATCGACCTTTGATGCCATTTTCAAGGAACTATGAATCTGCACTCCTTGAACCCTCTACTGTACAACACGCCCAGGGCCCTGCCATTCACTGTGAAGGTTCTGCCTTGGGTTGACTTTCCAAAATGCAGCACTTGCTCAACTGATCAAGATCTTACTGTCATTTCTGATGGAAATTGAGGAATTATACTTTGTCCCATACAATGCCGGGGATGTCAGATTGGGAGATGATGCTACACTACAACTACAGTGGGTTTAAGGTGAAATAATTTAATGTGCATTCATAATTTATTTATAAGAGTATTGTCTTTGACTGTGAAGGTGAAAAATATAGCAAGTATAAAAGTAGTACAACTATAGTAAATATAAAAATGAGGACATTTCCAACAGTGCATTATATGTATACTTCCTTGTGTTCTCTTCACTAAGATATTTAACGTTATGCCTTTGGATCACATGAACTCACAAGCCTGTATGCCCCAGACATTCAGTAACATTTTCAGCACAAGTCCCTGGTAATCGTTCAACTAACATGCTCCATAGGTTTTATGCTTAGATTTATCTTATATATTGTGCTTTATTTTAGAATTTGTTCCCTTGTTTGTGCTTATAATGTTCGCCAAGTGAAACAAAATAAGGGGATAGGGGGATAAGCTGTATAGTGAGCTAGGTGCTTTTCTTTCCAGATATTTCAAATTGCAATGATCATGCACATCTACCTCTATGATATTGTTTATCTCAGTCCATCTACACTCTTATAAAACCCGAATACCCGTCCATCCTTCCACCTTCTCCTCCATTCTTTGTGAATTGTATTTCCCCTGTTGTTCAGAATGTATCTCTTGACTTATGCCTCAGTCAAGTTGTATTGGTTCGAGTCACTTCTCTATCTCAAAACTCACAAAGGGGTGTTGCGATTAAAAAGAAAATGTCTCAAATATAACAACCTTGTACCCAGCTCATGATTTTGCATAAGCGATATATTTATGTGATTATTATCTGAAGTTGCAAATGAACAAAGTAAACTGAAATTTCCAGTCTCTCATTAGGCTTGTTGAAGAGTCACGTCAGGCCCTAACTAATAATTTATGAAGCACTTTAACAGTAGAAATGATGTATGAAAGTCTTAACTTTTTCTATGACCTGTTGCTATTGGAAGGTAACATTGTTAGGCTGGATTAATGTATTAACGTTCATTCTTTGCAAGAATTTAATTCAGCTGAAGGAGAACTATCATATAACCATATAATATAACCATATAACAACTATCGATTAGTCACCTCTAAAAATAAATCTGTCACCTCTTTTTGATACGACTTTGGCCTGAAATGTTAATTCTGCTTCTTTCCACAGATGCTGCTTAACTTGATGAGTGTTTCCAAACAACAAATATCACAGCTGTTATCATTTTAGACTTGATATGCAACATTGGCTTGCATAGTTTAATGGCAATGAGAACATAATTAAAAATAAGAAGTAAAAAATGTAAATTTAGGATTTCATAAGGCAACAGATTTTTCTCAGTATCCAATTTTTTCTCCTTATCTCTGCCAAAAAGTGGTTTTGTGTAAAAAATATATGAAATTTGTTTAAGAAAAGTGACTTCTTAAAGCAGCGCCCTCCAGCATCATATCTGCATGACTATTATTTAAGTACAAGAAATGAGTATCAGTACACAACTGCATTGCAGGAGGCATTAAAAGCAAAATCCCCTTTTTATCAGGCACTTACAGAGAACAAAATCAACAACTGGACCGTGCTAAATCTTCAGACCTGAGATCTTCTTCCACTTCACAGCTCAGCTGAATTACTCTCTTAAAATGAAGATTGAGCTTTAAAATAATAAATCGAGCAACACAATGTTACCTTCAATCGATGGTAGAAAATGTTAAGACTTTCACTCATGATTTCTGCCATTAAAGTGCATCATAAATTATTAGTCAGGCGCTGATGTGACACGAGCTAATCTAATGGAGGACTGGAGATCTGAATGGTTGTTAAGTTCCTTCACACAATAAAAATCAAATAAAAGTATCACTGGTGCAAAACAATGAGCTGTACACACTGTTGCTATATTAGGGTCTATTTTCTTTCTAAGTCCAATGTTAAGGAATTATTTTTTTGGGGTGGGGGTTATGAGCGCTCAGAGAACCAGAGCACCTAGTGAAAATCCACTTGGTTACAGGGAGAATATGCAAACTCCTTACAGTCAGTCCCGAACCTGGGTCTCTGGTGCTCTACTGATGTGCCACCCAGATGTAAAGAAAATAGATACCATTCAAACAATTCAGAAGATAATTGATTATTCAAAAGAAGCAAATTTTAAATGAAGGGATAGAGGTTGAGAACAATTCTGAAAGCAGAAAGTGAGTAATGATGGCAGAAAATCTAATTCTGTGCTGAACTAGGTTTAGAGTTTAAACAAGACGATATTTATATTACAAAAGTAGTTTTCCTGTTTCTAAGCTATTTGTGAAACAATATAAGCTTATCAAGAATCAACATCAAGATAGAATGTCTTTGTGCTTCCTCCGCTTTTTCACCTTAAAAAAAAAAAGGATTTTATAATTCTACCCACCCCCCCCTCATTGCTAAATAGGCCCGCATAAAGATATGTAACCTTACAAAACCTATTTCTTATCTGATAAGCCAACAGCCATAAAAGAATATAATAATGTGGTGATGTTTGCACAATTGAGCTGTATTTTAGACATATTTGCTTCAAATGAATTGCAGATTCCTCCCTTTTTCTGACCCCTGAAATAGTAGAGTATTAGATTCTGTCAACGGATCCTCTCAAGATTTGACTATTTGTCTGCACTTAGACTTAAAGAAAACAAGACAAAAACAACTAAAAGGTAGTCATCAAATGCCCAACTCTTTACATTCCACAATATGGAAGGAATCAATCATTCAAACATTATTTTATATTTTTGTACTTTTTCAACAGGAAAGAAAAGCAACCACTATGAAGAAAAGTAAAGTAAATAAAATTTAAAAAAGTCAATGGATGCCAACATTCCCAAGCTTCCCAGTGTCCTTGGATATATCTGATTAGGCCCGGAAGCTTCATCTACCTTTATACAACTTAAGACGTCCAACAATTCCTTGACTGTATGTAATATAGACTGTCCTCAAACCATCTCCATTAACTTTTTTAAGTTCCCTGATCTTCATATCTTTCTCCGCATAAAAACAGAGGAGAAATATTCATAGATAACCATGCGCATCTCCTGCGACTCCACATAGATCACCACTTTAGACTCCAAGGGGGGCCCATTCCCTGTCTAGTTGCCTGTTTTCTCTTAACATATTTAGAAATTTTCTTCAGATTTTCCTTAATCTTATCTGCCAATTATCCCCTTTTGCCTTCCTGATTTCCTTCTTTAGTATGTTTCTCAATCCCCCAAATCCATTAGGGATACACTTGGTCCCTGCTGCCTATACCTGGCTCATGCCTTTCTTTTTCCTAACCAGAGCCTTAAATTTCACTCGTCATTCAGGGTTTCTTACTCCGACGCCTGGCCCATCACTTTGACAGGAACATGCATAATAATCTTATAATAATAATCTTATTTATATAGCACATTTTTAGTCAACTTGCATTGACCCCAAAGTGCTTCACATAATTACATTACATTTACACACAGGCAAAGGTGGGTGAAGTGTCTTGCCCCAAGGACACAACGACAGTATGCACTCCAAGCGGGATTCGAACCGGCTACCTTCCGGTCGCCAGCCGAACACTTAGCCCATTGTGCCATCTGTCGTCCCTGCATGCCCTGAACTCTTTTAAAAGCATCCCACTTTCCAGACTTTCTTTTGCTTGCAAATAACCTTTTCCAATCAACCGTTGTAAGATCCTGTCTAATAGCAACAAAGCTGGCCTTGTCCCAATTTACAACTTTAACTCAACAACCAGCCCTGTTCTTATCCATAACTATTTAGAAATAATACAACTGTGGTCACTGGTCCCACAGGGCTCACACACTTATACATGTCACTTACCCTGCCTAATTCCTTAAAAGTAGATGAAGCTTTGCCCTCTCCCTTGGAGGGCCCTCTACATATTGTCTAAGGAAACTTTCATAGTTGACAAACTCCACCCCATCCAATCCCTTGGCACATTGGCAGTCACAGCCTTTATTGAAAAGTTAAATCCCCATTATAACAACCCTATTAGTCTTTCACCTCTCTACAATCACCCGGCATATTTGTTCATCCAATTACCGTTGACTGTTTGGAGGTCTATAATACAATCCCAACAATACGATCATCCCCTTTTGATTTCTCAACCCCACCCATGTAGCCTTACTGCAACAATATCATTGCAGACAACTGCTGTGATATTCTCCTTAATTGATAAAGCAACCCCCCTCCTTTTTTATCTCTCTACCTCTATCTCGCCTGTATCACTGAAATATTAAGATGCTAGCCCTGTCCCTCCCTCAGCCAGGTTTTTGGTAACTGCTGTAATGTTCCAACGTACGGTCCTATTCACGTCCTGAGTTCATCCACGTTACCTGTCAGGCCAATAGCCTTGAAATAAATGCAATTTATTTCACATTCCCTGCCAAGCTCCTGCCTCTGCTGTCTTGGACTCAAGTTTACGGACTTTCAGCTTCCCACGTATCTCACATTCAATGCCCTTTCCCTTGTAGGTTCCTCTACATATTACCTAAGGAAAGTTTCACACTTGACAAACTCCACCCCATCTAATCCCTTGACACATTGGCAGTCACAGCCTTTATTATGAAGGTTATAATCCCTATTACAACAAAGCTATTAGTCTTGCAGCTGTCTGCAATCTCCTGGCATATTTGTTAATGCATTGGATCGCATGCCCCTGCCAATCTAGTTTAAATCCTCTCGAGTAGCACTAGAAAACCTGATGCCAGGATATTGGTCCCCCTCCATTCAGGTCCTACCCGTCCCTCTTGTACAGTTCACCACTGCCCCAGCAGAGATCCCAACAATCCAAAAATTGTAATCCCTGCCTTCTGCACCAACTCTTCAGCCACGCAATTATCTGTCTTACCTTCTTATTCCTACCTTCACTAGCACGTGGCACTGGGAGAAATCAAGAAATTATTCCCCTTGAGATCCAGTTTTTTTTTAATGTTTTGCCCATCTCCCTGTACTCACTCTGAAGGACTCATCCTTTTTCCTACCAATGTCATTTGTGCCACTGTGCATAACAACTTCTGGCTGCTCACCTTCCCCCTCCCCCTTATAGCAGTCACGATGATCATCCACAATCTCCTTCTCAGATCAACTAGAAAGGGACAATCAATGTCTTGCCAATGTCGAAAAGAAATTCCAACAATTGTTTCATAACATTATGATGGTGCAGATATAAAAGCAACTTCTAGATGCAGATATTCAAGTGAACTTATCGTAAATTGACACAGACAACGACATACCACTAAGATGGCGGCGCTGCCTTAGCAGCTGCGGCTCGCCTGCAGTCCGTTTGTTTGTTTTTTTGTGTGGTTCTTTTGTCCTGTTTTAGTTAATTTTTGGTTTATTAGGTTGTGTATGTGTGTGGATGGTGGGGAGAAACATGTTTTTGGTCTCTCTTCCTTCGGGAGGATGCGACTTTTCTTGTCGTATCCCATGTCTCCGTCTCCGCCGAGGCCTAATAGCGGAGCTGGCGGCCTCGGATCTGGGGCAGCGTTCCAGCGGCAGCGGCGACCCGACCTCGGAGCTGTGGCATTACAGCGGCAGCAGCACCCTGACCTCGGAGCCGTGGCGTTCCGGCGGCAGTGGCGGTCCGACATCGTCGGGAGCTCGCAGGTTACAGGTTGGTGACCTGTTTTTCCGGAGCGCCTGCAACACCAGCTTCGTCCGCTGGACTGGAGGGCGGCAGCTTCGACCGCCCCGGGCCTCAGAGTTTGAACCGGCTCGTTCGCGGTGCTTGGATTCAGCCGCAGGACTGACTTACTTACCATCGCCCGGCGGGGGCACAACGTCTGAAGCCTGGATCATCTTGGAGCAGAGGGAGATTAAGGAGGGAAGAGACAAAGACTTTAAGACTTTTGCCTTCCATCACAGTGAGGAGGTGCCTGGTGAACTCACTGTGGTGGATGTTAATTTGTATTTATTTTGTTTTTGTCATTTTTATTATATGTATGACTGCAAGGCAACAAAATTTTGTTCAGACCGAAAGGTCTGAATGACAATAACGGTTACTTTGACTTTATACATACAGACCAACTAGCATTAATTTGCAGAATTTAAGATATTGACATTATTAACACTGATTTAAAATCCAGTTACCTTAGAGTTAACTAAAGCTACAGTATGTGGAGATGGAAAAAAAATTACGAGTGATGACAGCTGTGATACAAAGATACAGTAGCAGTCCGAAAATTGGCTTGGACAACTGTCTGAGTTATTTAGCACAGAGAAAGCAATCCTTCACACTGACGGGGACGTTAGCAATAAATTAAGAGGCCAATCCTGCTACTCCATTAAGACATTCTAAATTTATTATTTATCAAGTAATAATTTAGTTGTCATAAAAATGCAACACATTCCCTAGCTATTAAGGAATTAGAAATAATACAAAGATGGCAGTTTGCCAGAAAAATATATACTAACAAAATCTATGGGCCTATATGTCCATTTAAAACACAAGGTGGTTATTATGCAGTTGCCATATATACAACTGTTGAAAGAAAGTTCCAGTATTTCACAATAAGTGCACGCATTGTATCCTTAACTGAGGTTCTATACAAGTCAGGTCAACATTCCTCAGATCAAGAATAATCATGCTGCAAGCCCCAAAATGACCATGACTGTAAAGAGAGAAGGATTGTCAAAGAGATCAACCCCTCCATAAATGTCTTCTTCAGTCCCCTGAGATCAAGGATGACTTGCCACTCTGGTTTTGTAGGTTCTGAGATAACTAATTAAGCCAGTGTGGGGACCACAGACTTATCCAGGGATTGGGAAGGAAATAACTGACGGGCAGAGGTATGGGAGTTGGTGAGGTGGTGTGCACTGGCTGCCTCTAATGTAGGGTTTCCATGTGCTCTTGAAGCATGATCTCAAGGTTCTCATCATCATCTCAAACATTTCTTCAACAATTGGAGCAGTTATGGGCCAAGGATTCTTTGGAGTCAGAGAGGATGTTGCATTTTTTTCCTTGAGGCATTTCTTTTCCTTCATAATCTTATCCTACAAGAGTATCTGTTTTGGGAATCTAGTGTTGGGCAAGCAAACAACTTGGCCTCCTAAAACAATCTATCTTGTGTAATTCAGGCAATAGTCTGGGAGAGGACACTGGCATTGGGTTGTTTAACCTCTCAGTGAAGCTGGAAGCTTTTGCAGAGTCAGCACTGGGGGAAATTTAGCAAAATCTTGAAATACCAGCCATAAGCAGTCCAGATCTGTACAAAAGAGGGCAGGGATAGTTGCTGCCCATCTGACACAGGGTTTTGTGCCAGGTCTGAGATTTTGTTCTTTAAATACATTTTCTTTCAGTGAGCAAAGGCTGTTCTGGAGCATTGAAATCAGTGGTGAATTCCATCACCAATGCTTGCCCTCATCCAGAGAAGGCCCCTGAGATGTGGGAAGTACCCCACAATTTACTAGGTCTTGCCGTGAATCTTTGTCTGAAACGTCATGGTGTAACAGAGACAGATTGGTAGAAGACATTTATCTTAGAATTGTTGAGTGTAAAGCCCATCCTCTTGTCCGCTTAAGTGAAAATGTCAACGAGGGTTTGAAGCTTGGCTCTCGAGCACTTGCAAACCCAAGCTTCACCTGTATACTGCAGCTTGACGACTGACGTTTGAATGTACATTGCTTCTGGACTGTAATTTCCACTGACTGAACAGTTTCCCATTAGCTCTGAAGATTAACTCCATTCCCACAGGAAGTTTTTGAGAGGTAAGATGCAACATTACAATAGGAAAGATTGAAAAAAGCTCTGGAGGATTAACCCAGCTTTGTTTGACATTGATCTTTACTGAGAACAGTTCTGTCATAGCCCTGTTTGTTAATATCATGACGTATGCCATCATAAAACATGATGGAGATATATTTCTGTGGGCAATAAAAATATATTGCTGCAACAACTTACAAACAGATGTAAACCATCAATATTAAATATAAACACATGTGCAAAGACAGGTTGCAATGAAAAGAGTACACTTTAAGATACAAAGATTTTTTCTTGCGAGAACCTGGAGTCGATGTACAACCCTGGACTATGGATTTGAACTCATATTGGAAGATGCATGCATAATCTTGATAAGGACTTCGCGGGACAGAAGGCATACTATCAACCAACCCTTCATCATTGTACAATGCCAATTGAGGCAATGAAAATACAGCCTGATGCACGAGCTGTTTTTCTAAGTTTGGGAGACATCATTCTTTCTTCAACTTACACCATCCAAAAGCAGCAGAACTGCATTGCCTCTCAGTACTGCAAGTTGCCAAATTAAACACCATCTGTCAACCTAAAGGTACTCTGCACTCCAGCATCATCAGGGAAGAAAAGATAGTCCACTTCTATTACTTTTGGCAAACTTGCACTTCAAACCCTTCAGCTCCCCTACTATAAATTTAATTGCTGTAAGGGTTTGCAAAACCCCTTATCTGTACCACGATGATCACCAGGCTTCACTGCTCAAAAAGTCACCTGGGTTGTCCTAAGGTCAGCTGCTCAAATACATGAACAGTTTTCACTCATGATCCCCATACTTAGACCTGCTGTAACTTCAAATCCCTATAATTAAAAAAAAAATCACCATGTTTAAATCTTTGTAATTCTCATCTCTGTAACTACTTCCAAGCTTCAAATATAAACATGTCTATCAGAACCATCACTTTCGGCATGCACTTAACCATTCATGCCCAAGTTCTTCAACTTTCTATCAAACCACACTGCCACCTTGAAAATCCTTCATTAAACCTACTACATCAACTCCCAGTCAAGTCTGAAGAAGGGTCTTGACCTGAAACGTCACCCATTCCTTCTCTCCAGAGATGCAACCTGTCCCGCTGAGTTACTCCAGCATTTTGTGTCTATCTTCGGTTTAAACCAGCATCTGCAGTTCCTTCCTATACACTTCACAATATCTACTTTGGCTCACTCACACTTTATGTTTGGATTATACGTCTATAATCCAAATCCTTGCGATGTGTGTGAAAATATGCGCATGTTGTTATCCAGCTCCATTATTTCCCATCAAAACAAAGACAATATGAGTACCATGCATTCCTTGATGAGAAATTATTCTCACTATACTAAAATGAAACATTCGACTCCAAATGTTACAACATAAAGTAACTGAAATTCAGTGAGAAATAAATCATTGGGACAAAATACAGTTTCCCCATTGTTTTTTTAAAAATGGAAGGGAAAAATGTCCTGTTTACCCTGTTTATCTTCCCAAAACCATTTGCTATTTTTTTTTGTGGAAACATCATAATATAAAGATAGCCTAAATGTGTAAAACAGATAAAAAGCTATAATTAATATACTTCCAAACAAAATATCTGCTACTGCAGAAGAGAAAAGTATTATTTAATATTCTGCAAGATTAGAACTACAGTACGTTTACAAAGTGAATAACCTACTAAATCTGTCTGTTGCAATAATTATTGCTTTTAAGTTAAAAGGTCACATTTCTAATGAAATATTTGGTTTCACAAGTTTGACGTTCTTTGAACAGATCATACACAAGTTGTGGTATTGAACAGATCATATACAAGTTTATTTCATCTTTTGAGGGGTGTGAATAGCTGCAGGTATAATTTTCAACAATCAGCCCTGGAGTATCAAGTCAGGATTAATATTCCCTCATATCCTGTTGCATTATACTGATCACGGTTTCTGTGGTGGCTTCAGAGCAGAGAGATAGATTATATCACATCTCTTTTATCCCAGTCAATGTAGCAAAGTCCTTCAACGTTTTAAGTACTTTTCTAATTTGATAGTTTGTCCACATTAGTTTGAACAGTCAACAAAGATATAACCAACATCTTTACATGAAAATGAAATGGCGCTTAATGTTATTATAACAATTATATAATCAGTGGTGAAAGATCATTTTCCTCAACATACAGTACAAGTTGAAACCTCTGTCAAAAAATAGCAAGTCAACAATACTTTCTGTTAAGAGTCAAACGGACAAATGGAAATTAAATACCCTGATAGGAGTGCTTTATATCAAGATCGTCTCTGTGGCAGGGGCATAAAGGTGAAGATAATGGTTAGAAATGGAGGAATGCGAAAAAATAAGGCAACTCACTCCATTACAGCTATCTATAATTTCTTACAAACACAAACTCAGCTACATGCTCGACAAAGCCAGGGAACTTAATTTAACACATCTTATAAAACGATAATATCCCAGTCAGCACAGAATAATTAGCTCAACAAGTAGAATCTAATTCAAATCCCACCCCTCCCCTTCAGTGGCTATGTTGCTTCTGGTACCAAAATTGTCACAATTAAATGTAAATACAGGATTTTGCATTAAAACTGAACCTTAGTAAACGCCACAGATAAAAATAAAGGTGGTAGTGAATGTAAAATTGTTGTTCGTAATATTCTTTACAGGGTTCCTGGCCATAGGTGGCCAAGTCACTTGGTTTTTATTTTCACAGATAAGTCTGTCAACAAACAGTCCTGTTTTTATTTTGTATAATTTTAGGCAGGCTAAGTCCAAAGTAACTTCAGTTAATTTCACACAGGAATATATTTGCTCAATTGATGATAAAAGATGTTACAGCAGGAAGATTTTTTTTTAAGTGATCAAACTTCTTGCCAGTATTTATGTAAACTCCTTAAGTTCAAAAAATCACTGTTCCAAACTTATTTGCTGTAACAGTACCTTGTCCTTTGATTCCAAATGGTGGAACAAAATCTTTCAGTTTTGACCATCGCCTAAAGGTGTTATCAAGAAACATTGGTGCTGGTTTTGAGAATCTGAAACATAGGATAGAAGAAGGGAAAATGAACAAGTGTAACAATGTTAAAGTAATTTCCGTGTTCTTCGCAACATCATTGAAATGATATGTAATGCTTTAAACTCTTTTCATCATAGTCTTCGGCATCTCTGCTGAAAGCTAACATGAACAAAAGGTAAAAAACCTTTTTTCAAACAATGAAAACCATGACTAATTTGATTAATTAGAATGGCAGAATCAATACAGTTCAAATTTGCCATCAGCGTAACACATTACAAGCAATTAACTGCTTGTGAAGCTCTTTGTTAGTAATTTGTCCACACACCGACTTCTAAAGTAATGAAACCTCTGAGCTAAATTCCAGTTTTTTTTTTTTAAATCACATTTTTTATTGTAACAACTGGTTATAAAACAGAGGAATTCGTGTTCAGATATTTGATTGGGGTATTAGCGCCTTATGCTGGAATTATAGCATTCTTGCAAAGAAATTCCACGTTAAGAGCTTCCCTAGAGGATGGTTATTCATTCTGGTTTGTTCATGATTCAAATGCCACTCTATTCCAAACATGCATTATAAGACCCTGTTTTACTGTGTGCATCACTCAAAGGAAATATGGACACAAAAGAAGATAATAGATTTTTTTAAGAATAATTTAAAGATATAGGCTTTAAAACAACTGTAATTAGCAAGCTGCTCCAATGCAAAGGACAAAGTCCAGTTTAAAAAAATGATAATAATAATAATAATAATCTTTATTTATATAGCACTTTTCAACAAAACCAGTATTTGAACCAAAGTGCTTTACAGAGATTGATTAAATTAATTGAACAGATCAAATGTCAATAAATCCATAAAAACAAAAAAAAAAGAGAAAAAAGACACAGAACAGTACACTATAGAAATCAACAAGAAACGTCCCCCCACAGCAGAATTCACTGTGAGGGAAGGCACTAAAATTATCCAGTTCTCCCCCTCATAGTCCACCCGAGGTCGGGGTCTATATGTGGCCTCCTCAGCCAACTCGATGTTCTCAGGCCCTCTGCCGCGAAGCCGGTTCATCGGCGTCGGGTGAACGATTCTTCATGATACAAGTTAATGCCATGGTACACATATTGTACATGCCAGGGTCACATTCAGTTCTTGGGAAACTTCAGTCTAGCCCAACCCTGCTCATCATTCCATAGATTTATTTCTGTTCAGCCTGTGAGTCTGTGAGATCCTCAGGTGGACATTCTAAAGTTGATTGTTTAGGAAAATCGAAGGCACTTGCCTGGTTCAATCAGGAGGTGCTTCTGGAACTGTGAACATGCTCCAATTTGGGGGTACCCAAAAGATCCTTGTGCATCACCCTACCTATTCATTTTTTATCTGGCTATTCAAATAAAAATTCCTTCGCACCATCAAAGAGTTCATGGGATTTAAACAAGAGTATTGGGAATTCAGAACATTGGCTAACTGAGAGACTACCAGAGGTGCAGGAATGGTGTCCCAAACTTTATTTTGTTAAAATGTAAAATATACAGCTTTAACAAATATTTGTAAAGTTGTTCATAATTTATCAAAGCAAGTATTATAGCACTTATATTACAGCAGGGTGCTTGTTGGACCACCATAAAATATTTTAAAGTTGAACAATCTGTATATTTATTTTCCAATTTCCATTCACCATCTGCATTTAGAACATGTTTTTAAATGTTATGCCCCTGTCCCACTTAGGAAACCTGAACGGAAACCTCTGGAGACCTTGCGCCCCACCTAAGGTTTCCGTGAGGTTCCCGGAGGTTTCGGTCACTCTCCATGAGTCACCAGAGGTTTTGGTCACTTGCCTGGAAAGCCTCGATCGAAGCGTGAGCTGCATCTACTGATCAAAGATCCAACAGGATCATTGCTGCCGACCGCACACACACACACACACACACACACAAACACACAAACACACCGCGAAGGTGGGAGTCAGGGACTGCGGAGGAGCGCTGTCTGCACGATGAAGACGAAGGTAAACGGCTGCTACAGAGCACGGTAAGTCCTTTAGAGAGCGCGGGAGGGAGGGAGAGAAGGGGAGAGAAGGACAGAGAAGGGGAGAGAGAAGGGGAGAGAAGGGGCGAGAGAAGGGGGGAGAAAGGGGAGAGGGGGGGGGGGGGGAGAAGGGGGGGGGGGGGGGAAAGAAGGAGTGGAGACAGTTTTAAGAAGTTTAATGAAGTTAGCGGGCATTTTACCTTCCAGCGGATCTTCTATGTCCTGAAAACCAAAGATCTGACAGGATCTTTGCTGAAAACTCCAATGAGACAATCAAAATGGCCAGTCAGCGAAGGAGATCGCCTTCGACTGCCTGTAAGTAAATAGCAACCCCACTACACTGGCTTCGGCCAAACGGCAACCTATCGGCAACCTATTTTTAGTCGAGGCCGGATTTGTTTTTTTTTAAATAACCGCAGCAACATAGAAAAATCCGCGACTACGCAGAAACCACTTTCCACCAATAGGGAGAGTGACCAGAACCTCCAGGAACCTCATGGAAACCTTGGGTGGGGCGCAAGGTCTCCAGAGGTTTCCGTTCAGGTTTCCTAAGTGGGACAGGGGTATTACACTTACTTCAGGTGCAATTTATTTAAAGCAATTTTCCATGCTGATGCAGTTATTGATTTTAAGTAAAACCTTTGCTATCAATTTGCGCTCCTTTCTCTTCAAAATCATACGATTTATCTGTTGTGGGATACCTCTTTAACTAGTTGGGTCGGGTGGAGCGGAGGATTGGGACAATGTTCATGCCTTCACAGTGATGTGATGAACGCGGGGGTTTGGACCAATCGCTGACAAGTTCTTTGCTTCGGCCTCTCGTCCGTCAGCGCCACGCCCGCACATGGACCTCTTTACTCCTATACTCAAATCCTCTAGTTACGAAGGCCAACATGCCATTAGCTTTCTTCATGCCTGCTGTACCTGCATGTTTACTTTCAGTGACTGGTGTACAAGGACACCCAGGTCTCGTTGAACTTCCCTTTTTCTCTGACACCATTGAGATAATAATCTGCCTCCTTGTTCTTGCCGCCAAAGTGGATAACCTCACATTTATCTACATTATAATGCATCTGCCATGCATCTGCCCACTCACTCAACCTGTCCAAGTCAACCTGCAACCTCAATCAATCCAAGTTTTATTCTCACTTGCACATAAGTGCCAAGTGAAATGAATTTGCCAGCAGCTGCACAATGAAAAAGAACACATACACAATAAAAATGTACACAAACATCCACCACAGCATTCATCACTGCGGTGGAAGGCACAAAATTTGGCCAGTCCTTCTACATTTTCCCCCGTGTTCTACGGGGGAGACGGGAGCGTGGGGTTCAACCCTCCGCAGTCGCCACTGCAGGCGTCCAGATGTACAGACAGGTAAGTCCAAGTAAGTCATGAATCGGTGCCTCCCACCGGAGATTGCGGCTTCAAGATGCTGTAAGCCGCAGGCCGGCGGTCGAAGATTTAAAGTCCCCGCCGCACCTCAGCCAGAAGCACCGCAGACTGCAGGGCCGGCGGTCAGAGCTCCTCTCCAGGGATCCCTGGCGAGGGACCTCGCTCTGGATGGTAAGTCCCTGCCGCGCCCGCGGTAGAAATTGGCCACGGGCCAGCAGTCGGAGCTCTTCTCCTCCGGGGTCCCCAACGAGGGATCACACGCTGCGGACGCCGCGCCAACTGGAGCTCCGCAGACCGCGGCTTCAGGCTGCCGCAGGCCAATGAACAGAGCGCTCCCCTCCGCCGAGGGCTCGCCCGCTCCACGACGAAAGTCCACGCTGCGCCCGCTGCTGAAGCCCCAGGCTCTTCTCCGGGAAAGGCCACACCGATCCTTGCTGTTAGGCCACGGGGGAGGCGACCATGGAAAAAGTCGCCTCTCCGTGGAGGCGGCGACTGAAGCGGTTTCGCCCTTACCCCCCCATACAAGACACACAAAGAAACATTAAAAACATACATTAAATTGAATTGAATTGAATCCTTTATTTGTCATTCAGACCTTTCGGTCTGAACGAAATGTCGTTGCCTGCAACCATACATGTAATAATAAACAACACACAATAAACACAAATTAACATCCACCACAGTGAGTTCACCAAGCACCTCCTCACTGTGATGGAGGCAAAAGTCTTAGAGTTACTGTCTCTTCCCTCCTCTTCTCCCTACTAAAACACACTAAAAAAACAAAAAAAGTTGAAAAAACTAACACGGTGCTGGCAGGGCTGCCGGTTTGCAGCACCCCCACCAACCAGCATCCTAGCATCCTCTTCGCAGTTCACACTGCCACCCAGCTTTGTGTCATCTGCAAATTTGCTAGTGTTACTTTTAATTCCATCATCTAAATCATTAATATATATTGTAAATAGTTGCAGCCCCAGCACCGAGCCTTGCTGCACTCCACTCGCCACTGCCTGCCATTCTGACAGGGTTCTACTATTAATTTTCTATCTGCCAACCAATTTTCTATTCATGTCAATACCCTATCCCCAATACCATCTGCTCTAATTTTGTCCACTAATCTCCTGTGTGGGACCTCATTAAAGGCTCTCTGAAAGTCCAGATACACTACATTCACTGGCTCTCCTTCATCCATTTTACTTGTCACATCCTCAAAAAATTCCAGAAGATTAGTCAAGCAGGATTTCACCTTCTGACTTGGTCCATGATCCATGCTGACTTGGACCAATCCTTTTTTCACATGCGCCGTTATTACTTATTTAATAATTGACTCCAGCAACTTGCCCAGCACCGATGTCAGACTAACTGGTCTATAATTCCCCGGTTTCTCTCTCGCCCCTTTCTTGAAAAGTGGGATAACATTAGCTACCCGCCAATCCACAGGATCTAATCCTGAATCTATAGGACATTGGGAAATGATCACCAATGCATCCACGATTCCTGGAGCCACCTCCTTGAGTACCTGGGATGCAGATCATCAGGCCCTGGGAAGTACAGAGACCCAGGTCCTGGAGCTTGGTGATGAGTTTGGAGGGAAGGTAGTGTTGAATGCCGAGCTGTAGTTGATCAACAGCAGCCTGATGTGTGTGTTTCTGTTATCTCTGAGGCAGCAGTTGATTTGTGCCATAACCAACTTCTCAAAGCACTTCATTCCAGAATTCATGAAAAACCTACCCAGCATCTTTTTTTTTATCAAATTTCCCACTCTGGAATGTTCTGTCCCACAAAATACTATTACAAGTCTAACCAACAGGCAGTCGCATGAAATTATCCTTAAGGGTGATAGTATTAAAGGAATAGTTAGCATCCACAGCTTGATATTATATCACACATCTCACACTCTGCCAGTAATCATTGTTAGTATAATTTAATAATTACCTCCATAATAACAGATGGCCTATTCCACATTAATTATTTGCATCAACACAATCTTGGTCTCACAAGTAACAAGAACTGTAACATCAACATCATTTAGAGGTGGAATAGACTTAAGAGTCAACATCTCCATAAGCACATCATCGAGTGCTTTTCATCATTCACATCTATGTGAGATTAGATTACATCAGTTTAGTTTTCACCACCGATGATCCATCATCTGCTACATCTTAGTTCAAAATAAAGAAGCACGTTTTTTTGCAATTATATTCGTTGCAGTGGAATTGAAGTCAAGGAGTTGTGCGACCAGTTTTCCTATTGTCAAAGTTTCGTAAATCAATTGCAGCAATAATAGTTTTATCACCTAGTTTCAAAGCTTTGAAAATACTTGGATGAGTGAATCTCAATCATTTTCTTGAAATATCAAAGCTGAGTAAATCCTTTCACAAGCCCAATACGATTTCAAAGCTTTTATGATATTGTTGAAATTGCTTGATGGATTTACTTTTTGATGCAAATGTGGCATTTAATCACAATCACCAAGTAATTCATCTACAATGCGAGAAAAACATAACTTTATTATCCTCAAGATGTTCTCTAGACAACATTCTCCATTATATTGTTAAAGAAAGAACTGCAGATGTTGGAAAAATCAAAGGTAGACAAAAATGCTGCAGAAACTCAGTGGGTGAGGCAGCATCTATGGAGCAAAGGAAATAGGCGACGTTTCGGGTCGAGATCCTCTTCAGACTGATGTGGGGCAGGGGACGGGAAAAAGAAAGAAAGAGGCGGAGACAGTGGGCTGGGGGAGAGCTGGGGAGGGGAAGGAAGGAGAAAGTAAGGACTACCTGAAATTGGAGAAGGCAATGTCCATACCGCTGGGCAGTTGACACCTGGAACAGCGGATGCAATAGATGAGGTTGGAGGAGGTGCAGGTGAACCTCTGCCACACCTGGAAAGACTGCTTGGGTCCATGGATGGAGTCGAGGGGGGAGGTAAAGCGGCAAGTGTAGCATTTCTTGCGGTTGCAAAGGAAAGTACCAGGGGAGAGGGTGGTTTGGGTGGGAAGGGAATGGTCTCTGCGGAAAGCTGAAAGGGGAGGAGATGGGAAGATGTGGCCAATGGAGGGATCCCGTTGGAAGTGGCGAAAATGTTGGAGGATTATCTGTTGTGACGGCTGGTAGGGTGGAAGGTGAGGTAAGGGGGACTCTGTCCTTGTTACGTGGGGGGATGGGGAGTGAGATCGGAGGTGACAGCCTCATTTATAGCCGAAGAGGAGAACCCCCGTTCCCTAAAGAATGAGAACATCTCCGATGCCCTGGTTTGCACCGAACAGCTCTACATCGGAGAGACCAAATGCAGGCTTGTAGATCGCTCCGCTCAGTTCGCAATAACCAACCTGATCTCCCGGTGGTTCACCACTTCAACTATCCCTCCCATTCCGAATCTAACCTTTCTTTCCTGGGCCTCCTCCATGGCCAGAGTGAGTCCCACCGCAAATTGGAGGAGCAGCACCTCATATTTTGCTTGGGTAGTTTACACCCCAGCGGTATGAATTGCTGTTCCTTTGGATCGATCAGCGACGCGGAGAGGGGGGGGGACATGCTGCATGGGCAACAGCCTGTCCTCCATATGACATCACCGAAGCTTGCATCCAACTAGGATGCATCACTCATGGTCAGTCATGACCGACGGGGACCTACTACTAGGTATGAACATTGACTTCTCCAATTTCAGGCAGTCCTTGCTTTCTCCCCGTTTCCCCTCCCTTTCCCAGCTCTCCCCCAGCCTACTGTCTCTGCCTCTTCCTTTCTTCACCCCCCCCCCCCCCCCCCCCCCCCCCCCCCATCAGTATGAAAAAGGATCTCGACCCGAAACACCGCCTATTTCTTTGCTCCATAGATGCTGCCTCACCCGCTGAGTTTCTCCAGCATTTTTGTCTACCATTATATTGTTAAGTTCTTTTACCGGCTTCCTTTCAGATTTTTTCTAAATTTGAAATCTTCATAAATCTTTTCCCTAATTCCCCTCTACATTTGCAAGGTAACACCATGGTCCTACACTCTGCTTTACTAGGAGGGATATACCATGTACTTTAAGAAATAAACTTTGGTTCAGATTTTATTATTATTTAATGATCCAGTTATTGTTTGGTCTCCATAGACTTAGCATTGGTATATTTTGGTGACATGATTAGATCTAAATAAATAAAAGCCAATTTTAACAATATTATCCATCCTGCAAACAACTCATGATAGCAAGGTTAGTACAGAGTAAAATGCTGAACCTCAGAAGGTTGAATGTTTGGTAATAAATTGTGCCTGAAATCACTACAAGATAGCGTGACACAGCTGAATAAAGCAGCTGTATAAGCACTTTGTTAACACAGCTTTGAAGGCAAAGGTTCCACTTCAGTAAACAGGCCTTTGCCACACAGTAAATATGTCTGACAGCACTAACATCAAAACAATTCAAATATTCCAGAGAAAATGACAGGCAACAAATCCAAGTGTCATTGTTTGTGCTTTTCTCTGGTTAATGGCTTAACAACTGTTTTCCCATGAACAGTTTCTATGAACGGACATCTTCATTAGCCTGTCCTATGGTAATACAGGTTACTGACAACAACTCCCAATGATATTAATGGAGAAAAGGTAATGATGCCAATGTTCCCTATCAATTCACTGAACCAAACATTCAGCCAAAATCCATCAGCTGTATTACTTTTCAGATTATTTTGCAACATAAATAAACCACAGAATCAAAATAACATGCTCATAATATAATCAGTAATCTACAAGATAAACAACTGGCTAACTGAATAAAAATATGTTCTCCCAGCTCTTTTTTTAACATGAAAAAAGAGTGTATAATTATTATACACAGGAATATTGCTGATGCATTTTACACCCGTTTCTTGTGTTCACAAGCGCCAAGATACACAAAACTATTATTGCACAGGCAGTTCTGCTGTAAGCCAATAGTTGTTTTCCTATGAAACTTAATGTTATAGAAATCTATCTATCGATCTATCTATCTATCTATCATTAAAACACCAATCTTGTGCTCTTCCGGTTTGCGTTGTTTTACTATTTGCGCAAAAACGGTCTGCGATAGCGCTACGATTTTTCGTCAGCTCACTCACCGTTCTCATGTGCTACGAGTGCAACAAGTTTTGTTCCGATCGGTAATATATTGTAAGTCAGCGAGGTTTAAAGGTTTAAGGAATCATAAAAGATCGATCTCATCTCCTGCCTGTCAACGCCGCGTGGATTGGTCTCTTCTCCTGTCACTCCCCAGGACGGTCCGCCCCTTCCTGCACCATCGCGTCTTTACTGGAGCTGAGGGAGGCCGGCGGAGGTCTCCAAACGAACACAATTTCGGAGGGACCGGAAGAGACGCGGCCTGGCGTCGGAGATGTCGCCAAACGGAAAGCGGTGAATCTGATCCTGGCGGAGGATAGGGTCCAGCGCCCTCTGTGAGTCTCAAACGCACCGCCATTGCAATGCCCCGAAGCTCCAGCCCCTTCCTCTCTGGTCCCCATCGCTGGCTCTTGCCCCCTTCCCCCGTGATACCCCCCTCTCCGCCCGTCTTTTCTCAGAGCTCTCCCCCACACCCCACTCCAGCCGTAGCTGATGGTGCTTCCGGGCCGAGGATTCGAGGCCTGGCTCCGAGGGCGGCGACTGATGATCCTCCGGGGCACGCAAGAAGGTAGAGGAGCAGCAACCTCGAGATCCTGGGGAAGTGAGGAGGGAGAGTGGGGGAGGAGGGGATAGAGGGAGAGGAGGGGAGTAGGGAAGAGAGGAGTTATGGAGGGAGGCAGTGATTGAGGGTAGGGAAAAGAAGAGGTGAGAGAGGGATTGGGGGACGAGGAGAGGGAAAATAAGAGGGAGGAGATGAGGAGGGAGAGTGGTGGAGGAGGCGGGATAGGGGGAGAGAAGGGGGGAGTACAGAAGGGGGAGGAAGGAAGTGGGGATTAGAGGGAGAGGAGGGCAGTGGGAGAGGTGAGGAGGGATAGGGGAGGTGGGAGATAGTGAGATAGGGAGGGGGAGGAGTTATGGAGGGAGTGACTGAGGGTAGGGGAAAGGAAAGGGAGAGAGAGGTGAGGGAGGGATTGGGGGAGGGGAAAGAAAAGGGAAGGTGGAGAGAGTGCTAGGGATGAGGGGAAATTAGCTGCACCTGTGCAGTTGGGGGCTATGGGTGAGTGGTGGAATATTGCATTGGGGGCCTCCTGTGTGGCAGGGACCCAACGGGTCTCACTTAGTCTAGTAGGGAATTATTAAGACCATCGTCTCAATGTGGAAAAAGAGGGTTGGGACTAGAAAGATTCATACTTGCAATATCAATTTTTTTCCAAAAATAATGGTCATTTTTGAAAGCAATGTCTTTTTTTGTTAGCACAAGCTAAAAAAAACTAAAGGCTGCATATTACATTGTATAATAGAGTGTCATTGTACAAGTGTCAATAGAAGTGATTGCTTGTCAAATTCAATCACCACCTGTGGTCAAAGTAACAGCTGTGTTCTTAAGAGACATTGGTATCTGACCACTGCAGGGAGATTACATGGGAGCAGTTTTTTTTCCAAGACAGCTTTCTTTACTGTTTATCAATTTGCTAAATAACTTAAGCGTTTCTCTCATTTTTTATTGAAATCATGTCCAAACGAATAACAAACCATAACATGAATGAAAAGTGTCCACAGAAAATAAATGGGAGATTTCAGAAGAATGCTTAATGTAAATTAGGTAGTCATGGTGATCATATATTACACTTATGTTGTGAACAATCACTTTAGCAGTACAATTGCTCTGGTTGCACAGACGTCAATTAAAATTATGAGCATGCATTCTACATAATTAAATCAAGGCTTTCCACTGTACTTCAGTACACGTGACAATGATAAACCTAAAATTTCTCAGGTAATAGACAAGTATGTTCAACTTTGTTAACAGTAATACCTGGCAGATTTCAAATCTTCCAGAGACGCAACTCTCAAATGGTTGTACTTATAAAGGATGAAGTTTGGAATTTCCATCTGCAATTGATGCTCAGTCAATAGCTAATTTAGGATGATCTGGTATTGATACATTTTGTTAGTCAAAGATACCAAGAGATCAGGAATCAAATTGTGGGTACACTGAGTTCAGCTGCAGATCAACCATAATTGTGTTAACTGAAAGACTCAACCGGTTGAATGTATTAGTCCTGTTATTATGTTACTATGTTGTTTGTTTATTCCCAGTGCAGCCTTTCATCAGAGTCTTTAGTAAAGCAAGAAACCTTCATACCACTAACTAAATGGCTTTGTTGGATGGGTTTGTATTTTTTTCAGTTTTAATATCCAAATATAAGTTATATGACAATACAGCACATTCACACTGAGAAAGGTTGACATGGAATTGGAATAAGTAATCTAAGCAGGCCAGTGTATTCAAGACTTTGATGATCCTTTATTACAATGGTTTGAACTTTCAAGAGCTGGACAAACCTTCACATCATTTGTGAAGAACTGTAGTTAAAACTTTTAACAGGTTATTCTCTTGACCTAGTAGAAAGAGGTTGACCATTAAAATTGTTTTGAACTCGTATACCAAAAGACAAGATGGATTGATCCCCTTTTAAGTGACAGAAGGTATCCTCATCTTCGGGCAATAAATGGCCTCCTTAGACCCAAAGGCTGACCAAAATGCTTCTGGAGTAAATTACATCCCAATTAGGTGAAGGTAATGCTTCCCTACTTCCAGGAATAATGTTCCATTAGTATCCTGGACATTCGTTCATGGACATTAGGCTCCCATTACCTGACTGGACAAATCACCGCATGGTTTTGTAATCAGTTTACAGATCAATTAGACTTTAGCTTTGATCACCAGCCTGTGTTAAGTTAGTTGTCTCCATTGTGACTACAATGGATGTACTTCATTTGACCTGAGCATCCATAGGTTAAAATAATCCATTCAAGAGAACTAGAAATCTCTTGGTCTGTCACTGGCAGTCACATGACAGAATGCTGCGCCATCATGGTCAAAACTGCACAGATTAAATATTCTTACCGATTCACGCAGAAGCCTACCACATGTATTAGTTTGAGAAGCATCAAACAAATTACATTATTCTCTAGACATATGGTATCTATTCATATAAATACATTTTGAACAAATATTCCAAAACATGACAACTGAGTGTATCTATCCAACCTAATTTCCTTAATGGTATCTTTTATTAAAATGTAACTATAAAGAAGTGCAAATTAAAAAAAACCCGATTTTCTTGGCATTTTCCCAAATTGGAAATCCACTACTTATCCTGAATTCCTGCTCAACTCAACACCCCAACTCCAACTTTGATATATACTCAGGTTTATAAAGACACAAAAATCCCCAATAGTAACTTTTCAATAATAAAAGTTGTTGCCTCACTGGAATTTGTTCCATTGATGCCACGATGCAAGTATGGAAACAGTAGAACGATTGCATTATATTGCATATAATCAATGCAAAAACTACAGTTCGCTCTCCGCTGTTAACTAAATATTTCAGAAGCCAGCAGTGACTAAATTACTTTACAATTGAGAGATGGTGAGTTGCATGTGCATAGTTTGTTCTAAATGACAAGACAGGCAAAGATAATTGTTAAAAAGCATAAAGAATTTTAATGGTTTATAAATATAAGCAGAACAAGGAGGTCATGATGAATTTTTGGAACTTTAATTTGGCAATAAGGCATTAAGGCAGAGATAGATAGATTCTTGATTACTACGAGAGTTAGGGGTTTTGGGGAGAAGGCAGGAGAATGAGGTTAAGAGGGAAAGATAGATCAGCCATGATTGAATAGTGGAATAGACTTGATGGGCCGAATGGCCCAATTCTGCTTCCATCACTTATGAACATGAACAATAGGTGGAGATTTGTGTCTTGTTCCAGTACCAACTTTAACGGCATTAGAGGGTGGAGAAGAATTTCATTCAAATGATTCAGGGTTAACAGATTTAGTTATGTGAATTAATAATAGTTAGGTTTGTTCTCCTTGGAATCAAGGAGGTGTACTTGAGATTTGGATTAATCCACTGTCGTATACACCAGAGTGCAATGAAATTCTTGTTCACGTGAATCTCATGGAGTACATAGTATACGTAATAACAATAGATACAGCAATAAATAACAAAATAAATGCAAAGAAGCAGAATGGTACAAAGTTTGCAGTGCAATTTGAAGCAGGCCAAAAAAATATTGGTGTAATAATGGAATAACCAAATGATGTAGAATTTATAGTGAGAATACATGGTACCACTTCTAGGAAGGAAATAAGTGATCGGTTCAGTTGTCTGATAGCAGTGGGGAAAAAGCTCTTAAGTCTAGATATCCAGGATTTCAAACTCGATAGCTTTTCCCAGAAGGTAGAAGGAAAAGAGAATGACCCGGGTGACAGGCATCGTGGGTGATATTCACAGCCTCCTGATGAAATGCACCGTGTAGTTGGACTAGATGGAAGTGACGAACCATGATTACAACCCTTGCTGCATTCACCACTACAGGCAGTCAAGAACAGAGCATTTGTCATAACAGGCTGAGATGCATCCCATCAGAATGCTTTTCATAGTGCATATGTAGAAGTTCGTGAGAATCCTCAAAAATATACCAAATCTTCTCAGATGCCTAAAATAAATACTGCTACACTTTTTGATCACCCCATCAGTGTGAAGGGAACAGATTATGTTGCTGGTGATTTGAATGCTTAGGAACTTGATGCCATTGGCCATCCCTACGGCAGCTCCATTGATGAGAACAGGGTTGCTTTCAAAGCCCTGCTTCCTTAGGTCAACATCCAACTCTTATGTTGATGATGTTAAGAGTTAGGTTGTTCTTACACCATAACACATGAATCCTAATGTCTTTCCTGTACTATGTCTTAATGTTGTTGTTGATCTGACTGGCACAGAGGTACCACTGCAAACTTATAGATTGAGTTGGCATTATAGTTGGCACACTGTCAGAGTGTACAGGGAGTAGATCAGGGGCTGAACACACAACCCTGAATAGAACCAGCACTAAGGGTCAGGGTGGAAAAAATGTTATGACCAATTCCAACCAACTGAGATTTTGATGGAAGCCGGTATTTAAATTCATTAAGAATCTAATCAGATTGGCTGGTACATGAGATTAATGCAGATAGGTATTTGATGGTTTGCATGGACGGGGTGGGCTATACTTCGGTGCTGGTCGACCCAATAAGAGAAACGGTTTAGACTGGAAGAAGGTAAGTAAATTAAGGTGATTAGATAAAGACCAACAAACTTATATATGAAGTAAACACAATAATACAGCTAGATAAGGTGCTGCCTGACAGCTCCAATGACCTAGGTACAAATCTGGCTTCAGTATGGTATATGAGTGGAGTTTTAAAAGATCTAGTTAGTTGTTAGATAGTCCGAGGGTCTCCATTGAGGTAGACTGTAGCTCAGAGCTGCTCTCTGGTTGTAGGGTGGTGAATTTGTGGAATTCTGCCACAGAAGGCTGTGGAGGCAAAGTCAGTGGATATATTTAAGGCAGAGATATATTCTTGATTAGTACAGGTGTTCAGAGGTTATGGGGAGAAGGCATGACAATCGGGTTAGGAGGGAGAGATAGATCAGCTATGATTGAATGGCAGAGTAAACCTTGATGGGCCGAATGGCCTAATTCTACTCCTATCACTTATGATCTTATAATGCTTGAAAGTATGTCCTACCAGACTCAAAAACAGCTTCTTCCCAGGCTTCCGAATGGCCCTTCCATATGCTAGGATACAGTCCGATTCTTATCCACCTCATTGCGGATATTGGCGGGGTGGGAGATTGCAACCTTCACGCGGTCCACCCTGCTTTGACGAATGCAATCAACCCGGCGTGTACAATCAAATAAAACAAGTTGTCCTACATCTTTAGGCTGTGCACGCCATACGCAAGAAGAAGAAGCGGACATTGGACTTTGTCTCTGGAACTGTTACGTTACAATGCTGCAAACTACATTCTGCAGTCTGTATCTTTCTCTTTACTCTATATAATGTACTTGAGTTGGCTTGGTTGTTTGGTATTATCAGATTTGATTGGATTGCATGCAAAACAAAACTTTTCATAGTACTTTGGGGCACCTGACAATAATAAACCTAAACATAAGAAAAAGCAATAATCTGGCTAGAGTGTTGCAGCAAAAAGAAATGATTATACTTCTATATGTCAAACACTTTTCAAAAATGCAGGATATTCAGTACAATGATTTTAAATTGCAATTTTAAGTTGTAATGGAGAACCTCCAGCTAATTCTTGCAAAACCGTAAACAGCAATATAATAAATTATTATATTAATTATGTGTTAAATTGGTTATTAATTTGATTGCTGTTGGCTTGAGCCAAATAATAGCTAGAAGAGCAATCTTATTTTCCTTCCGTGTCACATGATTTTTTTTTGCACCCACATCAGAGGGATATCATGTCTGAATTTAAAATGTCATTAAAAAATAGCCTGGAACATGTGCTAAAAAACCTCTGAAGTGGGGCTTCAGTTCACCGATTTAGAGATGAGAGCACTACCATTAAGCCAAGATTAGACACAACTGAAGCAAGATAACGGTAGACACAAAATGCTGGAGTAACTCAGCGGGACAGACAGCTTCTCTGGAGAGAAGAAATGGGAGATGTTTCCAGTCGAGACCCTTCCTCTTGACCCGAAAAGTCACCCATTCCTTCTCTCCAGAGATGTTGCCTGTCCCGCTGAGTTACTCCAGCATTTTGTGTCTACCTTCGATTTAAACCAACACCTGCAGTTCCTTCCTACACATCTGAAGCAAGATAATTATGGATATGACATATATGCAATTGATTTTTCATTTTGTGGAACGTAGGCAGGGAATTCTATATCCACACGGAGGATCAGAGACTCTATTATAAAGGCACGGAAATGTTTAATGGTACAAAATCACCAAGTAAATCGGAAATGTACCACAATGTCAATCCAATTAATGCTGAACTAGAATTTAAAATCAATTAAATTAATTTTGAATAAAATATGATCTTGCTGTTTAGTTTAAAGATACATGCCTGTTTACAGCGGAAATAGGCCCTTTGGTTCACTAAATCTGCGCCTACTAACTATCCTATGCACACTGGGAATAATTTCACATTTTACCAAACCAAGTAGCCTATAAACTTGTACGTCTTTGGAGTGTGGAAGGAAATCGAATCTCGGGGGAAAACCCATGCAGGTCACGGGGAGAACGTTTAAACTCTGTAATGACAGCACCCGTAGTCCCAATCGAACCCGTGTCTCTCCCGCTGCGCCACCATGCTGCCCCGGTAATCATGAACCTGTCAAATTGTTGTAAAAACCCGACTAGTTCACTGATGTTCTTCGGGGAAGGAAATTTGTCATTATTGATCTGATCTTGTTTATATGCGACTCCTGAACTATGACCATGGGTATCAATTCAGGGATGAACTTCTCAGTTCAAAGATGGACAATAAATGTTGGCATTTCCAGCAATGTCCACATTCCATGTTAAACAAACAAGAATGTCCTCTCTCCGGGTCTGATGATGAAAAAATACATCGCAGCCTGGCTTCTGGTGAGGTGGGGTGAAAGAAACCAACATAACTCAACTGTGGAAAACATAATGTGCAGTTTAATTTACACCGTTTAAATGTCATTAGTGACAATGGGAAGGGGAGAGCAGAGGAACAATATGTAAAAGCTTAGCCCACTATTAGTTCTTCACTTTGTACAAATTGTTATTAAAAAACGAGCTTCATGTACAGGGCCTGGAGTAATTTAAAATAAAATGGAGCAATGAAAATACTAGAGCATCTATATTATCCCTTAGAGAAATCTTGATTTCCACAGATAATCAGGGGCCTCTAGTGATGTGATTACAGTATTACAACAGTGCAAATCAAGGCACAAAGGTGACCTTAACAAGATTGAATAATGCATTTTGTCATCCCAGTATCCTTTTTAATGAACTGAACTTTGGAAAGCTGAAAAAAAACCCTGCACCAGCTGAAGTGCTACACAAGACAAAAATGAAAATCCTTTGGAATGACATGCAGGTGTCCCCCAGAAGGCAGCTTGGAAATGGAAATTCAGACTAGCTTTATTGGGCAAAACTGGAAAAAAAATTGAATAGATAGGAAGTGCTGGCTTAATCTTATGTAAGCCATGCCAACAATTATTTAATATATATCTCAATATGAAATGTTTCAAAAACATTTAAAAATCTCATTTTTCTTTTTAGAATGTTTTTACTTCGGCAAATATTTGGCTCTGGATCACAACATGCATGGGCCACATTAACAAATGAGTCCAAGCACGTTGTTTTTGCAAACTTTCTTCCAGCTGGCACCAAGATAGACCCTGACAGCATCAAATTTGCTAACTAATATTCAATTCAGTGAATGGTTTGTGACATAATAAAAGAGAGGAGAAAGGGAAACAGCTCTGTCCCAAAGTCGCACACAGCAGTTACCAACGGATGAGCTTTGTATCAGTTCTCAAATATCCTTTAGATATTGGCAGTGTGATTAATCTGCTGTGTAAATAAAGTTCAAGTAAGTAAACGTCGACTTCCTAATTTAAATACCTTTATGCTGTATCCCGGCGAATCGCGCACGTGACGGGACTATCCTGGGAGCGGCCCGGAAAGTCCAGCTCACCCGCCAGAGGCAGGGGACTGGCCAGAGACTGGTAGTTTTACTACATTAGCGAATAGCAAAAAAGGCAACAGTGGACTGGATAGGTCTACTTAAAACAAGCTTAGGTTAGTTTAGCTTATTATTGTCACGTGTACTGAGACACAGTGAAAAGCTTTTTTTTTGCGTTCTATCCAGTTAAAGAAAAGATTAAACATGAAAACAAACAAGCCATCCAGTGCACAGATAAAGGATAAAGGGTACATTGCAATGGATGATATCAGATCCTCTTCTGGGACCAGCACGCAGATTCCCAAATAAAGGAGATGGCATACATAGGGAAATCAACAGGGTGGAACATCCCACTCACTGGACATTCAGCAATTTCCCCAAAACATATTTAATCGCTAAAAGATTCCATTTACATTTCTAGCATTCCAACACAAGAGTGAAAGGTTCAAATAAAAACTTCTATTTGACATCAGCGAGAAGAATACATAGTAGATGTAAAATAAGAACAGACCCTGAGAATTCACATAATCTACGCTTTGTCAAGATGAAAAATTGTTAACATTTTCTGGTGCAGTGACTTACATGCAAGAACTTTCCCATAGTAAGTGGAACAAGGCAAGATTAAGACTTTCATTAGCCTTAACTACCAACATACACATGAAGAGACAGCTCAAGACACACCGGCCTTTTAAGCAGTATTAGATACGTAGCCCCATTATTCACTGGCACTGAGGAACAGAGTGCAGTTTAGGCCTAACAATGAAAATAACAGTAAATCACCAGTGTAATACATAAAATTCTAAAACTTACATTACTTCAGCAAAACAAAAAAATGCTTCTCACCAAATTATTTACCTTATAAAATAGTAAAATACGTCATTTATTTCCCCTAAACACATTCCAGTTTTCACTATATTTTTATAGCAATAATGCCCAGTGCGTTTTCAATATTGGTTGGGATAGACATACGTTCTCATCTCAGTCCTAAATTGCCCATGCCTTAATCTAAAACTCTGCTCCCTACCTTTAGAATCCTCAGCTTGAAAAACCCTCACTGCAACCAGCCCTTTAAAAACAAGTTGTTTTGATGAGCACTTTTCACTCTTCTAACCACCAGACTTGGAACCAGCCTGCTCAATCTTCACTTCACTGTATTTCCTTTTGAGTACAAGCTTACCTTCCTTTATCAATTTATTGGTAGTCTTTGACTAATTTCTTATCTAGTCCCAGTCCTCAGGCCGACCGTTCAGCCCAGCCATATTATAAGCCTCTTTCTTGGATTTAACACTTTTTTTTGTTATTTCTCATCAGTCATGGATGGCCACTTTCTGGTTGTTATTTGTGCCACAATAGGTTTTTTTTGGCATCCTCTGCACTTTTTCCTTAAATGTTAACCATTGCATGTCCACCCCCACAACTTTCAATTGAGACAGAAAGGACTGCAGATGCTGAAACCTTGAGCAAAAAAAAAAGTGCTGGAAGAACTCAGTGGATCAGCCTGCATCTGAGGATTAAATGGACGGATTAGGGGAGAGAAAGCTTGAAAAGAGAGGTAGGGTTGGGACATAGGTATGTAATAGGCAAAAAGCTGGAGTAACTTAGCAGGTCAGACAGCATATTTGGAGAAAATAGGTGACGTTTCAGATTGAGACCCTTCTTCATTAAACCAGCATCTGCAGTTCCTTCCTACACATGTTTTAGATGGATACAGGCAAAGGCAGGGTGAGGGCAACACAACGGCAGATGGGTGGTGTAGAAGTGAAAAGGCCCTGGCAAAGCAACCCAATCTACACTTGGTCTTGCCAATGTAAAAGAGGCCACATTGGGAGCACCCAATGCTGTATTTATACTCATCAAATGGCAACATTATTTTTAATGCCATTTCAAGCAATTACTTCAACCAACAATCATAAAAGAACAAGGTAGTTTGATACTGGCATTAATCTCTCAATCAATGCCAAAATATGGCCTTTGTGATCATTCAGTGCTTTACTGTTAGGTTGCAAACTGGTTATTATTTAAGCTACAATCCAAAAAGTTGTGAATGGTTTTAAATTCTCAAGAATTATTGCACAAAAAGTTTTGTCCTATCCAGCAGGCAAAGATTGAGCAGAAATGTTGGTTCCTATCAGGAATGCTTTCCCTGGTCATTTGTGATCCATTTTTAATTGCAACATGTCACCTAACACTGTATGTTACAGCACCCATCATGAAAGATGGTCAGTAAAAACAGATTCAACGAGCTAAAATAACAGAAGCAACAAAAATAGACTCCTCCAAATTTTCCAGACACGGCATGTCTCCATAAATTTACTTTATATCCTGGGAGTGATCAAATTTGTTATCTAAATTCTAAGATACTGCTTGAAGTTTCTTTTAATGACATGATGATTTATTAGTTTATATTTTTGTTTCGGGTAATGAGAAAAATTTTCATTCCCACAGAAACGTTTGAAGAAAGTTTTGAGTCTTAAAACTGGCAATCTCTGTAGTCTTCTGGCCAACCTTCCTAAACATCACTAATGTGGTTAATCTTTGTTCAAAATCCTCGTAATTCATCTGAAGAGCCACACGCAGTAGAGTTGCTGAGACCATTAGTTAAGAAAGAAAACACTCTGCTCCTGTGAGATTAAAACTAATTTGACCCAGAGCAGACTGACGATACCATGGGGATCACCAATTTATGCGACAAAGGTTCATATCCCGACATTTCCCCCACTGGATGCAGCTCCTTCAGGAATATTGCAATAGAAGGGACATTCTGGAAAAAATATTTTCTTTGTGATTTGCAGTTGAAAAGAAATTGTCCAGCCTTTAATTTTTTTTTAATTAATCTATCAAAAATGCCATGTGGTAGGGGCGATTTAAGTTCTTCTCCCTCTTCAACTCATTTCTATCTTTTGTGATCTTCTTTGATCCTTATAGCCAACTGATCTTGTTCAGTAAATGTATCTGCACCGTCAGTAAATGCATTTATTGATACAGAATTACACCAGGATAACACTGTCATGGGAAATGACTTGCCCTTGGATTCTTTGCGGCCTCCCATGGAGCAAGACTATCTTGCAGGTCTAAAGTTGTATCAGAACATCAATGAGATCAAACATGACCTTGGCTCAAAAAGACAATGACAGAAAAAATACAAAACAGATTATTTAAATGCTGAAGATAAAAGATGAAATATCAGTGTTTAGATGAATTTAGGCAAATAATCTGGGTTAAATGGCTTCCTTCTAAGTCATGAAAAGTATAAAGTCATAAGAAAAATACTGAATGGCAACATGTTTGAAGCTTTGTACAACATAACCTGTTCCCATTTCTTGAGTCTTCTTCCCAAGAGTTTCTACCATTCTAAATGTAAAGAAACTAAGATAAAAAATCAGAGCACAAAAACTATTTTTCAAGTGGGGGTATGGAACTGACTGGATTGCTCTGTCGACACTGACTTGATAGGTCAAATTGCCTCATTCTGTGTTTAATACAAGATAGGAACAAAGTTAAAGTTGGTTAAAACTGTGGTGGCATACTGAGAAGAGTCACACAGCACATTAATAGATCCTTTAGCCCACCAAGTCCATACTAACAAACACCCATTTTACAATAATTCTACAATAAACCCATTTAATTCTCCCCACATTCCCATCAGCCTCCCAAGATTTATTTACTCACCTGCACAGCAATAACTTACAAGGTAGACAAAAGTGCTGGAGAAACTCAGCGGGTGTAGCAGCATCTATGGAGCGAAGGAAATAGGCAACGTTTTGAGCCGAAACCCTTCTTGCCCGAAACATTGCCTATTTCCTTTGCTCCATAGATGCTGCGCACCCGCTGAATTTCTCCAGCACTTTTGTCTACATTCGATTTTCCAGCATCTGCAGTTCTTTCTTAAACACCAATAACTTACAACTGTGTCCACTTGGTCAGAGGAATGTCAGGAACACATTTACAACCTCATCTCCCAAATCAGGGAGGAGATTCCATGAACACATTATTTCAGAATTAAGGGACAAAAGTTTAGGGGTAACATTAGGGGGAACTTCTTTACTCAGAGAGTGGTGGCTGTGTGGAATGAGCTTCCAGTGGAAGTGGTGGAGGCAGGTTCGATTTTATCATTTAAAAATAAATTGGATATGTATATGGACGGGAAAGGAATGGAGGGTTATGGTCTGAGTGCAGGTTATATGGTTATTACCCAACTGTAACCAACTTCAGAAAGGGAAATACAGTGTCCTCCATAATGTTTTGGACAAAGACCCATTGTTTATTTATTTGCCTTTATACTCCACAATTTGAGATTTGTAATAGAAAAAAATCACATGTGGATAAAGTGCACATTGTCAGATTTTAATAAAGGCCATTTTTATACATTTTGGTTTCACCATATAGCAATTACAGCAGTGTTTATACATAGTGCCCCCATTTCAGGGCACCATAATGTTTGGGACACAGCAATGTAATGTAAATGAAAGTAGTCATGTTTAGTATTTTGTTGCATATCCTTTGAATGCAATGACTGCTTGAAGTCTGCGATTCATGGACATCACCTGATGTAGCTGAGTGTCTTCTCTGGTGATGTTCTGCCAGGCCTGTGTTGCAGCTATCTTTAGCTTATGCTTGTTTTGGGGGCTAGTCCCCTTCAGTTTTCTTTTCAGCGTATAAAAGGCATGCTCAATTGAGTTCAGATCGGGTGATTGACTTGGGCACTCAAGAATTTACCATTTTTTAGCTATGAAAAACTCTTGTTGCTTTAGCAGTATGTTTGGGATCATTGGCTTGCTGTAGAATGAACCGTCGACCAATGAGTTTGAGGTACTTATTTGAACTTGAACAGATAGGACGTGATCACTTCAGAATTCATTATGCTACTACCATCAGCAATTGAATATTCAGAATTCATTATGCTGCTACCATCAGCAATGAAGCAAGTGAGCCAGTTCCTTCAGCCACCATACAGGCCAAGGCCATAACACCCCCACCACTGTGTTTCACAGGTGAGGTGGTATACTTTGGATCTAGGGCAGTTCCTTCTCTCCTCCATACTTTGCTCTTGCCATCACTCTGATATGTTAATCTTCGTCTCATCTCTCCACCAGACCTTTTTCCAGAACTGTGGTTGTTCTTTTAATTATTTCTTGGCAAACTGTAACCTGGGCATCCTATTTTTGCGGCTAACCAGTGGTTTGCATCTTTCTGTTCATGAAATCATCTGTGGACAGTGGTCATTGACAAATCCACACCTGACGCCTGAAGAGTGTTTCTGATCTGTGGGACAGGTGTTTGGGGATTTTTCTTTATTATACAGAGAATTATTTTGTCATCAGATGTGGAGGTCTTCCTTGGCCTGCCAGTCCCTTTGCGATTAGTAAGCTCACCAGTGCTCTCTTTCTTCTTAATGAAACCGTTTTATTCTTGTTTCTCATTCTCATAATGGCTTCTTTGACTTTCATTGGCACAACTTTGGTCCTCTTGTTGATAAACAGCAATAAAAGTTTCCAAAGTTGATGGAAAGACTGGAGAAAAGACTAGGCACTGAGAGCTCTCTTATACCTGCATCAAGGAGGCAATTAAACACACCTGAGCAATTACAAACACCCGTGAAGCCATGTGTCCCAAACATTATGGTGCCCTGAAATGGGGGGACTATGTATAAACACAGCTGTAATTTCTACATGGTGAAACCAAAATGTATAAAAATGTATTTTATTAAAATCTGACAATGTGCACTTTAACCACATGTGATTTTTTTCTATTATAAATCTCAAATTGTGGAGTACAGAGGCAAATAAATATATGATAGGTCTTTGTCCCAAACATTATGGAGGGCACTGTATATCCATATGCATTAATTATAGAAGTTACTGTGTCTCACACAGGGCAAATAATTACATCGACCAAAGAGTTGCACTGAAAATTACAACTCTATGACAATACCTGCACAGGCTTTCATGGACTGTAACTACTCAGTATTTTTTATTGCTTTGGTTTAGATATTGGCTAGAAAAAACCCCCCAAAAATCAAAGAACTCCTAACGATTACAATATTTAAAGTTATTACGGTCAATATCTCTTCAGTGGAAAAATGTGGTTATTGGACAATTCACCTCTATTCTGTTTTGCCACATTGTAAGTTACAGACACTGTAGATCTCACATTATGCATTTTCAATCAACAAAAAAATTACATGTCCTTTCGAGATTCAATCAATTAACACATAATAAATTGCACAAACAGTCTGACAACCACTGCAGCTTCAGAGGCTGAATTCTCATTGTTTGTGCTGTTGAAATTGGAGAATATGTCACTTAAAAAAAGACTGGCAATTTTTCTAATATTGAACAGAAAACGGGTCAGAATTACTATCCTTTTCATCGCCTAAGGACTGATACTTGAGATGATTTTGGAACCAAGTATGTTACTACCTATTCTTCGGTTTTGTATCCACACATCAGAGGTACCAGTTGTTTTTTTGATCTATAATTTACTGCAATTCAATGAGATGGTATCTCTCTCTTGTGTTTTTTAAACTGAATGAAATCTGAAACCAAAGAACACACTTAGGGCCAGATATCAACACCACAAACAAAATAAATAACAAAAAAACCCTTAAAATACAAGTGACAATGTAAGTATAAGAACCTATAAAATCAATGCAATGAGATTCTTATCAGCCAAAAGTATCTGAAATTTACGGTTCTGATCTTGGAAACAATTAGGTAATTTTAACAGAAGAATGTTAAACATTGCTGATATAGGGAGATAAAATTTCAATTTTATTGAGCACCTCAGAATTGTTCAAAAAAGTATGTCAAGTACATTTTGAAGTTGAGCTCTGTATATAGTTTTGACCAGTTATATTCCGTTAGCTGCAATAAGATATATCCTCCCCAAGTCCATTTTGGTGACATTGAAGCGGAAAAGGATACTAGAGTGCTAGTTATAGCAAAATCTTCAATGTTGATTTATAACATGGGAACAGGAGTTGTCAATTATGACCAATGCAGCATCAACAGTCTCCTTAACAGTTTTGTTTCACTGGTACACAATTACATCTGCACCTGGAAAGGCACAGATGAGATTCACCATGGTTACAACAGTGGACAATGGCATAGCTGTCGAGTTGCTGCCTTACAGCACCAGAGACCCAGATTCAATCACTACATAGCTAATAGGACTTCAAGATCATGTCAGAGAACAGATTGCCTGCAACATTGACTCATCCCGCTGTTCTACCATCCATGAGGCAAAAGTCAGAAGTGTGATGGAACACTCATCATTTTTCTCTATGTGGTTAGCTCCAAGAATACAAAAACAGACACTGAGCAGGCCAAAGCAGTCAATTTGATTGCATACCATTTACCACATAAATATTTAATCCCTCAATTATTGGTGCACGGTGGCTACAAGACCACCTATAACGTGCATTTCGTCGCCTTCCCAGATTACAAGCAGTTCCGTTATAACTCAATGGCAGCATTCCTAAGAAACCTTGTGTTACAGAAAATTGCGTTATAAAAACGATGTCAGTGTGAAAATAAGGGTTAAGGGCTAGAGAGTTTTAACATCTCTATATAGGTATGTTACAAAACCTACCTGAATCGCCATTGGGAATCTGCCCACAGCCATGTGCGCGATTTTGGCGCTGTTTGGAGGGGGCGGGTTTAAAACGCGATTTTTACTAGGCTGTACTAATCGCAGATGTTCAGCCTAGTAAATCATTAACGAAAAATCGCTGCAAGACCCGGTCGCAAAAGGTATTATTAGTTTTATAGGCCTCGATAATATAGTTATAATAGTTTAAAATTACTGTCTCATTTCGCAACCTCTCGCAGCCCCAGGGTTTTATAAAGCAAACAATTAAAGGTATGTACCTTATTTTTACATTAAATGGGGCATATATATAACCCTGAATATCAAGTTATCTATAGCGAGTAGTTCATTTTGGGCTTTTTATATCCCGCAGTATTTTTCTCGGCATTTGAGGGCACTAATCCAGCGCGATGCAACGTTCTAAACCAGCGCGTTCCACATGAACCCACTAGAAAGCCGATTTAAATGGGCATTTATTTACAGCAATTGAACACTAAATTCCTTCCATTTGGCCTATAAATTAATGTAAATTAGATATAAAAATCATGTTATATTGTGAATTATTTGTGAATAATCTTTGGACACTTAGGCTATTTAAAAATGTTAATCTTTCCTTAAGAAATGGGCCTTTGACTATCCAAGGTCACAGCTTTTTTGTAATGTCCATTGAAAATCAATAGGGAACAAGATGCTAATTTCCGAGTATGAAAATGGCCATAACTTTTTTAATACTTGAGATATGAAAGTGAATTTGATGTCAAATTAAACTTATTGTTATGCTTTATCTGATGGGATAAACTGCAGACTTGATTTTTAAAATCTCAAAATTTTGTAACATTGCTACTCTATAAAAAAAGTTATTTTTTCCCAACTGGATTTTCAAAAATATAGGCCTTTTGTAGTAACTATAAGTTTATATTTGTTACAAACAAAAAATACTGAAAACTGTATGTTATGTTGTTTAATAGAGCAATAGTGCACAACTGTAAAGAAAAGTGATTGCTTATATATTCCAATGACCTATCATGGGTGAAAGTAGCAGCTGTGTTCTGAAGATGTAGCAATGTTACAAAATTTTGAGATTTTAAAAATCAAGTCTGCAATTTATCCCATCAGATAAAGCATAACAATAAGTTTAATTTGACACCAAATTCACTTTCATATCTCAAGTATTAAAAAAGTTATGGCCATTTTCATACTCGGAAATTAGCATCTTGTTCCCTATTGATTTTCAATGGACATTACAAAAAAGCTGTGATCTTGGATAGTCAAAAGCCCATTTCTTAAGGAAAGATTAACATTTTTAAATAGCCTAAGTGTCCAAAGATTATTCACAAATAATTCACAATATAACATGATTTTTATATCTAATTTACATTAATTTATAGGCCAAATGGAAGGAATTTAGTGTTCAATTGCTGTAAATAAATGCCCATTTAAATCGGCTTTCTAGTGGGTTCATGTGGAACGCGCTGGTTTAGAACGTTGACATCGCGCTGGATTAGTGCCCTCAAATGCCGAGAAAAATACTGCGGGATATAAAAAGCCCAAAATGAACTACTCGCTATAGATAACTTGATATTCAGGGTTATATATATGCCCCATTTAATGTAAAAACAAGGTACATACCTTTAATAGTTTGCTTTATAAAACCCTGGGGCTGCGAGAGGTTGCGGAGTGAACGAGAGCTTTTAAAACTATTATATCTATTATTCGAGGCCTATAAAACTAATAATAGCTTTTGCGACCGGGTCTTGCAGCGATTCTCCGTTAATGATTTACTAGGCTGAACATCTGCGATTGGAACAGCCTAGTAAAAATCGCGTTTTAAACCCGCCCCCTCCAAACAGCGCCAAAATTACACACAAGGGGTGGGGCAGATGCTCAGCCACGATTCAGGTAGGTTTTGTAACATACCTAGAAGATGCATTGGTGTCTGATTATTGCAGGGAGGCTACGTGAAAATATTTTTTTCCAAGACAACATTTTTTCTGCTGACCAATTTCCAAGCACCTTTTAAGTAGCTCTCGAGTTCCCAATTGAAACAATGACATAACCAATAAGGCCCTGGCAATATATAGTGTTCCCTGTTTCATTGATTGTTATATCCAATTTATTTTGTGGAAACACCTGTTAAAGCAAAACTACCTTTACAGATTCAGTGACATCCCCCCCCCCAGCAACAAGGTGACCAAGGCAGCAGATGCTTAAGAACAGCACCACCTGAGAGTTCAACTGCAAGTAAATTACTATCCTGACTGAAAAATATACTGTTTGTCCTAAATTTTGGAATTCCGCCCCATAAATATGATAGGAGTATCTTCAGGGTGGCGGTTTATCATCATCTTTTCAAGGGCAATTACAATAAGGTAGTAAACCTTGCCTGAAACATCCATACCTCAAGGAAGAGTATGAATCTCATCCCACATTATGCATGAATTAAGTCAGAGAACACAAACAATTATCAATTAATTGGCAATGTATTAAATAAATCGAGTGGTACATGAATTAAAAGTATATGATTTTAATCAGTTGTATTAATTTTACCAAATAGTTTGTTTGAAGTTAAGATATTTTAAATGAAAACAAAACCAGGAAATTATGTGCAAGCGTTCTTCATATTTCATATTTAATTCAGGGGAAATCCATGAGAAGATGGGGAGTGGAGAAGGTCATGAAAAATGTACTGTGTCTGGAATTGCAGACAGGAGAAATCCTCAGACTGCTGAAGAAGCAAGATAACAGAAAAATCTTAAGGATTGAAGCCAGAAGCCATGCCTTTGCATGGGAACCAAGATTCACACACAATCTGTTTTTGAGTCCAGCATAAAATATAGACTGGCACTAAAGAAGAACAGTATGAAAGTATATTGCACCGTGCAAATTAAATAAGAGTTTATTGTTACAACCTGCAAGAGAACACCAATGCATTGATGAGATACTCTTCGGGATACATCATGACAATTATGTGTTTAATAGAGTGCTTGGATAATTTGTATAATTTACTTTTTATTTCTATAAACACTGCATGATTTAAGATATGCATATATATTTTTTTACTGAAACTAGATTTACATCAGTTGTTCCATTTTTGATCCAAGTATAATTAATGTCAATATTAATTGACGTCAACAGTACTCCCATTACCTGGTTAAAAGATGATGATTAACAAGGGAATGTCAGATTAGTATTCCTGCCTGAGCAATTTCCAGTATGTGTTTGGCTATATCTGCAGCCAAAGGCAAGCATTAATTATTTGGTAACAAGTTGCATGACTCGTTCCCTAAAAGAAACCAGAAAGAAAACTCACAGATACTTGTAAATTTTGGAAGATTATAGAAATCAATGATCAACTACAAAGCTGAATGTTACAATAGCAAATTAACAGTATAGCATGTATTTAAAGAACCATAGATTACAACAAAGGACACAATTTGATTTTTGAGATCTGTGCTTATTTTTTGTTGGAGCACGAAACAATAAAACTCACTTCTCTGTTCACATCTTAAATCATCCTTGTTGGCTTCAAGTACTTATTTAATCCTCTGGTGAATAGTTTCTGGCTAAAGAAAAATCAAGGTCAAACAATTTTCTGGTTCATTAAAGTGACAATGTGGGAAAGACTGATATCAGGGTGATAAAATCTGATTGGAAATATTTATCAAAATGTCAACTGCTTCTCAAAGTCATGGAACACCTCAACAGCAACATTAAATACAGTGGCCTCCATAATGTTTGGGACAAAGACCCATCATTTATGTATTTGCCTCTGGACTCCACAATTTGAGATTTGTAATAGAAAAATCACATGTGGTTAAAGTGCACATTGTCACATTTTATTAAAGGCCATTTTTATACATTTTGGTTTCACCATGTAGAAATTACAGCAGTGTTTATACATAGTACCCCCATTTCAGGGCACCATAATGTTTGGGACTCAGCAATGTCATGTAAATGAAAGTAGTCATATTTAGTATTTTGTTGCATATCCTTTGCATGCAACGACTGTTTGAAGTCTGCGATTCATCGACATCACCAGTTGCTGGGTGTCTTCTCTCGTGATGCTCTGCCAGGCCTGTATTGGATCCATATTTAGCTGATGCTTGTTTTGGGGGCTAGTACCCTTCAGTTTTCTCTTCAGCATATAAAAGGCATGCTCAATTAGGTTCAGATTGGGTGATTGACTTGGCCACTCAAGAATTTACAATTTTTTGCTTTGAAAAACTCCTTTGTTGCTTTAGCAGTACATTTGGAATCATTGTCTTGCTGTAGAATGAACTGCCGGCCAATGAGTTTTGAGGCATATGTTTGAATTTGAGCTGATAGGATGTGTCTATACTTCAGAATTCATTATGCTACAACCATCAGCAGTTGTATCAATGAAGATAACTGAGCGAGTACCTTCAGCAGCCATACATGCCTAGCCATAACATCCTACCACTGTGTTTCACAGATGAGATGGTATGCTTTGGATGGTATGCAGTGGTTTGCATCTTGCAGTGTCGCCTCTGTATTTCTGTTCATGAAGTCTACTGCAGACAGTGGTCATTAACAAATCCACATCTGACTCCTGAAGAGTGTTTCTGATCTGTCGGGCAGGTGTTTGGGGATTTTTCTTTATTATAGACAGAATTCTTCTGTCATCAGCTGTGGAGGTCTTCCTTGGCCTGCCTGTCCCTTTGCGATTAGTAAGCTCACCAGTGCTCTTTCTTCTCAATGATGTTCCAAACAGTTGATTTTGGTAAGCCTAAGGTTTGGCTGATGTCTCTAACAGTTTTATTCTTGTTTCTCGGTCTCATAATGGCTTCTTTGACTTTCATTGGCACTACTTTGGTGCTCATGTTGATAAATAGCAATAAAAGTTTCCAAAGATGATGGAAAGACTAGGTGCTGAGAGCTCTTTTACACCTGCCTTGAGGCAATTAAAAACACCTGAGCAATTACAAATGCCGGTGAATCCATGTGTCCCAAACATTATGGTGCCCTGAAATGGGGAGACTATGTACAAACACAGCTGTAATTTCTACATGGTAAAACCAAAATGTATAAAAATGGCCTTTAATAAATGGCCGGGGAGTAAAGACTGGCAGAAAGAGGGGGTGAATGAGAAAGAACGGCATAAAATAAATTTCTTCAAGCATTTTTAATCAAGGTTCTCGATTTACACAATACAATATTATTCTCTGACAATTGACAACCAGGGAAAGACCTAGTGACGGCCTGGAGAGACTGCTGACCGAAGGGAACAGACCCCACTGGGGCTGGCATGGGCTAGCTCCTCATGCCAGCAGGATCCATCGCTAATCAGCGTTTTGGATCCACCCTTATATTGCTATGGAAGGAATCGACTATGAATAAGACAACTAGCACAGCAATTGACAGAGCAGCGGCAGGACATAAGCTACGAAGCTGAATCTGGCAAAGATAACATCAGAGAAGGATCTCTCAATCCACCAGGGCAGGAAAAAGTGCCTGAGAGAGCTTGGTGATGGGCCTCGCATTGACCATTACTTTCTAAGAGGTAGGCCAAATCAGTCAAGTGAAGCCCAGTGGCAGGTTAACCACCACAGTCCACAGGGTATCAGCAGCCCAGGCGAAGCTCAACCAAGTACTGTCCCACCAACGAACACGAGTCCAGAGCCCAACCAGCCAGTCAACGGTAGAGAGGAAGATGGAAGGAAAAAAGCCGAATGGAGCAGTCACTGGCTGTGGCTGAAGAGAAAAGATGCTGACTGGGCTGCCATGTGACCATCTAGAGGCTAACCATAAGACACACACCCGGGTCTGATCACCCTGCAGTGGGCCTGCCTCGACTGAGGGTGTATTGTGACAAAAGGCCGAAACACCCAGTGATGTTGAGGTACACAACTGAATATGTGTCTGATTGGTAGCAAATCACCTAGTGGTCATCCAAGAATACCAAATGTCAATTGTAGTGAAAAACCTTAGGGATTGTAACATCCAGTCCTACTAATCAATCTGCATCGCAGCAAAGCTAATAAAGACTGAAGGAAAAAACAAAATATATTTGCAAAAAAAGAATTATGTTGTCTGTTCAGTGAAAACAAGTAGCTGTGTAAAAACCCGTGGGAATGTGAATTGTGCAAGAAGATCAGAGTGCAATGTGTCAACACTCTAAAATATGCCAAACTAGAAGAAAGAACTAGGTTACACAGAAAAGCTGGAGAAGAAAGAACTAGATACGCTGGTGGATTTAACGAAAGGCGAAACTTAAATGAGGTGCGAACCAGAGAGTAAGCACAGCTGTTTCTGCCCAAAATAAACTGAGCACTTACTGTAAGGTGCTTTAACCAGCAATTTTGAAATTCTCTTCATAGCTTTTTTTCAAAGGAAGAACAGGTTCTTAGGAATGTAACAATACTTAGAGGATTCCCTTTACAAAAAGCTTAGAAGGTATCTATCCTAAACATGGACTGGTTGAGATAACAATTATTACTGACTGTTATGAAAATATATATATAGATATTCTCAATGCCTAAAATGAATATACACCTCCTGCTAAAGGCTGAGATTACTTAAAATATTTGTATTCTTGGGTATAGTGAACTTTAATAGAGATGGAGAAACTTGCCTGGAGAGAATATTAAAACAAAAGTTAAGGCTAGAAAAGTCAGAACTGTTACAGGTACATAACTCGTCTAATTTTTTATTCTATCCTCCTTCCTCACTTCCTACGTAGATGATGCCTTTATCTTCTTCATGATTCAAATAAATCTGGACATGTTCAAAAGCAGTGCAAAGCCATTTCTTGGCATTACAAAGATACATTTCAAATGTCTATTTCCCTATTGATTTTCTCAACTCAAACATTTACAATTGAAACAAGTTAGTCATGCTATATGGCTTCTTCAGTAGATTGTGTAATACTACAGGATCATAATGAAGCAGCCATACTCATGCGACATTCAAAAGCAAGTCGTCAGACTGCATGACAGTAGAGACTAACACTATCATTTTCTTATCTCTGTAACTCCCTCTCCCCTGAAGCTCAGTCTGAAGAAGGATCTCGACCCAAAACGTCACTCATTCTTTTTATCCAGAGATGCTGCCTTTCCCGCTGAGTTACTCCAGCATTTTGTACTATCTTTGGTGTAACCCAGCATCTGCAGTTCTTCCAACATTATAATTTCCAATCCTGACCACACATGTACATTCCCTGAAGCAATTAGTTATTAATCAGGAAAAATTAGTCAATTAATCATATTTTTAGCCTATTGTAATCCACATTATACAGTTCTAGTAACCTCACTGCAGGAATGATGTGGAGGATTTGGAGAGGGTTCAGTAGGGTTGACCAGAATGCTAACTGGATTAGAGGGATTAGCAATAAGACGAGGTTGCACAAACTTGGAGGAGAGACCTGATAAAGGTATATAAAATGATGAGAGACATAGTCAAAACCATTTTTCCCTGAGTGGATATGAACAGCTGCGAAGGGCACATTTTTGGTATGCAGTGGTGGGTGCCTGTAACATGCTGCCAGGATGGTAGTGGAGGCAAATACGATTGTGGCATTTAAGAGGCTGTCAGATAAGCACATGGATCATGAAATGGAGGGCTATGGATCATGTGCAAGCAAAGGAGATTAGTTTAACTTGGTGTATGTTCCTTGCATTCCTTCCATCGCAAATATGACATTCCATAAGTAGGGACACCAGACCTAAACATAATCTCACACGTGCGGCGTCACCAATGCTCTGTATAATTGCAGTGAGGTACTCTAAATCTTTTTTGGTATGAAGACCAATATGCAACGCGTCACTTCTGAATGAGCTCAATGCATTTTATACACACTTTGAAAGGAGGAACAATGACATACCTACACAAATCCCTCAATCCCAATGACCCTGTAATCTCAGTTTCCAAGGCAGATGTCAGAATATCCTTCAAAAGGGTGAATCCATTCAAAGCATCCGGCCCAGAGTATCTGGCTGAGTGCTAAACACCTGCACGAAACAACTGACTGGAGTATTCGAGGATATCTTCAAACTCTTTCTTCTGAGGGTTCAACCTACTTCAAAAAGGCATCTATCATACCGGTGCGCAAGAAGAGCATAGTGAACTGTCTCAATGACTGTCACCCAATAGCACCCAATTCACCGTAATAAAGTGCCTTGAAAGTTCTCAACCATTACCGAGAAATGACCTGCATCCACTTCAACATTCCACAAGTCAACAGCAGCCACCATCTCACTGGCTCTCTACTCTTTTCTGGATGATCTGGATAAAAGGAACAGATACAACAGACTACTGTTCATTGAATATTGTTCATTCAACACGATCATCCTTTCCAAACTCATCATTAAACTTCAAGGCTTGGGTCTCTATACCGTCCTTTGCAAATGGATCCTTGACTTTATCATCAGCAGACCTCAAAAAGACTTTATCATCAGCAGATCAGTAACAACATCTCCTCCTCAGTGACCATTAATACAGGTACAACTCTCAAGACTGTTTGCTTAACCCCCTGTTCTACTCTTTTACACCTAGGACAGCTCCAAATCTATGTACACATTTGTTGATTACACCATTGTTACTGGATGAATCATAGGTATTGAAGAATCAGTGTACAAGAGGAAAATAGGTCATCTGGTTGACTGGTGCCACAACAACAATCTCTCGTGAACCTTAAACAAAACCAAGGTTGACCAGAAATGGAAAGTTGAAAATTCACATGGTTTGATTGGTAGGTCGGCGGTGGAGAGACTTAGAAACTTCAAATTCTTGGGTGTTAATATCTCAGATAACCTGACCTGGGCCCAGTATATAGATGTAATCATGAAGGGGCACCAACACCTCAACTTTCTTAGAAATTTCAAGAGATTTGGCATGTTATCAAATACTCTTAATAAATTTTGATATATGCACTCTAGAAAGTATCCTGACCCATAGCAACGCAAGAGGCTGCAGAGAATGCTGGACTTAGTGAGGTCCTTCACAGGCAGAGCATTCCCTTCCATCAAAAGCATCTACATGAGGCGCTGCCTCAAGAAGGCAGCATCTTTCATCAAGGATCCCCACCATCTGGGCCATGCTTGCTTCTAACTTGCTACCATCGGTCAGGAGCTACAGAAGCCCAAAATCCCACACCACCAGGTTCAGACATTTTCTACAACCATCAGGTTCTTGCACTGAGGCGCACAACTCTCAACCTACTTCAGCAACAGAGCACTGCAGATCAGCTCTTGCACTACCATGCACTTGATTTCTAACTGTGTTTTACACTGTCTTGTTTTTGCAGTCTTGTTCTTTTTACTGTCTTATATAATTTGTGTGTAATTAATGTTTTGTGCGTGGCCTATATGCCTATTATGCTGCTGCAAGATTTTCCATTGTATCTTTCCTCACAGTACTTGTGCATATGACAATAAACTCCACTTGACCTGACTTGACCAAACCCAATTTGCCTTCTTAACTCGTTGATGTCAGTTTTCAGCGATTCATGTACAAGGACACTTAGATCCGTGTGAATGTCAACACTTTTTAATCTCCCACCATTTAAAAAGTACTCTGCATTTCACCAAAGTGGATGACCTCATATTTTTTCATGTATTCTATTTACAATGTCCTCATTCATTCACTTAATCTGGCTATATCCTCTTTCAGCTTCTCTTTATCTTTCTCACAACTCACATTGCCACCTAACTTTACATCATCAGCAAACCTGACTATTTTATACTTGGTACGCTCATCATAATCACTGATATGGACTATGAACAGCTAGGGCTTTAGTACCTTTCCCTACAGTGTACCATATTAAAATGTCCCAACTTGAAACTAACCTAATTATTCCAACAATGAACTTCAACAATCTTGAAAACCAACTTTCCCAATTTGTATCAGAATTGGCCAGTTCTAATGAAGAGTCAGCAATATGTAGCATTAATGCAGGTATTCTATCCCCACGGTCACTTCTTGACCTAAGGCATATTTTCAGTGTGTCATTTCAGATTTCCAGAATCTGCCGTATTCTTCAGCTTACTATACCAACATTTTTTTCTTTTGTTCTTTCTCACTTCTGCTGTAATTCATTTTCTTCTATTTGTATCTCATCCAGACAGATCTGCAATGATTAACAAGCTTTAGCACACTCTCAGGTGTCACTAACAGCATTACCTAAGTCATTCAGCAGATCCTAACACAGATACTTCCCTGCCACCTTCCCCAATTCTGCATTTATTTCCCTTTCAGAAATTCATTTCCCTACTTTGACTCTAATTCCAGGTGTGATCTTAGGTTGGCATGCTGCATCTCTCCTTGTCACACTCTGGTTACCACGGAGCATTATCATCATGCTTTTTTACTTAACTTTCTAAAATTACTATCACTGATCATTCCATCAAAGTAGTAAGTTGAAATCCTATCCAGAATTCTAGATATGGATTACCAGGACTCTGATCCCAGCTGATTCAAATTGTCAAACTTCAACTCTTTGACTTAGAGCTGAAGTTCTTTAATCTGCAGACACTTTCTGAAGACGTAACTACCATGGATTTGTAGTTTCAATCAGCTTTCACTTGTTACAGAAACAAAATTTTAACCAGCTCCGCCATATTTACTCGAACTAAGCAAATGGTCATCAACCAGCTAGTTTTACTTGTTAAACTAATTTTGTCTAGTAATTAATTTAATTTCTATATTAGTTTAAATTATGGTCTTTTAAGAACAGATAATGAGGCGTACAAAATCATGATTTTGGTTTGTACAGAGCTTGATACAAAACATTTCCTGCAATATGATTTGACATTTGAAAATTGTGAGGATCAAAGCTATTTTCTTCTTTCTGTGGAACTTCTATCTTTGGCATGGCCTCAAATTGAATTATATTATTTGCAAATTCACTATCTTATACTACTGGGAACTGGGCCTATAATCCATACTGCTTCAAAAACTATTCCTACCCCTAGTGGTACCAATTTCCATATTACATTGGCTAGATGGGCTACCTAAATCCACATTCATTCCTTTGATGCCATGTTTCTCAACTATTTCAAAGCTCGATTTTGTTGACATCCAGGATCCAATATGTCCTATCGACCTCCATACCTCCTGCCCATTTAAGCCCCACACTCTCTGACTCCATCTATACAACACACATCCAAAACTTTTGATACCTGCCCTAGTCATTGACTTGACATTTATTTATACTCAATTATACTTTTGCAGAGTGCCTAGCCTCATTCTTTTTGCATTAGCTAAACATACTTTAGTTATTCAGCATTACTACTTGAAAATATAACCGATAATGTATTATGGGGGATAATACATTATCGGTTATATTTTCAAGTAGTAATGCTGAATAACTAAAGTATGTTTAACACCATGCTTAACTTCTCCATTATCACAATGCCCATTGCATGAATCTGTTATCCTGGAGAAATAAGACCATTCTTTATTCATTATTATTCATGGACAGATATGGGTAAATTCCAATGTAGATCAAATCCTGGCTTTTCGATGGTAGCATCTTATGAGATGAACAATAAACTAGTACACAACTTACGACAATAGTTAGGAGTATCTGATCATACACTTACCTGTGAGAACAAACAATACTCTGTTCCATGCTAGCTCATTGTTAGTTGGTCAGAGAATGAAACACTCGTCAGTTTAAACTCTTCTCAAACAAAATTTGTGAGGAATAATTAAATCAATAAGAACAGCAGGGACCAAGAGACCAATACATGCCAAAGGCTACCATTTCTTTCAATGACCTGCCTTATGACTAACATCAGATTCATATTATTAAAAAAATCTTTGAGAAAATCCAGAAGTTGTGAGCCATTTTTCTTATGATTCATTTGCTTCACTATGATTTCAAAACAGCTTTTCCGTAACTATTTTTGTTCCCTGATGTTTCTGCTTTTTCCTAAAGGGGAGTTAAAGATAGCATGAAAATAGTGTGTGGGGGTGGGGGGGGGGGGGTTGCAAGTCTTAGAGCATATTAGTTGTATTGATAATTGCTGCAGCTTTCATTAGAAACAGATTACTTTTACTCTGATAATAATGATGTTAAAGGTTTCCAATAGGTTCCTAATGCATTTTAAATATCAAACTTGGAGGTAGCAGTGAAAAGCCGCTGAAAAATAAACAAAAATTACACTGTTGCATCAAGGGATTAGTAGATTTCTAGAGGCAAAATAGTTGTTCATTTCTATACTTGATATAGTTAAGTTCTGTGGTAGTGACAAGTTTGAGTTATTGAGATTAATAGCTTTTGGTGTGGCATTACTGTTGGCAAACTCACCAGTTTAATGTAATTAAAATAAAAGTATATTGCTGGGCCTAATATGACCTGCACAGATGTTACTGAAAATCAAATTAGGATCAATGAATATAAATTGCATGGTATCCAATACTCAGAGGAATCAAACCTGCAGTCAATTGGCACGGAGACAAATATAAACTATTACATACCTTTTGCCAGTTTTAAAAAAGAAAATGAAATTTGAACCTAGTTGTGACTGCAGTAACTGCTCAATAACTCGGAATAAAGGGGTTACTGGGCAGCACATGTGTCCTGTGTTATTTTTATTGTGCAAGTCTACCCAAGGTCTGTGGGTTACTGCACAACTTAACCAGATGGTCCTTTCAACTTTGCTACCCATTTGGTACCTGTGAAAAATAGCATTCAGAACACAAAACTTGCTAATTTTATTAAACGTATCAGTGTACTTATGAAACGTAATAATTCTTTAAAGCATCGCAGCTGTGTATACCAAAGTTATACAATGATTGAACAATGGGCATATAATTTAGCAGGCCCACAGAAAGACTTTACTAAGAAAACGGCACATAAATATAATTAAACAATATTTGCTTTGGTCTGTCCTCTGGAAACGAAATAAAAAATTCAGTATCTCAATATGTTACATAATACCTCAAATGGTCATAAGTGGCTGTCTTTTTGTGATTAGCAAAATATCACTGTATTCTGAGAGGTTAGATTTTATTTAATAGTGTGACAACTTCTCATTGCATTATTCATGTACGAACAAACAAACCAACGGCAGTCCCCAATTTTAGTCCAAAGGATGCTGTTTGGCTCCAGAGTAAATGATGATTGCAAAATTCAATGTCTTTATTATAGAGTGTTAAGTAACCTATTTAAAAATAGAGATTGTAGAGTCGAAGATTATTTTGATATGGGATTGTGCTTATACAGCTCCACACACAGTGAATTCCTTCCAGTTAATATAATCAGGATTTCAGACTGCTTATAGGTTTGTTTAAAAATGACTATAAAATCTAATCATAAATGTTGTATGTTAACACAGAAAATGTTATAAAAACATTATTGTACCTACTGATTCTTTCCTTAATGATATTGTACATGCACGTATCACTGCAATGTAAACAGTTCCACCGAATCTGCAGAAATTGGACCTATCAGCTTGAGACAAAGAGAATGCAGATGCTGGAATTTAAAGCAAAAAATGAACTGGGTCCTCATCGAGGTCCCGACTCGAAACATCAATCCCTTTGCCTCCTCCAAGTTCTGGCAGCTCATTTTGTGCTCTAAGACTTATCAGCTGTTGGTGTTCATATATTGACACTAGTCATCCATCTGAATAATGCTTCATTTGCACATGCTATATTGTAATGTAAAAGTACTTTATTTCCTCCAAAATAAGACCATAATTGTCAAATGCAGATAAAACAAGGCCAATTAGCAATTCCAAGCCAAGTAATGAATTTTGGAACTGGAAAATAAATGTGCATATTTTTGCTGTGTTCCACCCATGATAATTGGCATGGAAATAGTTCTCTCATGGTGCGCCAAAGAAATCCGAATTAAAGGTCTACATTAATAGCTTACTTCTTCCCACATTTAACTGCACTATAATAAAAATCCATTAAAAAGCTTAAGAATATTAAAATATTCTGGGCTATGCTACTAAATACGTTAACATTTCCTTACACACGTGGGAATGGCAACTTTTTACATTGATGTAATTTAGTACTTTATTTCCCAATAACAATGAAATATCATTTGTGTTTAGCATAATTTTACAATTGATTAATGCAAGTGACTTTTCTCAATCGTAAGACACTAATGGGCCTGTTCCACTTAGGCGATTTTTTAGGCGACTGTCTTTTTTAGGCAGCCGCCTGAAAAACCAGCAAATGGAACGGAGACTGCCAGAGTGGAACACACACACATCACTTCCTTCCTTCACCAGCCCGTTATGCAGGCGGGGGACAGGGTACGCGCTGTCTGAGTGAAATTCACACGGTGCAAAGCCAAAATGATACAGATACACACCGCGATGAACAGAAAGGTTGGTGCTGCAATTAAGACGTTGAAAGTACAGTGTACGCTAAGTCCTTTAAAAGAGGGGGGGGGATGGGGGAGAAGGGGAATAAGTGGGGAGAAGGAGTGGAGACAACTTTTAAGAAGCCAGAGGTACACGGCTGTGAAGCTCGGCGGACATTAACATTACCGGTCGGTTACCCTTGGTTCTGAAAACGACTGCTTACGTTTTTTTTCCCAATGAGCCAATGAAATTCCATTAAAGGGTCACCAGTCAGCATCGGCTACAACCTACGAGAACCTTCGACCTGGCAACCCACTAGGACCTCCTGGCGACCCATCTACAGAACGAGAATTCTTGCTACTCTCCATGGCGGCTTCATTCTGGTCGCCGCTAATTTTTCAACATGTTGAATCTCCTCACGACTATGAGGGTGACTCCCCAGCAACCACACGCGAGCATGTGGTGACTGCATAGTCTCCTGCAGTCACCTCAAAAGTCGCCTAAGTGGGACAGGCCAATCAGAGACAGTGAGATACATGTTTATCTCATCTGTGACTTGATTATTCACTGGATACATAAGAGATTTTATAAAGACCAGATGAAAATATTTACTATATGTATGTCTGAAAAGTCAATATATAATGCATTTTTTTTACAAGTGATATGTTAATATCATGTGTTCATGTTTCCCACTCATTTTCAGACATGGAAATGCATCATCCTGAAAACTCAATTTGAAGAAAGGTCTCAACCCAAAACGTCACCCATTCTTTCTCTCCCGAGATGATGCCTGTCCCGCTGAGTTACTCCAGCATTTTGTGTCTATCCTGAAAGATGAAGTACTAATTTATTTTGGCCATTTCAGATTCAAGGCACATTGCTCCCACATCACCAGTATGAAACATTTAATTCCCCAACTTCATGATGAAACATTTGAATGTGTTGCCAAGTGTATAATCTGCTGTGCAGAATAAGTGTGACTCTGGTCACTTTCATTCATAGTTGACAGCAACAATCCATAAAATGTACAGTGAGAGCAAGAAAAGGGAATTATATGCACAATAGCTTGCAAGTAGACTCACGATAATGAGACAGACAAGAAAAAAAACTGAGCACAGTATCATATCTTCAAGTGATACATTTTATATCGCAATTGAGATACATTGTCATAGGCTCCAAAGTATAAAATGTGCTCAATTTTTCAAATAATTTTCCTTCCAACCCAGCACAGAACTATTGGTCTTCACCATCGCGTTATTTATTTTAAAGTAGCAAAACAGTTGTGAATTATTTTAGTAAGTGATTGGTGTGACTTCACAGTCTGCTGCACTGTTACAGAAATGTAAACAATGCAAAATTACTGCTAATAGGGCAAGTAGCTATTTATCAAGTCAAACGAAAATCAATTGAACACATTTCCCCATCCTCTCCTTTTCAACCAGAGTAACAGATGCGGATGGATTGTCAATCAACACACAATTTAAAGCCTTGTGCTCATACTATTATGCACAAGTGTACAACAAATGTATTCCTCTGCTCTTTCCCAAAGAACAAACACACCAGAAAATAGTAGGCCACAAGGTCACCTAAACTTGTCACAATGTATGATTAACATGATAACGCCTCTCATGCTATCTCACTCAACATGATCATGACATTCAATATTATCATGGATGATCAGCTCAACACCTCTTCTATGATCTGTCTCCATACCCCTGTATTCACAATCCTCAAAAATTGTATCCACCTCCACTTTAAATACTCCCAATGATCTAACCTTTCAAACCGTCTTGGGTAGAGAATTAGAGACTCATCATCTTCTGTTTGAAGTTGTTTCTACAAACATCCATTTGAAGTAATCATACTAGATCTCTATGTCCCCTCATTGAGGACTCTCCCAGAAATTAAAATAACACATCTACCCGGTCATGTCTCCTTATGGTCAAGGAGTTTTTTTAAGGTGTATTTTTAAGATGTAACAACTAACAGGTATTTTTAAGATGTAACAACCAGATGGCGCCATCAATGGCTGCCTCGGCAACAGTCTGTCTGTCCGTCCCTTCCTTCTTTGTGTTTTAAAAGTATGTTAAAGGTATGTTTTTTATTGGTCTTTCGCTTGTTTTATGTGGGGGGGTGGCGGAAACTTTTTCTAATCTCTTACTTCGACGGAGATGCGATTTTTTTCCATATCTTTTCTTCGTCCGCACTATGGCCAACATCGAGGAGTTGGCGGTTTTTGCTGGAGACCGATTTTTGAGAGCTCCACTGCAGAGAGTCTACGAGACTTTAACATTGCGGAGCACGAGATCCCTTTGCCAGGGATCGACCTCGGAGCTCCAACGTGCTTGCGGACTTAACATCACGTAGCTCATGGTCTCTGGTCTGAGACCGACTTTGGGAGCTCCAAGCCGCTGGAGCTTCGACCTCCCCGACGGGAGAGTTTCGATCGCCCCGATGCGGGAGCTTTGAACGCCCCGACGCGGGAGCTTCAATCACCCCAACGGATGGTTCGACTGCCCCGACAGCGGGAGAATAAAGGGGAAGACGCTTGGACTTTTTTGCCTTCCATCACAATGCAGAATGGGGGGTATCCGCTATGGTGGATGTTTACGTTAACATTTATGTTGTTGTGTGTCTTGTCACTTTTTTTTGTCTTTCGTATGGCTGTATGGTAATTCGCAAATCACTGTACCTTAATTGGTACATGTGACAATGAAAGACCTTTAAAACCTTTGAAACCTTTAAAAATATCATTCACCATTTTATGCAACATCTTACATATACTTCTGCAAGACAAAGTTCATAGCAATTTCCTCCTTATGTCAATATTACATTCGGAAGACCATGTGCCAGTTTCATTGATGGTTCGGTGGAGGAGAAAATTATGGATGTTAACATCTCAGGTGACATGACCTGTCCTGCGACCAGCACATAGATTTAATCATGAAGAAGGCACCTCAACATCTCTGCTTTCCTATAAGTTTAAAGAGATTTGAAATGTCTCCGATATGCTAATAAACTTTTACAGATGTACCATAAAAAGTATCCTAACTGGTTCTATCATGGCCTGGTACAGCAAATCCAATGCACAGGAATGCAAGAGACTGGAGAGAGTGACGGTGCTGCCGTAAGAAGGCAGCATCTATCATCAAGGATTCCAACCATCTGGGCCATGTCCTCTTTTCACTGCTACCTTCGGGCAGGAGGTACAAAGCCCTCCAGTCCAACGCCATCAGGTTCAGGAACAGCTACTTTCCTCCAACTGTCAGGTTCTTGAACCAACCTACACATCCTTACGGGAACTCTTCAATCCACCTCTTCAATCCATCATCCATGGGCTTGTTTTTCTCCATATCTGATTTTGCACTAATGTCTCCTTTTTTTGCCTCTTCCTTTAGAATGTTGTGTAATTTTATGTATAGTTTATGTATCATTTTTTTTGTGTGTTTGTCCATGTCTGTGCTTATCTTGCTGAAAAATCAATGTAACTACACCTTACTGTACTTGTGCATATGACAATAAACTTGAATTAAATTCAACAGATTGGAATCCAAAGATTTATCTGACCCAATGATTAATTGGGGTACTGGTTATATTAGTCTATCCAGGGTGCTTCAACATAACTGATGGATGTGGAACTGCTGGTGGAATTGTCTGTGTCCAACATTTAACCCCACAAAAATGAAAGCACAAATGAGGGAAGAAAGAGCAGATACCCAATTTGCAACACTGGATGAAGGGGATGACTCTTGTGAGCTAAGAACTGGCTTGAATCCCACTGAGGCCCCAAACTTTCGCCAACCCAAAAGCTCTCCTTGGAGGAAAGAAAGTGATAGTTGTACTGGATTTTTTCCAGATGGATCACTCTGCTTTCCAATTCAACATCAAGGTGCTAACAGTGTGTTACAATCGTGCAAATACCACAATCCAACTTGGGACACAGATAGACTGAGACTGAATTCAAATAAATATGTGCCAAAAGAATGAAGCATTAGAAATTCCATGTCTGCCATCTCTCAATATACTCTTGAGCTACATCACTTCTGCAAATCTGTAAACCCAAATTGCTAAAGAGGTGACAAGGACCTAAAGCCCCAGATTCCAGCAAGGCACGTCAACAAAGTGTGATACTGCTGTAACCTCCTCCACAGGGCAACTGCACCCATACAGAAGTTATTACCTGAAGTTAATGTTAAATAACATAATATACAATGTATATTTACTACAAATGAAGGAGTAATCATAAGATGCGATACATCACATTAGGTCATAAAGTCTTGTAAGACAAAACCAGTTACTCTTAGAAAAATAAGAGTGATCCCTCCGCAAAAGGTACAGCTCAACTTATTTTCTATTATTTCAAGGTGAGCTGATGGAAAATCACCTTCCAGTATGAGACATGCATTGCTGTCTAACATGACATGGAGTCAGCATGGTAGGTGATATAGAAACATTCAGTTCCAATGACACATTTAAATGTTATGTACATGGTATTGGTTGGAAATGGATAGCCAGAAGGTGGTTTCTTTTGGTTTAACCTAACTTTCCTTAAATTTGACCCATATGTTTCGAATGCCCCTTCATATTCTCCAGATACTTAGATCATTAATGTATTTTTTCAAGACCGGAGACTTTAAGGAATGCAGAAATTCAAATGTTATAGTAAGTTTTGTTCAGAGATACTGCACGGCAACAGGCCCTTCGGCCACCGAGTCCGCACCGACCAGCGATTCCCGCACATTTACACTATCTTACACACTAGGGACAATTTTACATTTATACCAAAGCCAATTAGCCTACAAACCTGTGTTTAAGAAGGAACTGCAGATGCTGGAGAATCGAAGGTACACAAAAAAGCTGGAGAAACTCAGCGGGTGCAGCAGCATCTATGGAGCGAAGGAAATAGGCAACGTTTCGGGCCGAAACCCTTCTTCAGACCTGTACGTCTTTGGAGTGTGAGAGGAAACCGGAGCACTCGGAGAAAACCCACGTGGTCACGGGGAGTATGTACAAACTCCGTACACACAGCACTCATGGGCAGGATCGAACCCGGGTCTCTGGCGCTTGAAGGCACCAACGCAACTGCAGCGCCACTATTTCACTATAGCCATTTCACTATAGATTAAATAAATGAACATTTAAATAACACCAGCCTTTATAATTAGTTATTACTTCTTTAAAAAAACTTCAATATTAAACCCTTCAATATTAATATTGGTGGCACCCAGAAGACATTTCAAGAAGCATCAAGATCCTTACTACAACTTCATTGGAATATTCACCACCACAATGAAGATAATGCACGGAGCACATTAAGGTCCACTCCTAACTATCGCTTGGGAGGAAGCCAACTTAAAATGAAAAAACATTTTGCATGAATATCTTGAGGGTTACCCCAGTTTGCATATCCTCCCTTTTCTCCATGGGTTTGCAGACCATGGATGTTCTATGAGCAATTTTCATCATATAATTGGTTGCCACCAAAACGATGGACCCAAGTGCTTCCTTCACGTCAAGAGCATCATTGGGCAAGTGGACGGAAAATGTTTCATTTATTTATACCAGTTATAGTGCAAGGTCAGCTGATTTGTCCACTTGGGCAAGCAATGCCAATTGATTAGCAGACCTGACACTGCAGTGACAAGTCCAGACCTGGTTCTCCATAATCCCACATATTTATATTTGCAGACCAATGCCTTCCCCTTTATGTTTTATCCCTTGAAACTGGATCCTGCTTCTGAAAAATTGCAAAAATTAAATAAATAAATGGTTTTCTTTGATGCTGACTTTTGGAGGCAAGGCTATGACCTTCCCCTTGAATTACCTCCATTGTCTGCAAATAAAACCATTTACCCTGAAGGCTATTTCACTGAAGCAAATCTCTTGTCCCACCCGCCCGTCATCGATCTCACACTTTTCAAACACGCTGAAACTACACATAACACTTTGAAGTCCAGTATTCAAAGAGCTGGGTTAGCACGACATTAAAACAATTAAAAAATCACCCAAAAAACTACAATAACATTCCACATAGTTCTGAAATGCAACCTTTTTGTAAAAACATCTCATGACAAATATTTAGTTCCTTGATGTGATCATTCCCATTAAGTATTATTATTTAGACTTTAGAGATACAGTGCAGAAACAGGCCCTTCGGCCCACTGAGTATGTGTCGACCAGCCATCACCCGTACATTCTCACTATCCTACACACTAGCAACAATTTACAATCTTACCAAAGCCAATTAACCTACAAACCCATACGTGTTTGGAATGTGAGAGGAAGCCGGAACACCTGGAGAAAACCCACGCGGTGACAGGGATGACATACAAACTTCATACAGACAGCAATCGCAGTCAGGATCAAATTCAGGCCCCTGATGCTGCAAGGCAGCAAATCTACCGTTTCACCACTGTGCCAATCTTATTAAAAATATAATTGCAGATCTTTAACATATATTTTTATGTTATCCTATGTGCACAGACTACAACAGCAAGTACCTGGAATGAATCTAGATTGAAAATATTCAAGGGTGTTATGTGCAGAAGCTCCAGGACATCCTGGAAACTTCCATCATATATAGTATTTTCTTTGACTATATAGCACACAAACAAGCTTCTCGCTGTAACTTGATATGTGACAATAATAAACTAAACCAAACATAAACAGTAATGGCCCTTTAATAATGTGAACATGGAATGAAGATCAGTTCACATTCACAGTTCAAACAGAAATTGCAGAAACCTACCAGATCCTTAAGTTACTTCATTTTACAATCCCATCCTTTTCCACATAGGCCCCAACAGGAACATTGGAAGTAATGAATCTAGATTAGCCCATTCCGGATTAGGGTTATGAATGATCTGACCTTTGAAAATCAATTTTTACACAAATTCTCTTACATTTTTAAGCAATTTTCAAACTAGAAATAATGCAGAATATATTTCTGTAGTTTAATTATGGGTAGTGTTCAGGTGATAATTCAATAAAATGTAAGAATTGCAGCAAGCATATTTAGACGGATACAGTATGGGTAGAGGTAGAAACTTGACATTTCTGACACAGCAAAATCAACATGGATGGTTGTCAAGAATGGAACCTTTATGTAACCAGGGACTGCCTACATATCTAAATGCTTTCATGAAAACACACAAGAATGTTTTTAAAAAGGAAATAACTTTCACTCAGTTTATTCACTGTCAACATCACTAAAATATATGATTGTGTTCATATTAGTTATTTTGCATGCTATCATATTCATGATAGACCTGCACATAAATGATGTTAAACGCTCTTGTACTTTGGTCAGCACGGTGGTGCAGCTAGTGTTTTCATTGCTTGTTCCTCCAGTGAGTTTTCTCTAGGTGCCCTGATATCCTCACATATCCCAAAGATATAAGGTTGGTAGATTAACTGCCCACTGTAAATTGCCTCTAGTGTGTGTGTAGCAGAATCAAGTTGGGGGTGGGGGTGGGGGGGGGGAGGGTGAGCAGATAAAAATGTGGGGAGAATAGAAACTGTTTAAATGGGTGGTTGGGTTAATACAGGCTTGATGAGCTGGAGGGCTCATTTCCAAGGTGTATGTCTCCATAACTTTCTCCAGCGTACGATCGATTGAGTACACATTTCGTCGTTAAACCATAGCTTCTACCTGCATTCTTTAAAAAATGGCAATATCCAGGCAGAAATACTGAAAACCAAAAGGAATACAACTTAACAAACAATAAATATGTTTTGATAGTAGAAAACATTTTGTTGAGCAATTGAAAACAAGAGCACCTAATATGATTATGACACTCAATGACTACATGTTTTTGACACATCATGGATCTGTTTTTTTAATTATACAAGTATTGAAGTTATTTATTACAAATGTAACCACTCCATTTAAAAAAACATTTTCCATTTTCATCTATATTAATTGCCATTGCTCTTGTCTCCTGTATATCTATCTCCACCCCTCCCCAATCACCACTTAACACCCAATTACAGCCTGACTGCAAACGACTGTGGCCTCATCCACTACCCACGACCGCTGTGCTGCCCAACACCAATCTGGCCACTGCTCCATCACCAAAAATAGAAATTGAGGAGGTGGAGAGGTTGTTCAGAAAACAGAAAAGCCGGAAATCTCCAGGACCGGACAATGTTTCCCCCTCTACTCTCAAGCTCTGTGCCGAACAACTGGCACCGGTCTACACACACATTTTCAACCAGTCCCTCCAAACCTGGACTGTCCCTGCCTGCTTCAAAGTCTCCACTATTGTCCCTGTACCCAAAAAGGCAAGGATTACAGGTCTTAATGAATACATTCCTGTCGCACTGACCTCTGTCGTCATGAAGACCCTTGAAAGGCTTGTGCTGGCCAAGCTGAAAAATATCACGAACTGGACTCTCTGCAGTTTGCATATTGGGCCAATAGATCTGTGTATGACGCAGTCAACCTGGGCCTGTACTTCATTCTCCAGCACCTAGACTGCCAGGGGATCTATGTGAGGATTTTGTTTGTTGATTTTAGCTCTGCATTCAACACCAATGTGCCAGAGCTACTACACTCCAAACTTTACAAGTGCCTGAACTCCTCTGTTGGTGGATCACCAGCTTCCTGACAGACAGGAAGCAGCATGTGAGGCTGGGAAAGCACATCTCGGACTCACAGACCCTCAGCATAGGAGCACCGCAAGGCTGCGTACTCTCTCCTCTCCTCTCTCTACACCAATGACTGCACTTCCACTGACTCCTCTGTCAAGCTTCTCAAGGTTGCGGATGACACAACCCTGGTTGGACTGATCCAGGATGGGGAGGAATCTGCCTACAAACAGGAAGTGACACAGCTGGCGGCCTGGTGCCATCGCAACGTCCTGGAGCTCAATGTTCGTAAGACAGTGGATTTGATTGCAGACTTTAGGAGACCTACCCCCCCCCCCCCCCTCACCATCAACAACACCACCACATTTTAAGTTCCTGGGAACCATCATCTCCAAGGACCTTAAGTGGGGGGCCACCATTGACTCCACAGTCAAAAAGGCACAACAGAGGATGTACTTCCTGCGGCAGCCGAGGAAGCACAATCTGCCACAGGCAATGATGGTCCAATTCTATACGGCCATCATAGAGTCTGTCCTCACCTTCTCCATCATGGTCTGGTTTGGCTCAGCCACGACATCCGGAGGCTGCAGCGAATCGTTCGATCAGCTGAGCAGGTTATTGGCTGCAACCTTCCCTCCTGTACACTGCAAATGCCAGGAAACGAGTTGGCAAGATCATCTCGGACCCCTCTTACCCTGGCCACAAACTCTTTGAATCACTTTCACTTCCCTCTCGAAGGCGACTCCGCACTGTCAAAGCTGCCACAGCCAGACATAGAAACAGCTTTTTTTTCCACGAGCAGTAGCTCTACTCAATAACCAAAAATATGTAGCCTCCTTTTGCGCTGGTATTTTATTTAATTCACATCTTTAATCGATAATGTTTTATTATTAATGTTTTATGCGTCATTCCTAGCTGTCACTGTATGTAATGTTGTCACTTGCCGGCAGAGCACTAAGGCAAATTCCTTGTATGTGAATACTTGCCCAATAAACGTATTTATTCATTCATTCATTCATTAATATCCATTGAATTCTGAATTATATTCTGCATGACAGAATCTCTAAACTATATCCTATAATGTCCATTGACATGTAATTGCTTTAGACTTGCTGCACACAAAGGCCTTTCCTCTGAGCTGTAGGAATTAAAAACTCGCTCTCAGAAATAGCAGTGGAAGTAGTGCTTGTTGGACAAGTGACTGAAATGGCATCAGACACCCATCTAAATCTTCCTGAAAGAACACTTTTCAAAATGATTAACAAGGTGCATGTGGTACAAACATAACAATACTGCTGTGTTGTCAACATAATAGAAAATAGATAAGATTCATTGCAACTATGTTGGAATTCTCTTACTCTGAGCTAAATCCAGTGAAACAGCAAAGATCTAAGATCCTTGTACTAAATGTTATTCTCTCATTATGTATCTACAGTATACACTGTAATTGGCTCAATTATAATCATCTATAGTCTTTCCGCTGACTGGTTAGCACGCAACAAAAGCTTTTCACTGTACCTCGGTACACGTGACAATAAACTAAACTAAGGAAGTTATTCATAATTTCTCAATTGTCTTTTTTAAACCACATAGAAACATGTTAGCCTTCCCCAAGACAAGTTTAAATTGAAGGACATTCAAGGGAGCAAATAAAACCAGCATCA